>NC_090937.1:955967857-956319982 GCF_040938575.1 Ambystoma mexicanum | reverse complement strand
CCCCCACTCATGCCCCGTGTGTCTCTATCCCTCCCGCCCACCCCCCGCTCATGCCCCGTGTGTCTCTATCCCTCCTGCACACCCCGCGCTCATGCCCCGTGTGTCTCTATCCATCCCGCCCACCCCGCTCAAGCCCCGTATGTCTCTATCCCTCCGGCCCACCCCCCGCTCATGCCCCATGTGTGTCTCTCCCTCCCCCCACCCCCGCTCACGCCCCATGTGTGTCTCTCCCCTCCCCCAACCCCCGCTCATGCCCCGTGTGTGTCTCTCCCTCCCCCACACCCCCGCTCATACCCCGTGTGTCTCTCCCCTCACCCCCTACTCATGCCCCATGTGTCTCTAGCCCTTCCACACACCCCCCGCTCATGCCCCTGTGTCTCCATCACTCCCACCCACCCCCCGCTCATGCCCCGTGTGTCTCTATCCCTCCCACTCACCCCCGCTCATGCCCCGTGTGTCTCTATCCCTCCCACCCACTCCCCGCTCATGCCGCGTGTGTGTCTCTCTCTCCCCCCACCCCCTGCTCATGCCCCGTATGTCTCTCCCCTCACCCCCTACTCATGCCCCGTGTGTCTCTAGCCCTCCCACCCACCCCCGCTCATGCCCCTGGCCCTTCCACCCACCTTCTGCTCATTCCCTTGTGTCTCGATCCCTCCCACCCACCCCCCACTCATGCCCCGTGTGTCTCTATCCCTCCCACCCACCTCCCCGCTCACGCCCCGTGTGTCTCTATCCCTCCTACCCACCCCCCGCTCATGCCCCTTGTGTCTCTATCCCTCCCACCCACCCCTGCTCATGCACCGTGTCTCTCCCTCCCCCCACCCCTGCTCATGCCCCGTGTATCTCTCCCCTCACCCTCTACTCATACCTCGTGTGTCTCTAGCCCTCCCACCCACCCCCACTCATGTCCCTAGCCCTCCCACCCACCCCCCGCTCATGCCCTGTTTGTCTCTCCCTCCCACTCACCCCCCGCTCATGCCCCGTGTGTCTCTATCCCTCCCACCCACCCCCTGCTCATGCCGCGTGTGTCTCTATTCCTCCCACCCACCCCCCGCTCATGCCCCGTGTGTCTCTATCCCTCCCACCCACCCCCACTCATGCCCCGTGTGTCTCTATTCCAACCACCCACCCCCCGCTCATGCCCCTTGTGTCTCTCCCCTCCCACCCACCTCCCGCTCATGCCCCGTTTGTCTCTCCCCTCCCACCCACACCCTGTTCATGCCCCGTTTGTCTCTCCCCTCGCCCCCACCCCCGCTCATGCCCTGTGTGTCTCTCCCCTCCCACCCACCCCCCGCTCATGCCCCGTTTGTCTCTCCCCTCCCACCCACACCCTGCTCATGCCCTGTTTGTCTCTCCCCTCCCACCCACCCCCCGCTCATGCCCTGTTTGTCTCTCCCCTCACACCCACCCCCCGCTCATGTCCCGTGTGTCTCTTTCCCTCTATCCCTTATCATGCCCCGTGTGTCTCTCAACCCTCCCACCCACCCCCCGCTCAAGCCCCGTGTGTCTCTCCCCCACCACCGCTCATGCCCCGTGTGTCTCTATCCCCTAGCCCTCCGACCCACCCCCCGCTCATGCCTCATTTGTCTCTCCCCTCCCACCCACCCCCCACTCATGCCCCGTGTGCCGTTATCCCTCCCACCCACCCCCTGCTCATGCCCCGTGTGTCTCTATCCCTCCCACCCACCCCCACTCATGCCCCATGTGTCTCTAGCCCTCCCACCCACCCCCACTCATGCCCCGTGTGTCTCTCTCCCTCCCCCCCACCGCCGCTCATGCCCGTGTGTCTATCTCCCTCCTGCCCATCCCCGATCATTTCCTGTGTGTCTCTCTCCCTCCCCCCCACCCCTGCTCATGCCCTGTGTGTCTCTCTCCCTCCCCCCCACCCCCGCTCATGCCCCGTGTGTCTCTCTCCCTCCGCCCCACCCTGGCTCATGCCCCGTGTGTGTCTCTCCCTCCACCCCACTCCGCTCACACCCCGTGTGTCTCTCTCCCTCCCGCTCACCCCCGCTCATGCCTCGTGTGTCTCTCTCGCTCCCACCACTCCTGCTCACGCCCCGTGTGTCTCTGGCGCTCCCACCCACCCCCGCTCATGCCCCTTGTGTTTCTAGCCCTACCACCCACCCCCCGCTCATGCCCCGTGTGTCTCTAGCCCTGCCACCGACCCCCCCGCTCATGCCCCGTGTGTGTCTCTCCCTCCCACCCCACCCCCTGCTCATGTCCCATGCGTCTCTATCCCTCCCACCCACGCCCCGCTCATGCCCCGTGTGTCTCTATCCCTCCCACCCACCCCCTCTCATGCCCTGTGCATCTCTATCCCTCCCACCCACCACACTCATGCCACGAGTGTTTCTATCCCTCCCACCCACCCCCCGCTCATGCCCCGTGTGTCTCTCTCCCTCCCCCCACCCCCGCTCATGCCCCGTGTGTCTCTCTCCCTCCCCCCCACCCCCGCTCATGCCCCATGTGTCTCTATCCCTCCGGCCCACCCCCCGCTCATGCCCCATGTGTCTCTCCCCTCCCCCCACCCGCTGCTCATGCCCTGTGTGTCTCTATCCCTCCCCCCACCCCCTGCTCATGCCCCGTGTTTCTCTATCCCTCGCGCCCACCCCCGCTCATGCCCCGTGTGTCTCTATCCCTCCTGCCCACCCCCCGCTCATGCCCCGTGTGTCTCTATCCATCCCGCCCACCCCCCGCTCAAGCCCCGTATGTCTCTATCCCTCCTGCCCACCCCCCGCTCATGCCCCATGTGTGTCTCTCCCTCCCCCCACCCCGCTCATGCCCTGTGTGTGTCTCTCCCTCCCCCCACCCCCGCTCATGCCCAGTGTGTGTCTCGCCCTCCCCCACCCCCCCCACTCATGCCCCATGTGTCTCTAGCCCTTCCACACACCCCCCGCTCATGCACTAGCCCTCCCACCCACCCCCCGCTCATGCCCCGTTTGCCTCTATCCCTCCCACCCACCCCCCGCTCATGCCCCCTGTGTCTCTATCACTCCCACCCACCCCCGCTCATGCCCCGTGTGTCTCTATCCCTCCCACCCACCCCCCGCTCACGCCCCGTGTGTCACTATCCCACCCACCCCCCGCTCATGCCCCGTGTGTCTCTCCCCCCACCCCCGCTCATGCCGCGTGTGTCTCTATGCCTCCTGCCCACCCCCCGCTCATGCCCCGTGTGTGTTTCTCCCTCCCCCCACCCCCTGCTCATGCCCCGTGTGTCTCTCCCCTCACCACCTACTCATGCCCCGTGTGTCTCTAGCCCTCCCACCCACCCCCCCACTCATGCCGTGTGTGTCTCTATCCCTCCCACCCACCTCCCCGCTCATGCCCCGTGTGTCTCTATCCCACCTACCCACTCCCCGCTCATGCCCTGTGTGTCTCTATCCCTCCCACCCACCCCCGCTCATGCCCCGTGTCTCTCCCTCCCCCCACCCCCTGTTCATGCCACGCGTGTCTCTCCCCTCACCCCCTACTCATGCCTCGTGTGTCTCTAGCCCTCCCACCCACCCCCCACTCACGTCCCTAGCCCTCCCACCCACCCCCCGCTCATGCCCCGTTTGTCTCTCCCCTCCCACCCACCCCCCGCTCATGCCCCGTGTGTCTCTATCCCACCCACCCACCCCTCGCTCATGCCCCGTGTGTCTCTATCCCTCCCACCCCACCCACCCCCTGCTCATGCCCCGTGTGTCTCTATCCCTCCCACCCACCCCCGCTCATGCCCCGTGTGTCTCTATCCCTCCCACCCACCCCCGCTCATGCCCCGTGTGTCTCTATCCCTCCCACCCACCCCCACTCATGCCCCGTGTGTCTCTATCCCTCCCACCCACCCCCCGCTCATGCCCCGTGTGTCTCTATACCTCCCGCCCACCCCCCGCTCATGCCCCGTGTGTGTCTCTCCCTCCCCCCACCCCCTGCTCATGCCCCGTGTGTCTCACCCCTCACCCGTGCGCATGCCCCATGTATCTCTCCCCTCACCCCCTACTCTGTGTGTCTCTAGCCCTCCCACCCACCCCCCACTCATGTCCCTAGGTCTCCCACCCACCCCCCGTTCATGCCCCGTTTGTCTCTCCCCTACCACCCACCCCCCGCTCATGCCCCGTGTGTCTCTATCCCTCCCACCCACCCCCTGCTCATGCCCTGTGTGTCTCTATCGCTCCCACCCACCCCCGGTCATGCCCCGTGTGTCTCTATCCCTCCCACCCACCCCCGCTCATGCCCCGTGTGTCTCTATCCCTCCCACCTACCCCCGCTCATGCCCCGTGTGTCTCTCCCCCCACCCCCACTCATGCCGCGTGTGTCTCTATCCCTCCCGCCCACCCCCCGCTCATGCCCCGTGTGTGTCTCTCCCTCCCCCCACCCCCTGCTCACGCCCCGTGTGTCTCTCCCCTCACCCCCTACTCATGCCCTGTGTGTCTCTAGCCCTCCCACCCACCACCGCTCATGCCCCTGGCCCTCCAACCCACCCGCTGCTCATTCCCTTGTGTTTCTATCCCTCCCACCCACCTCCCCGCTCACGCCCCGTGTGTC
The DNA here is from genome assembly GCF_040938575.1 of Ambystoma mexicanum. Taxonomy (NCBI): domain Eukaryota; kingdom Metazoa; phylum Chordata; class Amphibia; order Caudata; family Ambystomatidae; genus Ambystoma; species Ambystoma mexicanum. The sequence continues at coordinate 956,315,458 of NC_090937.1, read as the reverse complement.
TCTATCCCTCATACCCACCCCCCGCTCATGCCCCGTGTGTCTCTTTCCCTCCCACCGATCCCCCGCTCATGCCCCATGTCTCTCCCTCCCCCCACCCCTGCTCATGCCCTGTGTATCTCTCCCCTCACCCCCTACTCTGTGTGTCTCTAGCCCTCCCACCCACCACCCACTCATGTCCCTAGCCCTCCCTCCCACCCCCCGCTCATACCCCGTTTGTCTTTCCCCTCCCACCCACCCCCCGCTCATGCCCCGCATGTCTCTATCCCTCCCACCCACCCCCCGCTCACGCCCCGTGTGTCTCTATCCCTCATATCCACCCCCCGCTCATGCCCCGTGTGTCTCTTTCCCTCCCACCGATCCCCCGCTCATGCCCCATGTCTCTCCCTCCCCCCACCCCTGCTCATGCCCCGTGTATCTCTCCCCTCACCCCCTACTCTGTGTGTCTCTAGCCCTCCCACCCACCCCCCACTCATGTCCCTAGCCCTCCCTCCCACCCCCCGCTCATACCCCTTTTTTCTTTCCCCTCCCACCCACCCCCCGCTCATGCCCCGCATGTCTCTATCCCTCCCACCCACCCCCTGCTCATGCCCCGTGTGTCTCTAGACCCCCAACCCACCACCCGCGTGTCTCTATCCCTCCCGCCCACCCCGCTCATGCCCCGTGTGTCTCTATTCCTCCCACCCACCTCCCGCTCATGCCCCTTGTGTCTCTCTACCTCGCCCCCACCCCCGCTCATGCCCCGTGTGTCTCTCCCCTCCCACCCATCCCCCGCTCATGTCCCGCTTGTCTCTCCCCTCCCACCCACACCCTGCTCATGCCCCGTTTGTCTCTCACCTCCCACTCACCCCCAGCTCATGCCCCGTTTGTCTCTCCCCTCACACCCACCCCCTGCTCACGCCCCGTGTGTCTCTTTCCCTCTATCCCTAATCATGCCCTGTGTGTCTCTCTCCCTCCCACCCACCCCCCGCTCAAGCCCCGTGTGTCTCTCCCCCCACCGCCGCTCATGCCCCGTGTGTCTCTATCCCCTAGCCCTCTGACCCACCCCCCGCTCATGCCTCATTTGTCTCTCCCCTCCCACCCACCCCCCACTCATGCCCCGTGTGCCGTTATCCCTCCCACCCACCCCCTGCTCATGCCCCGTGTGTCTCTATCCCTCCCACCCACCCCCCACTCATGCCCCATGTGTCTCTAGCCCTCCCACCCACCCCCCACTCATGCCCCGTGTGTCTCTCTCCCTCCCCCCCACCGCCGCTCATGCCCGTGTGTCTATCTCCCTCCTGCCCATCCCCGATCATTTCCTGTGTGTCTCTCTCCCTCCCCCCCACCCCTGCTCATGCCCTGTGTGTCTCTCTCCCTCCCCCCCACCCCCGCTCATGCCCCGTGTGTCTCTCTCCCTCCGCCCCACCCTGGCTCATGCCCCGTGTGTGTCTCTCCCTCCACCCCACTCCGCTCACACCCCGTGTGTCTCTCTCCCTCCCGCTCACCCCCGCTCATGCCTCGTGTGTCTCTCTCGCTCCCACCACTCCTGCTCACGCCCCGTGTGTCTCTGGCGCTCCCACCCACCCCCGCTCATGCCCCTTGTGTTTCTAGCCCTACCACCCACCCCCCGCTCATGCCCCGTGTGTCTCTAGCCCTGCCACCGACCCCCCCGCTCATGCCCCGTGTGTGTCTCTCCCTCCCACCCCACCCCCTGCTCATGTCCCATGCGTCTCTATCCCTCCCACCCACGCCCCGCTCATGCCCCGTGTGTCTCTATCCCTCCCACCCACCCCCTCTCATGCCCTGTGCATCTCTATCCCTCCCACCCACCACACTCATGCCACGAGTGTTTCTATCCCTCCCACCCACCCCCCGCTCATGCCCCGTGTGTCTCTCTCCCTCCCCCCCACCCCCGCTCATGCCCCGTGTGTCTCTCTCCCTCCCCCCCACCCCCGCTCATGCCCCATGTGTCTCTATCCCTCCGGCCCACCCCCCGCTCATGCCCCATGTGTCTCTCCCCTCCCCCCACCCGCTGCTCATGCCCTGTGTGTCTCTATCCCTCCCCCCACCCCCTGCTCATGCCCCGTGTTTCTCTATCCCTCGCGCCCACCCCCGCTCATGCCCCGTGTGTCTCTATCCCTCCTGCCCACCCCCCGCTCATGCCCCGTGTGTCTCTATCCATCCCGCCCACCCCCCGCTCAAGCCCCGTATGTCTCTATCCCTCCTGCCCACCCCCCGCTCATGCCCCATGTGTGTCTCTCCCTCCCCCCACCCCGCTCATGCCCTGTGTGTGTCTCTCCCTCCCCCCACCCCCGCTCATGCCCAGTGTGTGTCTCGCCCTCCCCCACCCCCCCCACTCATGCCCCATGTGTCTCTAGCCCTTCCACACACCCCCCGCTCATGCACTAGCCCTCCCACCCACCCCCCGCTCATGCCCCGTTTGCCTCTATCCCTCCCACCCACCCCCCGCTCATGCCCCCTGTGTCTCTATCACTCCCACCCACCCCCGCTCATGCCCCGTGTGTCTCTATCCCTCCCACCCACCCCCCGCTCACGCCCCGTGTGTCACTATCCCACCCACCCCCCGCTCATGCCCCGTGTGTCTCTCCCCCCACCCCCGCTCATGCCGCGTGTGTCTCTATGCCTCCTGCCCACCCCCCGCTCATGCCCCGTGTGTGTTTCTCCCTCCCCCCACCCCCTGCTCATGCCCCGTGTGTCTCTCCCCTCACCACCTACTCATGCCCCGTGTGTCTCTAGCCCTCCCACCCACCCCCCCACTCATGCCGTGTGTGTCTCTATCCCTCCCACCCACCTCCCCGCTCATGCCCCGTGTGTCTCTATCCCACCTACCCACTCCCCGCTCATGCCCTGTGTGTCTCTATCCCTCCCACCCACCCCCGCTCATGCCCCGTGTCTCTCCCTCCCCCCACCCCCTGTTCATGCCACGCGTGTCTCTCCCCTCACCCCCTACTCATGCCTCGTGTGTCTCTAGCCCTCCCACCCACCCCCCACTCACGTCCCTAGCCCTCCCACCCACCCCCCGCTCATGCCCCGTTTGTCTCTCCCCTCCCACCCACCCCCCGCTCATGCCCCGTGTGTCTCTATCCCACCCACCCACCCCTCGCTCATGCCCCGTGTGTCTCTATCCCTCCCACCCCACCCACCCCCTGCTCATGCCCCGTGTGTCTCTATCCCTCCCACCCACCCCCGCTCATGCCCCGTGTGTCTCTATCCCTCCCACCCACCCCCGCTCATGCCCCGTGTGTCTCTATCCCTCCCACCCACCCCCACTCATGCCCCGTGTGTCTCTATCCCTCCCACCCACCCCCCGCTCATGCCCCGTGTGTCTCTATACCTCCCGCCCACCCCCCGCTCATGCCCCGTGTGTGTCTCTCCCTCCCCCCACCCCCTGCTCATGCCCCGTGTGTCTCACCCCTCACCCGTGCGCATGCCCCATGTATCTCTCCCCTCACCCCCTACTCTGTGTGTCTCTAGCCCTCCCACCCACCCCCCACTCATGTCCCTAGGTCTCCCACCCACCCCCCGTTCATGCCCCGTTTGTCTCTCCCCTACCACCCACCCCCCGCTCATGCCCCGTGTGTCTCTATCCCTCCCACCCACCCCCTGCTCATGCCCTGTGTGTCTCTATCGCTCCCACCCACCCCCGGTCATGCCCCGTGTGTCTCTATCCCTCCCACCCACCCCCGCTCATGCCCCGTGTGTCTCTATCCCTCCCACCTACCCCCGCTCATGCCCCGTGTGTCTCTCCCCCCACCCCCACTCATGCCGCGTGTGTCTCTATCCCTCCCGCCCACCCCCCGCTCATGCCCCGTGTGTGTCTCTCCCTCCCCCCACCCCCTGCTCACGCCCCGTGTGTCTCTCCCCTCACCCCCTACTCATGCCCTGTGTGTCTCTAGCCCTCCCACCCACCACCGCTCATGCCCCTGGCCCTCCAACCCACCCGCTGCTCATTCCCTTGTGTTTCTATCCCTCCCACCCACCTCCCCGCTCACGCCCCGTGTGTCTCTATCCCTCATACCCACCCCCCGCTCATGCCCCGTGTGTCTCTTTCCCTCCCACCGATCCCCCGCTCATGCCCCATGTCTCTCCCTCCCCCCACCCCTGCTCATGCCCTGTGTATCTCTCCCCTCACCCCCTACTCTGTGTGTCTCTAGCCCTCCCACCCACCACCCACTCATGTCCCTAGCCCTCCCTCCCACCCCCCGCTCATACCCCGTTTGTCTTTCCCCTCCCACCCACCCCCCGCTCATGCCCCGCATGTCTCTATCCCTCCCACCCACCCCCCGCTCACGCCCCGTGTGTCTCTATCCCTCATATCCACCCCCCGCTCATGCCCCGTGTGTCTCTTTCCCTCCCACCGATCCCCCGCTCATGCCCCATGTCTCTCCCTCCCCCCACCCCTGCTCATGCCCCGTGTATCTCTCCCCTCACCCCCTACTCTGTGTGTCTCTAGCCCTCCCACCCACCCCCCACTCATGTCCCTAGCCCTCCCTCCCACCCCCCGCTCATACCCCTTTTTTCTTTCCCCTCCCACCCACCCCCCGCTCATGCCCCGCATGTCTCTATCCCTCCCACCCACCCCCTGCTCATGCCCCGTGTGTCTCTAGACCCCCAACCCACCACCCGCGTGTCTCTATCCCTCCCGCCCACCCCGCTCATGCCCCGTGTGTCTCTATTCCTCCCACCCACCTCCCGCTCATGCCCCTTGTGTCTCTCTACCTCGCCCCCACCCCCGCTCATGCCCCGTGTGTCTCTCCCCTCCCACCCATCCCCCGCTCATGTCCCGCTTGTCTCTCCCCTCCCACCCACACCCTGCTCATGCCCCGTTTGTCTCTCACCTCCCACTCACCCCCAGCTCATGCCCCGTTTGTCTCTCCCCTCACACCCACCCCCTGCTCACGCCCCGTGTGTCTCTTTCCCTCTATCCCTAATCATGCCCTGTGTGTCTCTCTCCCTCCCACCCACCCCCCGCTCAAGCCCCGTGTGTCTCTCCCCCCACCCCCGCTCATGCCCCGTGTGTCTCTATCCCCTAGCCCTCTGACCCACCCCCCGCTCATGCCCCATTTGTCTCTCCCCTCCCACCCACCGCCGCTCATGCCCCGTGTGTCTATCTCCCTCCTGCCCACCCCCCGCTCATTTCCCGTGTGTCTCTCTCCCTCCCCCCACCCCTGCTCATGCCCCGTGTGTCTCTCTCCCTCCCCCCCACCCCCGCTCATGCCCCGTGTGTCTCTCTCCCTCCGCCCCACCCCGGCTCATGCCCCGTGTGTGTCTCTCCCTCCACCCCACCCCCGCTCATACCCCGTGTGTCTCTCTCCCTCCCGCTCACCCCCGCTCATGCCTCGTGTGTCTGTCTCGCTCCCACCAGTCCTGCTCATGCCCCATGTGCTTCTGGCCCTCTCACCCACCCCCGCTCATGCCCCTTGTGTTTCTAGCCCTCCCACCCACCCTCCGCTCATGCCCTGTGTGTCTCTAGCCCTGCCACCCACCCCCCGCTCACGCCCCGTGTGTGTCTCTCCCTCCCACCCACTCCCCGCTCATGCCCCGTGTGTGTCTCTCCCTCCCACCCCACCCCCTGCTCATGCCCCGTGTGTCACTATCCATCCCACCCACCCCCCGCTCATGCCCCGTGTGTCTCTATCCCAATCCCACCCACCCCCCTCTCATGCCCCCTGTGTCTCTATCCCTCCCACCCACCCCCCGCTCATGCCCCGTGTGTCTTTCTCCCTCCCCCCACCACCGCACATGCCCCGTGTGTCTCTCCACTCCCACCCACCCCCCGCTCATGCCCCGTGTGTGTCTCTCCCTCCCCCCCGCCCCTGCACAAGCCCCGTGTGTGTCTCCCCCTCCCCCCCACCCACTGCCCCGTGTGTCTCTAGACCAGCCCACCCACCCCCCGCTCATGCCACTAGCCCTCCCGCCCACCCCCGCTCAAGCCCCGTGTGTCTCTCCCCCCACTCCCTGCTCATGCCCCATGTGTCTCTAGCCAGCCCTCCCACCAACCCCGCGCTCATGCCCCGTGTGTCTCTCCCCCCACCCCTGCTCATGCCCCGTGTATCTCTAGACCTTCCACCCACCCCCTGCTCATGCCCCGTGTGTCTCTCCCCTCCGTCCCACCCCCGCTCATGCCCCGTGTGTCGCTCCCCGACCCCCCACCCACTGCTCATGCCCCGTGTGTCTCTTCGTCCCCCACCCCCCGCTCATGCCCCGTGTGTCTCTCCCCTCCCACCCACCCCCCGCTCAAGCCCCGTGTGTGTCTCTTCCTCCCCCCTACCCCCTGCTCAAGCCTCGTGTGTCTCTCCCCTCACCCCCTACTCCTGCCCCGTGTGTCTCTAGCCCTCCCACCCACCCCCCGCTCATGCGTCTGGCCCTCCCTCCCACCCGCCGCTCATTCCCCGTGTGTCTCTATCTCTCCCACCCACCCCCCCACTCATGCCCTGTGTGTCTCTATCCCTCCCGCCCCCCCACTCAAGCCCTGTGTGTGTCTATCCCTCCCCCCCACCCCCTGCTCAAGCTCCGTGTGTCTCTCCCCTAAACCCCCTACTCATGCCCCGTGTGTCTCTAGCCCTCCCACCCACCCCCCGCTCATGCATCTGGCCCTCCCTCCCACCCGCCGCTCATTCCCCATGTGTCTCTATCTTTCCCACCCACCCCCCCACTCATGCCTGTGTGTCTCTATCCCTCCCACCCACCTCCCAGCTCATGCCCCGTGTGTCTCTATCCCTCCCAGCCACCCCTCGCTCATGCCCATGTGTCTCTATCCCTCCCACCCACCTCCCACTCATGCCCCGTGTGTCTCTCCCCTCACCCCCTACTCATGCCTCGTGTGTCTCTAGCCCTCCCACCCACCCCCCGCTCATGTCCCGTTTGTCTCTCCTCTCCCACCCACCCCCAGCTCATGCCCCGTGTGTCTCTATCCCTCCCACCCACCCCCCGCTCATGCCCCATGTGTCTCTATCCCTCCCACCCACCCCCGCTCATGCCCCGTGTGTCTCTCCGCCCACTCCCTGCTCATGCCCCGTGTGTCTCTAGCCAGCCCTCCCACCCACCCCGCGCTCATGCACCGTGTGTCTCTAGCCCTCCCCCCACCCCCTGCTCATGCCCCGTGTGTCTCTCCCCCCACCCCCTGCTCATGCCCCGTGTGTCTCTAGCCCTCCCACCCACCCCCTGCTCATGCCCTGTGTGTCTCTCCCCTCCCCTCACCCCCTACTCATGCCCCATGTGTCTCTCCCCTCACTCCCTACTCATGCCTCATGTGTCTCTAGCCCTCACACCCACCCCCGCTCATGTCCCGTTTATCTCTCCTCTCCCACGCACCCTCCGCTCATGCCCCGTGTGACTCTATCCCTCCCACCCATCCCCTGCTCATGCCCCATGTGTCTCTATCCCTCCCACCCTCCCCCGCTCATGCCCCGTGTGTCTCTATCCCTCCCACCCACCCCCCGCTCTTGCCCCGTGTGTCTCTATCCCTCCCACCCACCCCCCGCTCATGCCCGGTTGTCTCTATCCCTCCCACCCACCCCCCACTCATGCCCCGTGTGTCTCTGTCCCTCCCACCCACCCCCTCTCATGCCCCCTGTGTCTCTATCCCTCCCACCCACCCCCGCTCATGCCCCATGTGTCTCTATCCCTCCCACCCACCCCCCGCCCATGCCCCGTGTGTCTCTATCCCTCCCACCCACCCCCCGCTCATGCCCCGTGTGTCTCTATCCCCTCCCGCCCACCCCCCGCTCATGCCCCGTGTGTCTCTATCCCTCCCGCCCAACCCCAGTCATGCCCCATGTGTCTGTGTGTCTCTATCCCTCCCGCCCCCCCGCTCATGCCCCGTGTGTCTCTATCCCTCCCACCCCACCCCCCGCTCATGCCCCGTGTGTCTCTATCCCTCCTACCCACCCCCCGCTCATGCCCCGTGTGTCTCTCTCCCTCCCCCCCACCCCCGCTCATGCCCCGTGTGTCTCTCTACCTCCCGCCCACCCCCGCTCATGCCCCGTGTGTCTCTTTCCCTCCCCCCACCCCTGCTCATGCCCCATGTGTCTCTCTCCCTCCACCCCACCCCCACTCATGCCCTGTGTGTCTCTCTCCCTCCCCCCCACCCCCGCGTGTGTCTCTCCTTCCCCCCCACCCCCGCTCATGCCCCGTGTGTCTCTCTCCCTCCCGCTCACCCCCCGCTCATGCCTCGTGTGTCTCTCTCCCTCCCCCCACCCCCGCTCACGCCCCGTGTGTCTCTTGCCCTCCCACCCACTCCCCGCTCATGCCCTGTGTGTCTCTAGCTCTCCCACCCACCCCCGCTCATGCCCCGTGTGTCTCTAATACTTCCAACCACCCCCCAGTCATGCCCCGTGTGTCTCTAGCCCTCCCACCCATGCCCTGCTCATGCCCCGTGTGTCTCTAGCCCTCCCACCCACCCCACGCACATGTCCCGTGTGTGTTTCGCCCTCCCACCAACCCCTTGCTCATGCCCGTGTGTGTCTAATACCATCCCCCACACCCCCCGCTAACGCCCCGTGTGTGTCTCCCCCTCCCCCCACCCCCCGCTCATGCCCCGTGTATCTCTAGCCCTCCCACCCACCCCCCGCTCATGCCCCTAGCCCTTCCACCCAACCCCCGCTCACGCCCCGTGTGTCTCTCCCACCACTCCCCGCTCATGCCCTGTGTGTCTCTGGTCTCCCCCCACCCCCTGCTCACACCCCGTGTGTCTCTCCCCCACCCCCTGCTCATGCCCCGTGTGTCTCTAGCCCTCCCACCCACCCCCTGCTCACGCCCCGTGTGTCTCTCCCCTCCCTCCCACCCCCCGCTCATGCCCCGTGTGTCGCTCCCCTCCCCCCACCCCCCACTCATGCCCCGTGTGTCTCTCCCCTCCCCCACCCCCCGCTCACGCCACATGTGTCTCTCCCCTCCCACCCACCTCCAGCTCTTGCCCCGTGTGTCTCTATCAGTCCCACCCACCCCCGCTCATGCCCCGTGTGTCTCTCTCCTGCCACCCACCCCCCGCTCATGCCCCGTGTGTCTCTCCCCTCCCACCCACCCCCCGCTCATGCCCCATGTGTCTCTCCCCTCCCACCCACCCCCTGCTCAAGCCCCGTGTTTCTCTCCCCTCCCACCCACCCCCTGCTCATGCCCCGTGTGTCTCTCCCCTCCCACCCCCCGCTCATGCCCCGTTTGTCTCTCCACTCCCACCCACCCCCCGCTCATGCCCCATGTGTCTCTATCATTCCCACCCACCCCCCGCTCATGCCCCGTATATCTCTAACCTCCCCCGACCCCCTGTTCATGCCCCATGTGTCTCTATCCCTCCCACCCACACCCCGCTCACGCCCTGTGTGTCTCTATCCTCCCACCCACCCCCGCTCATGCCCCGTGTGTCTCTATCCCTCCCACCCACCCCCCACTCATGCCCCGTGTGTCTCTATCTCTCCCACCCACCCCCCGCTCATGTCCCGTGTGTCTCTAGCCCTGCCACCCACCCCCCGCTCACGCCCCGTGTGTGTCTCTCCCTCCCACCCACTCCCCGCTCAAACCCTGTGTTTGTCTCTCCCTCCCCCCACCCCCCGCTCATGCCCCGTGTGTGTCTCTCCCTCCCCCCACCCCCTGCTCATGCCCCGTGTGTGTCTCCCCCTCCCCCCAACCCCCTGTTCACGCCCCGTGTGTCTCTAGCCCTCCCACCCACCCCCCGCTCATGCCCCTAGCCCTCCCACCTACCCCCCGCTCATGCCCCGTGTGTCTCTCCCCCCACCACCTGCTCCTGCCCCGTGTGTCTCTAGACCTCCCACCCACCCCCTGCTCATGCCCCGCGTGTTTCTCCCCTCCCAAACACCCCCCACTCATGCTCCGTGTGTCTCTCCCCTCCCACCCACCCCCCGCTCATGCCCCGTGTGTCTCTCCCCCCACCACCTGCTCATGCCCCGTGTGTCTCTAGACCTCCCACCCACCCCCTGCTCATGCCCCGCGTGTTTCTCCCCTCCCACCCACCCCCCGCTCATGCCCCCTGTGTCTCTCCCCTCCCTTCCACCCCCCGCTCATGCCCCGTGTGTCTCTCCCCTCCCACCCACCCCCCGCTCATGCCCTGTGTGTCTCTATCCCTCCCATCCACCCCCGCTCATGCCCCCTGTGTCTCTCCCCTCCCACCCACCCCCGCTCAAGCCCCGTGTGTCTCTAACCCTCCCACCCACCCCCTGCTCATGCCCTGTGTGTCTCCCCCCTCCCACCCACCCCCTGCTCATGCCCCGTGTGTCTCTCCGCTCCCACCCACCCCCTGCTCATGCCCCGTGTGTCTCTCCGCTCCCCCCCGACCCCCCGCTCATGCCCCGTGTGTCTCTAAACTCCCACCCACCCCCCTCTCAAGCCCCGTTTGTCTCTCCCCTCCCACCAACCCGCCGTTCATGACCCGTTTGTCTCTCCCCTAGCACACAATCCCCGCTCATGCCCGGTTTGTCTGTCCCCTCCCACCCACCCCCGGCTCATGCCCCGTGTGTCTCTCCCCTCCCACCTACCCCCCGTTCATGCCCTGCGTGTCTCTATCCCTCCAACCCACCCCCCGCTCATGCCCTGTGTGTCTCTATCCCTCCCACCCAACTCCCGCTCATGCCCCGTGTGTCTCTATCCCTCCCACCCACCCCCCGCTCAGGCCCCGTGTGTCTCTCTCCTCCCCCATATCCCCTGCTCACGCCCCGTGTGTCTCTATCCCTCCCGCCCACCCCCCGCTCATGCCCCTATCCCTCCCACCCACCCCCCGCTCATGCCCCGTGTGTCTCTATCCCTCCCACCCACCAGCCGCTCATGTCCCGTGTGTCTCTACCCTCCCCCCACCCCCTGCTCATGCCCCGTATGTCTCTATCCCTCCCACCCACCCCCAGCTCTTGCCCCGTGTGTCTCTTTCCGTCCCACCCACCCCCGCTCATGCCCCGTGTGTCTCTATCCCTCCCGCCCCCCCACTCATGCCCCGTGTGTCTCTATCCCTCCTGCCCAATCCCCCGCTCATGCCCCGTGTGTCTCTCTCCCTCCCCCTCATCCCTGCTCATGCCCCGTGTGTCTCTCTCCCTCCCCCCACACCCGCTCATGCCCCGTGTGTCTCTCTCCCTCCCCCCCGGCTCATGCCCCGTGTGTGTCTCTCCCGCCACCCCACCCTTGCTCATGCCCCGTGTGTCTCTCTCCCTCCCGCTCACCCCCCGCTCATGCCTCGTGTGTCTCGCTCCCTCCCCCCACTCCCGCTCAAGCCCCATGTGTCTCTAGCCCTCCCACCCACCCCCGCTCATGCCCCTTGTGTTTCTAGACATCCCACCCACCCCCCCCGCTCACGCCACGTGTGTCTCTAGCCCTGCCACCCACCCCCTGCTCATGCCCCGTGTGTGTCTCTATCGGTCCCACCCACCCCCAGCTCATGCCCCGTGTGTCCCTATCCCTCCCACCCACCCCCCGCTCACGCCCCGTGTGTCTCTATCCCTCCCACCCACCCCCCGCTCATGCCCACTGTGTCTCTATCCCTCCCACCCACCCCCCGCTCATGCCCTGTGTGTCTCTATCCCTCCCACCCACCCCCGCTCACGCCCCGTGTGTCTCTAACCCTCTCCCCCACCCCCCGCTCATGCCCCTTGTGTCTCTATCCCCTCCCACCCACCCCCCGTGTGCCTCTATCCCTCCCGCCCAACCGCAGTCATGCCCCGTGTGCCCGTGTGTCTCTATCCCTCCCGCCCCCGCTCATGCCCCATGTGTCTCTATTTCTCCCGCCCAATCCCCCGCTCATGCCCCGTGTGTCTCTATCCCTCCCACCCACACCCCACTCATGCCCCGTGTGTCTCTCTCCCTCCCCCCCACCCCCGCTCATGCCCCGTGTGTCTCTCTCCCCCCCACGCCTGCTCAAGCCCCGTGTGTGTCTCTCCCTCCCCCCACCCCCGCTCATGCCCCATGTGTCTCTCTCCCTCCTGCTCACCCCCCGCTCATGTCTCATGTGTCTCTCTCCATCCCCCCACCCCCGCTCATGCCCCATGTGTCTCTAGCCCTCCCACCCACTCCCCGCTCATGCCCTGTGTGTCTCTAGCTCTCCCACCCACCCCCGCTCTAGCCCTCCCACCCACCACCCGCTCATGCCCCGTGTGTCTCTATCCCTCCCACCCACCCCCGCTCATGCCCTGTGTGTCTCTATCCCTCCCACCCATCCCCCGCTCATACCCCCTGTGTCTCTATCCCTCCCACCCACCCCCGCTCATGCCCCGTTTGTCTCTATCCCTCCCACCCACCCCCTGCTCATGCCCCGTGTGTCTCTATAACTCCCACCCACCCCCCGCTCATGCCCCGTGTGCCTCTATCCCTCCCACCCACCCCCAGCTCATGCCCCTTGTGTCTCTAGCCCTCCCACCCGAACCCCGCTCATGCCCCGTGTATCTCTAGCCCTGCCACCCACCACCCGCTCATGCCCCATGTGTGTCTCTCCCTCCTACCCACTCCCTGCTCATGCCCCGTGTGTGTCTCTTCCCTCCCCCCCACCCCTGCTCATGCCCCGTGTGTGTCTCCCCCTCCCCCCAACCCCTGCTCGTGCCCCGTGTGTCTTTATAACTCCCACCCACCCCCCGCTCATGCCCCGTGTGTCTCTATCCCTCCCACCCACCCCCAGCTCATGCCCCTTGTGTCTCTAGCCCTCCCACCCGACCCCCGCTCATGCCCCGTGTATCTCTAACCCTGCCACCCACCACACGCTCATGCCCCATGTGTGTCTCTCCCTCCTACCCACTTCCCGCTCATGCCTCGTGTGTGTCTCTCCCTCCCCCCCACCCCTGCTCATGCCCCGTGTGTGTCTCCCCCTCCCCCCGACCCCCTGCCCCGTGTGTCTGTAGACCCACACACCCACCCCCCGCTCATGCCCCTAGCCCTCCCACCCACCCCCCGCTCAAGCCCCATGTGTCTCTCCCCCCACTCACCGCTCATGCCCCGTGTGTCTCTAGCCAGCCCTCCCACCCACCCCGCGCTCATGCCCCGTGTGTCTCTAGCCCTCCACCCACCCCTGCTCATGCCCCGTGTGTCTCTCCCCCCACCCCCTGCTCATGCCCCGTGTGTCTCTAGCCCTCCCACCCACCCCCTGCTCATGCCCTGTGTGTCTCTCCCCTCCCTCCCACCCCCGCTCGTGCCCTGTGTGTCTCTATCCCTCCCACCCACCCCCCGCTCATGCCCCGTGTGTCTCTCTCCCTCATCCCCGCTCATGCCCCGTGTGTCTCTCTCCCTCCCCCCACCCCCGCTCATGCCCCGTGTGTCTCTCTCCCTATCCCCCGGCTCATGCCCCGTGTGTCTCTCTCCCTCCCGCTCACCCCCCGCTCATGCCTCGTGTGTCTCGCTCCCTCCCCCCACCCCGCTCATGCCCCTTGTGTCTCTAGCCCTCCCACCCACCCCCGCTCATGCCCCTTGTGTTTCTAGACATCCCACCCACCCCCCCGCTCACGCCCCGTGTGTCTCTAGCCCTCCCACCCACCCCCTGTTCATGCCCCGTGTGTGTCTCTCCCTCCCATCCACTCCCCGCTCATGCCCCGTGTGTGTCTCTCCCTCCCCCCCACCCCCGCTCACGCCCCGTGTGTGTCTCCCCCTACCCCCACCCCCTGCTCATGCCCCGTGTGTCTCTAGCCCTCCCTCCCACCCCCCGCTCATGCCCCGTGTGTCGCTCCCCTCCCCCCACCCCCCACTCATGCCCCATGTGTCTCTCCCCTTCCCCCACCCCCCGCTCATGCCCCATGTGTCGCTAGCCCTCCCACCCACCCCCCGCTCATGCCCCGTGTGTCTCTAGCACACCCACCCACCCCCGGCTCATGCCCCTATCCCTCCCACCCTCCACCCGCTCACGCCCATGTGTCTCTCCCCCACTCCCCGCTCATGCCCCGTGTGTCTCTAGCCAGACCTCCCACCCACCCCGCGCTCATGCCCTGTGTGTCTCTAGCCCTCCCCCCCACCCCGTGCTCATGCCCCGTGTGTCTCTCCCCCCACCCCCTGCTCATGCCCCGTGTGTCTCTAGACCTCCCACCCACCCCTTGCTCAGGCCCCGTGAGTCTCTCCCCTCCCTCCCACCCCCTGCTCATGCCCCGTGTGTCGCTCCCCTCCCCCCACCCCCCGCTCATTCCCCATGTGTCTCTCCCCTCCCCCCAACCCCCGCTCATGCCACGTGTGTCTCTCCCCTCCCACCCACCCCCCGCTCATGCCCCGTGTGTTTCATCACCTCCCACCCACCCACCCACCGCTCGTGCCCCGTGTGTCTCTCCCTTCCCACCCACCCCCAGCTCATGCCCCCTGTGTCTCTCCCCTCCCACCCACCCCCCGCTCATGCCTCGTGTGTCTCTAATACTCCCACCCACCCCCTGCTCATGCCCCGTGTGTCTCTCCCCTCCCACCCACAGCCTGCTCATGCCCCGTGTGTCCCTCCCCTCCCACCCACCCCCTGCTCATGCCCCATGTGTCTCTCCCCTCCCACCCACCCCCCGCTCATGCCCCGTTTGTCTCTCCCCTCCCACCCACCCCCCGTTCATGCCCCGTGTGTCTCTCCCCTCCCACCCACAGACTGCTCATGCCCCGTGTGTCTCTCCCCTCCCACCCACCCCCTCCTCATGCCCCGTGTGTCTCTCCCCTCCCACCCACCCCCCGCTCATGCCCCATTTGTCTCTCCCCTCCCACCCACCCCCCGCTCATGCCCCGTGTGTCTCTCCCCTCCCACCCACCCCCCGCTCCTGCCCTGTGTCTCTATCACTCCCACCCACCCCCCGCTCATGCCCCGTGTGTCTCTATCCCTCCCACCCACCCCCCGCTCATGCCCTGTGTGTCTCTATCCCTCCCACCCACCCCCCGCACAGGCCCCGTGTGTCTCTCCCCTCCCCCCTATCCACCGCTCATGCCCCGTGTGTCTCTATCCCTCCTGCCCACCCCCCGCTCATGCCCCTATCCCTCCCACCCACCCAAGCTCATGCCCCTATCCCTCGCACCCACCCCCCACTCATGCCCCTTGTGTCTCTATCCCAAACCACCCACCCCCCGCTCAGCCCCGTGTGTCTCAACCCTCCTCCCCTCCCCCGCTCATGCCCTGTGTGTCACTATCCCTCCCACCCACCCCCCCGCACAGGCCCCGTGTGTCTCTCCCCTCCCCCCTATCCACCACTCATGCCCCGTGTGTCTCTATCCCTCCTGCCCACCCCCCGCTCATGCCCCTATACCTCCCACCCACCCAAGCTCATGCCCCTATCCCTCCCACCCACCCCCCACTCATGCCCCTTGTGTCTCTATCCCAAACCACCCACCCCCCGCTCAGCCCCGTGTGTCTCTACCCTCCTCCCCTCCCCCTGCTCATGCCCCGTGTGTCTCTATCCCTCCCACCCACACCCTGCTCTTGCCCTGTGTGTTTCTATCCCTCCCACCCACCCCCCGCTCATGCCCCGTGTGTCTCTATCCCTCCCACCCACCCCCCGCTCATGCCCCATGTGTCTCTATCCCTCCCACCCACCCCCTCTCATGCCCCCAGTGTCTCTATCCCTCCCACCCACCCCACGCTCATGCCCCGTGTGTCTCTATCCCCTCCCGCCCACCCCCCCCGCTCATGCCCCGTGTGTCTATCCCTCCCGCCCAACCCCAGTCATGACCCATGTGTCTGTGTGTCTCTATCCCTCCCGCCCCCCCGCTCATGCCCCGTGTGTCTATATCCCTCCCGTCCCACCCCCCGCTCATGCCCCGTGTGTCTCTATCCCTCCTACCCACCCCCTGCTCATGCCCCGTGTGTCTCTCGTTCCTTTCCCACCCACCCCCGCTCATGCCCCGTGTGTCTCTCTCCCTCCCGCCCCCCCGCGCATGCCCATTGTGTCTCTTTCCCTCCCCCCACCCCTGCTCATGCCCCGTGTGTCTCTAGCCCTCCACCCACCCCCTGCTCATGCCCCGTGTGTCTCTCCCCCCACCCCTGCTCATGCCCCGTGTGTCTCTAGCCCTCCCACCCACCCCCTGCTCATGCCCCGTGTGTCTCTGCCCTCCCTCCCACCCCCGCTCATGCCCTGTGTGTGTCTATCCCTCCCACCCACCACTCGCTCATGCCCCGTGTGTCTCTGTCCCTCCCCCTCACCCCTGTTCATGCCCCGTGTGTCTCTCTCCCTCCCCCCACCCCTGCTCATGCCCCGTGTGTCTCTCTCCCTCCCCCCCGGCTCATACCCCGTGTGTGTCTCGCCCACCCCCCCACCCCTGCTCATGCCCTGTGTGTCTCTCTCCCTCCCGCTCACCCACCGCTCATGCCTCGTGTGTCTCGCTCCCTCCCCCACCCCCGCTCATGCCCCTTGTGTCTCTAGCCCTCCCACCCACCCCCGCTCATGCCCCTTGTGTTTCTAGACATGACACCCACTCCCCCGCTCACGCCCCGTGTGTCTCTAGCCCTGCCACCCACCCCCTGTTCAGGCCCCGTGTGTGTCTCTCCCTCCCCCCCACCCCAGCTCATGCCCCGTGTGTGTCTCCCCCTCCCCCCAACCCCCGGCTCATGCCCCGTGTGTCTCTAGCCCTCCCTCCCACCCCACGCTCACGCCCCGTGTGTCGCTCCCCTCCCCACCACCCCCCACTCATGCCCCATGTGTCTCTCCCCTCCCCCCACCCCCGCTCATGCCCCGTGTGTCTCTAGCCCTCCCACCCACCCCCCGCTCATGCCCCGTGTGTCTCTAGCCCTCCCACCCACCCCCCGCTCATGCCCCTATCCCTCCCACCCACCCCCCGCTCACGCCCCGTGTGTCTCTCCCCCCACTCCCCGCTCATGCCCCTTGTGTCTCTAGCCCTCCCACCTGACCCCCGCTCATGCCCCGTGTATCTCTAGCCCTGCCACCCACCACCCGCTCATGCCCCATGTGTGTCTCTCCCTCTTACCCACTCCCCGCTCATGCCCCGTGTGTGTCTCTCCCTCCCCCCCACCCCTGCTCATGCCCCGTGTGTGTCTCCCCTCCCTCCCACCCCCTGCCCCGTGTGTCTCTAGACCCACCCACCCACCCCCGCTCATGCCCCTAGCCCTCCCACCCACCCCCCGCTCAAGCCCCGTGTGTCTCTCCCCCCACTCCCCGCTCATGCCCGTGTGTCTCTAGCCAGCCCTCCCACCCACCCCGCGCTCATGCCCCGTGTGTCTCTAGCCCTCCACCCACCCCCTGCTCATGCCCCGTGTGTCTCTCCCCCCACCCCCCTGCTCATGCCCCGTGTGTCTCTAGCCCTCCCACCCACCCCCTGCTCATGCTCTGTGTGTCTCTCCCCTCCCTCCCACCCCCGCTCATGCCCTGTGTGTCTCTATCCCTCCCACCCATCCCCCGCTCATGCCCCGTGTGTCTCTCTACCTCACCCCCGCTCATGCCCCGTGTGTATCTCTCCCTCCCCCCACCCCCGCTCATGCCCCGTGTGTCTCTCTCCCTCCCCCCCGGCTCATGCCCCGTGTGTCTCTCTCCCTCCCGCTCACCCCCCGCTCATGCCTCGTGTGTTTCTATCCCTCCCACCCACCCCCCGCTCATGCCCCGTGTGTCTCTATCCCTCCCACCCACCCCCCGCTCATGCCCCATGTGTCTCTATCCCTCCCACCCACCCCCTCTCATGCCCCCAGTGTCTCTATCCCTCCCACCCACCCCACGCTCATGCCCCGTGTGTCTCTATCCCCTCCCGCCCACCCCCCCCGCTCATGCCCCGTGTGTCTATCCCTCCCGCCCAACCCCAGTCATGACCCATGTGTCTGTGTGTCTCTATCCCTCCCGCCCCCCCGCTCATGCCCCGTGTGTCTATATCCCTCCCGTCCCACCCCCCGCTCATGCCCCGTGTGTCTCTATCCCTCCTACCCACCCCCTGCTCATGCCCCGTGTGTCTCTCGTTCCTTTCCCACCCACCCCCGCTCATGCCCCGTGTGTCTCTCTCCCTCCCGCCCCCCCGCGCATGCCCATTGTGTCTCTTTCCCTCCCCCCACCCCTGCTCATGCCCCGTGTGTCTCTAGCCCTCCACCCACCCCCTGCTCATGCCCCGTGTGTCTCTCCCCCCACCCCTGCTCATGCCCCGTGTGTCTCTAGCCCTCCCACCCACCCCCTGCTCATGCCCCGTGTGTCTCTGCCCTCCCTCCCACCCCCGCTCATGCCCTGTGTGTGTCTATCCCTCCCACCCACCACTCGCTCATGCCCCGTGTGTCTCTGTCCCTCCCCCTCACCCCTGTTCATGCCCCGTGTGTCTCTCTCCCTCCCCCCACCCCTGCTCATGCCCCGTGTGTCTCTCTCCCTCCCCCCCGGCTCATACCCCGTGTGTGTCTCGCCCACCCCCCCACCCCTGCTCATGCCCTGTGTGTCTCTCTCCCTCCCGCTCACCCACCGCTCATGCCTCGTGTGTCTCGCTCCCTCCCCCACCCCCGCTCATGCCCCTTGTGTCTCTAGCCCTCCCACCCACCCCCGCTCATGCCCCTTGTGTTTCTAGACATGACACCCACTCCCCCGCTCACGCCCCGTGTGTCTCTAGCCCTGCCACCCACCCCCTGTTCAGGCCCCGTGTGTGTCTCTCCCTCCCCCCCACCCCAGCTCATGCCCCGTGTGTGTCTCCCCCTCCCCCCAACCCCCGGCTCATGCCCCGTGTGTCTCTAGCCCTCCCTCCCACCCCACGCTCACGCCCCGTGTGTCGCTCCCCTCCCCACCACCCCCCACTCATGCCCCATGTGTCTCTCCCCTCCCCCCACCCCCGCTCATGCCCCGTGTGTCTCTAGCCCTCCCACCCACCCCCCGCTCATGCCCCGTGTGTCTCTAGCCCTCCCACCCACCCCCCGCTCATGCCCCTATCCCTCCCACCCACCCCCCGCTCACGCCCCGTGTGTCTCTCCCCCCACTCCCCGCTCATGCCCCTTGTGTCTCTAGCCCTCCCACCTGACCCCCGCTCATGCCCCGTGTATCTCTAGCCCTGCCACCCACCACCCGCTCATGCCCCATGTGTGTCTCTCCCTCTTACCCACTCCCCGCTCATGCCCCGTGTGTGTCTCTCCCTCCCCCCCACCCCTGCTCATGCCCCGTGTGTGTCTCCCCTCCCTCCCACCCCCTGCCCCGTGTGTCTCTAGACCCACCCACCCACCCCCGCTCATGCCCCTAGCCCTCCCACCCACCCCCCGCTCAAGCCCCGTGTGTCTCTCCCCCCACTCCCCGCTCATGCCCGTGTGTCTCTAGCCAGCCCTCCCACCCACCCCGCGCTCATGCCCCGTGTGTCTCTAGCCCTCCACCCACCCCCTGCTCATGCCCCGTGTGTCTCTCCCCCCACCCCCCTGCTCATGCCCCGTGTGTCTCTAGCCCTCCCACCCACCCCCTGCTCATGCTCTGTGTGTCTCTCCCCTCCCTCCCACCCCCGCTCATGCCCTGTGTGTCTCTATCCCTCCCACCCATCCCCCGCTCATGCCCCGTGTGTCTCTCTACCTCACCCCCGCTCATGCCCCGTGTGTATCTCTCCCTCCCCCCACCCCCGCTCATGCCCCGTGTGTCTCTCTCCCTCCCCCCCGGCTCATGCCCCGTGTGTCTCTCTCCCTCCCGCTCACCCCCCGCTCATGCCTCGTGTGTCTCGCTCCCTCCCCCCACCCCGCTCATGCCCCTTGTGTCTCTAGCCCTCCCACCCACCCCGCTCATGCCCTTGTGTTTCTAGACATCCCAACCACCCCCCCGCTCACGCCCTGTGTGTCTCTAGCCCTGCCACCCACCCCCTGTTCACGCCCCGTGTGTGTCTCTCCCTCCCATCCACTCCCCGCTCATGCGCCGTGTGTGTCTCTCCCTCCCCCCCACCCCCGCTCACGCCCCGTGTGTGTCTCCCCCTACCCCCACCCCCTGCTCATGCCCCGTGTGTCTCTAGCCCTCCCTCCCACCCCCCGCTCATGCCCCGTGTGTTGCTCCCCTCCCCCCACCCCCCAACCATGCCCCATGTGGCTCTCCCCTTCCCCCACCCCCCGCTCATGCCCCGTGTGTCTCTAGCCCTCCCACCCACCCCCCGCTCATGCCCCGTGTGTCTCTAGCCCTCCCACCCACCCCCCGCTCATGCCCCGTGTGTCTCTAGCCCTCCCCCCGCTCACGCCCCGTGTGTCTCTCCCCCACTCCCCGCTCATGCCCCGTGTGTCTCTAGCCAGACCTCCCACCCACCCCGCGCTCATGCCCTGTGTGTCTCTAGCCCTCCCCCCACCCCGTGCTCATGCCCCGTGTGTCTCTCCAACCACCCCCTGCTCATGCCCCGTGTGTCTCTAGACCTCCCACCCACCCCTTGCTCATTCCCCATGTGTCTCTCCCCTCCCCCCACCCCCGGCTCATGCCACGTGTGTCTCTCCCCTCCCACCCACCCCCCGCACATGCCCCGTGTGTTTCTCCCCTCCCACCCACCTACCCACCGCTCGTGCCCCATGTGTCTCTCCCCTCCCACCCACACCCCGCTCATGCCCCGTGTGTCTCTCCCCTCCCACCCACACCCCTCTCATGCCCCGTGTGTCTCTCCCTTCCCACCCACCCCCAGCTCATGCCCCCTGTGTCTCTCCCCTCCCACCCACCCCCAGCTCATGCCTCGTGTGCCTCTAATACTCCCACCCACCCCCTGCTCATGCCCCGTGTGTCTCTCCCCTCCCACCCACAGCCTGCTCATGCCCCGTGTGTCTCTCCCCTCCCACCCACCCCCTGCTCATGCCCCGTGTGTCTCTCCCCTCCCACCCACACCCCTCTCATGCCCCGTGTGTCTCTCCCTTCCCACCCACCCCCAGCTCATGCCCCCTGTGTCTCTCCCCTCCCACCCACCCCCAGCTCATGCCTCGTGTGCCTCTAATACTCCCACCCACCCCCTGCTCATGCCCCGTGTGTCTCTCCCCTCCCACCCACAGCCTGCTCATGCCCCGTGTGTCTCTCCCCTCCCACCCACCCCCTGCTCATGCCCCGTGTGTCTCTCCCCTCCCACCCACCCCCCGCTCATGCCCCGTGTGTCTCTCCCCTCCCACCCACCCCCCGCTCATGCCCCGTTTGTCTCTCCCCTCCCACCCACCCCCGCTCATGCCCCGTGTCTCTATCACTCCCACCCACCCCCGCTCATGCCCCGTGTGCCTCTATCCCTCCCACCCACCCCCCGCTCATGCCCTGTGTGTTTCTATCCCTCCCACCCACCCCCGCACAGGCCCCGTTTGTCTCTCCCCTCCCCCCTATCCACCGCTCATGACCCGTGTGTCTCTATCCCTCCTGCCCACCCCCCGCTCATGCCCCTATAAGCTCCCACCCACCCAAGCTCATGCCCCTATCCATCGCAACCCACCCCCCGCTCATGCCCCTTGTGTCTCTATCCCAAACCACACACCCCCCGCTCAGCCCCATGTGTCTCTACCCTCCCCCCCACCCCCTGCTCATGCCCCGTGTGTCTCTATCCCTCCCACCCACCCCCTGCTCTTGCCCCGTGTGTTTCTATCCCTCCCACCCACCCCCCGCTCATTCCCCGTGTGTCTCTATCCCTCCCACCCACCCCCCGCTCATGCCCCATGTGTCTCTATCCCTCCCACCCACCCCCTCTCATGCCCCCAGTGTCTCTATCCCTCCCACCCACCCCACGCTCATGCCCCGTGTGTCTCTAGCCCTCCCACCCACCCCCGCTCATGCCCCTAGCCCTCCCACCCACCCCCCGCTCATGCCCCGTGTGTCTCTCCCCGCACCACCTGCTCATGCCCCGTGTGTCTCTAGACCTCCCACCCACCCCCTGCTCATGCCCCGTGTTTCTCTCCCCTCCCACCCACCCCCCGCTCATGCCCCGTGTGTCTCTCCCCTCCCACCCACCCCCCGCTCATGCTCCGTGTGTCTCTCCCCTCCCACCCACACCCCGCTCATGGCCCCTGTGTCTCTCCCCTCCCACCCCCCCGCTCAAGCCCCGTGTGTCTCTAACCCTCCCACCCACCCCCTGCTCATGCCCTGTGTGTCTCCCCCCTCCCACCCACCCGCTGCTCATGCCCCGTGTGTCTCTCCGCTCCCACCCACCCCCTGCTCATGCCCCGTGTGTCTCTCCGCTCCCCCCGACCCCCCGCTCATGCCCCGTGTGTCTCTAAACTCCCACCCACCCCCCGCTCAAGCCCCGCTTGTCTCTCCCCTCCCACCCAACCCCCGTTCATGACCCGTTTGTCTCTCCCCTAGCACACAATCCCCGCTCATGCCCCGTTTGTCTCTCCCCTCCCACCCACCCCCCGCTCATGCCCCGTGTGTCTCTCCCCTCCCACCCACCCCCAGCTCATGCCTCGTGTGTCTCTAATACTCCCACCCACCCCCAGCTCATGCCTCGTGTGTCTCTAATACTCCCACCCACCCCCTGCTCATGCCCCGTGTGTCTCTCCCCTCCCACCCACAGCCTGCTCATGCCCCGTGTGTCTCTCCCCTCCCACCCACCCCCTGCTCATGCCCCGTGTGTCTCTCCCCTCCCACCCACCCCCCGCTCATGCCCCGTGTGTCTCTCCCCTCCCACCCACCCCCCGCTCATGCCCCGTTTGTCTCTCCCCTCCCACCCACCCCCCGCTCATGCCCCGTGTCTCTATCACTCCCACCCACCCCCGCTCATGCCCCGTGTGCCTCTATCCCTCCCACCCACCCCCCGCTCATGCCCTGTGTGTTTCTATCCCTCCCACCCACCCCCGCACAGGCCCCGTTTGTCTCTCCCCTCCCCCCTATCCACCGCTCATGACCCGTGTGTCTCTATCCCTCCTGCCCACCCCCCGCTCATGCCCCTATAAGCTCCCACCCACCCAAGCTCATGCCCCTATCCATCGCAACCCACCCCCCACTCATGCCCCTTGTGTCTCTATCCCAAACCACACACCCCCCGCTCAGCCCCGTGTGTCTCTACCCTCCCCCCCACCCCCTGCTCATGCCCCGTGTGTCTCTATCCCTCCCACCCACCCCCTGCTCTTGCCCCGTGTGTTTCTATCCCTCCCACCCACCCCCCGCTCATTCCCCGTGTGTCTCTATCCCTCCCACCCACCCCCCGCTCATGCCCCATGTGTCTCTATCCCTCCCACCCACCCCCTCTCATGCCCCCAGTGTCTCTATCCCTCCCACCCACCCCACGCTCATGCCCCGTGTGTCTCTAGCCCTCCCACCCACCCCCGCTCATGCCCCTAGCCCTCCCACCCACCCCCCGCTCATGCCCCGTGTGTCTCTCCCCGCACCACCTGCTCATGCCCCGTGTGTCTCTAGACCTCCCACCCACCCCCTGCTCATGCCCCGTGTTTCTCTCCCCTCCCACCCACCCCCCGCTCATGCCCCGTGTGTCTCTCCCCTCCCACCCACCCCCCGCTCATGCTCCGTGTGTCTCTCCCCTCCCACCCACACCCCGCTCATGGCCCCTGTGTCTCTCCCCTCCCACCCCCCCGCTCAAGCCCCGTGTGTCTCTAACCCTCCCACCCACCCCCTGCTCATGCCCTGTGTGTCTCCCCCCTCCCACCCACCCGCTGCTCATGCCCCGTGTGTCTCTCCGCTCCCACCCACCCCCTGCTCATGCCCCGTGTGTCTCTCCGCTCCCCCCGACCCCCCGCTCATGCCCCGTGTGTCTCTAAACTCCCACCCACCCCCCGCTCAAGCCCCGCTTGTCTCTCCCCTCCCACCCAACCCCCGTTCATGACCCGTTTGTCTCTCCCCTAGCACACAATCCCCGCTCATGCCCCGTTTGTCTCTCCCCTCCCACCCACCCCCCGCTCATGCCCCGTGTGTCTCTCCCCTCCCACCCACCCCCCGTTCATGCCCTGTGTGTCTCTATCCCTCCCACCCACCCCCCGCTCATGCCCTGTGTGTCTCTCCCCACCCACCCACCCACCGCTCGTGCCCCGTGTGTCTCTCCCCTCCCACCCACACCCCGCTCATGCCCCGTGTGTCTCTCCCCTCCCACCCATACCCCTCTCATGCCCCGTGTGTCTCTCCCTTCCCTCCCACCCCCAGCTCATGCCCCCTGTGTCTCTCCCCTCCCACCCACCCCCCTCTCATGCCTCGTGTGTCTCTAATACTCCCACCCACCCCCTGCTCATGCCCCGTGTGTCTCTCCCCTCCCACCCACAGCCTGCTCATGCCCCGTGTGTCTCTCCCCTCCCACTCACCCCCTGCTCATGTCCCGTGTGTCTCTCCCCTCCCGACCACCCCCCGCTCATGCCCCGTGTGTCTCTCCCCTCCCAGCCACCCCCCGCTCATGCCCTGTTTGTCTCTCCCCTCCCACCCACCCCCCGCTCATGCCCCGTTTGTTTCTCCCCTAACACCCACCCCCCGCTCATGCCCCATTTGTCTCTCCCCTCCCACCCACCCCCCGCTCATGCCCCGTGTGTCTCTCCCCTCCCACCCACCCCCCGCTCATGCCACATGTCTCTATCACTCCCACCCACCCCCCGCTCATGCCCCGTGTGCCTCTATCCCTCCCACCCACCCCCCGCACAGGCCCTGTGTGTCTCTCCCCTACCCCCTATCCACCGCTCATGCCCCGTGTGTCTCTATCCCTCTTGCCCACCCCCCGCTCATGCCCCTATCCCTCCCACCCACCCAAGCTCATGCCCCTATCCCTCCCACCCACCCCCCACTCATGCCCCTTGTGTCTCTATCCCAAACCACCCACCCCCCGCTCAGCCCCGTGTGTCTCTACCCTCCCCCCATCCCCTGCTCATGCCCGTGTGTCTCTATCCCTCCCACCCACCCCCTGCTCTTGCCCCGTGTGTTTCTATCCCACCCACCCACCCCCGCTCATGCCCCATGTGTCTCTATCCCTCCCACCCACCCCCTCTCATGCCCCCAGTGTCTCTATCCCTCCCACCCACCCCACGCTCATGCCCCGTGTGTCTCTAGCCCTCCCACCCACCCCCCGCTCATGCCCCTAGCCCTCCCACCCACCCCCCGCTCATGCCCCGTGTGTCTCTCCCCCACCACCTGCTCATGCCCCGTGTGTCTCTAGACCTCCCACCCACCCCCTGCTCATGCCCCGTGTGTCTCTCCCCTCCCACCCACCCCCCGCTCATGCCCCGTGTGTCTCTCCCCTCCCACCCACCCCCCGCTCATGCTCCGTGTGTCTCTCCCCTCCCACCCACACCCCGCTCATACCCTGTGTGTCTCTCCCTTCCCACCCACCCCCCGCTCATGCCCCCTGTGTCTCTCCCCTCCCACCCCCCCGCTCAAGCCCCGTGTGTCTCTAACCCTCCCACCCACCCCCTGCTCATGCCCTGTGTGTCTCCCCCCTCCCACCCACCCGCTGCTCATGCCCCGTGTGTCTCTCCGCTCCCACCCACCCCCTGCTCATGCCCCGTGTGTCTCTCCGCTCCCCCCGACCCCCCGCTCATGCCCCGTGTGTCTCTAAACTCCCACCCACCCCCCGCTCAAGCCCCGTTTGTCTCTCAACCGTTCATGACCCGTTTGTCTCTCCCCTAGCACACAATCCCCGCTCATGCCCCGTTTGTCTCTCCCCTCCCACCCACCCCCTGCTCATGCCTCGTGTGTCTCTCCCCTCCCACCCACCCCCGTTCATGCCCTGTGTGTCTCTATCCCTCCCACCCACCCCCCGCTCATGCCCTGTGTGTCTCTATCCCTCCCACCCACCTCCCGCTCATGCCCCGTGTGTCTCTATCCCTCCCACCCACCCCCCGCTCAGGCCCCGTGTGTCTCTCTCCTCCCCCATATCTCCTGCTCACGCCCCGTGTGTCTCTATATCTCCCGCCCACCCCCCGCTCATGCCCCTATCCCTCCCACCCACCCCCCGCTCATGCCTCGTGTGTCTCTATCCCTCCCACCCACCAGCCGCTCATGTCCCGTGTGTCTCTACCCTCCCCCCCCTGCTCATGCCCCGTGTGTCTCTATCCCTCCCACCCACCCCCTGCTCTTGCCCCGTGTGTCTCTATCGGTCCCACCCACCCCCTGCTCATGCCCCGTGTGGCTCTATCCCTCCTGCCCCCCCACTCATGCCCCGTGTGTCTCTATCCCTCCTGCCCAATCCCCCGCTCATGCCCCGTGTGTCTCTCTCCCTCCCCCTCATCCCTGCTCATGCCCCGTGTGTCTCTCTCCCTCCCCCCACACCCGCTCACGCCCCGTGTGTCTCTCTCCCTCCCCCCCGGCTCATGCCCCGTGTGTGTCTCTCCCGCCACCCCACCCTTGCTCATGCCCCGTGTGTCTCTCTCCCTCCCGCTCACCCCCGCTCATGCCTCGTGTGTCTCGCTCCCTCCCCCCACCCCCGCTCATGCCCCGTGTGTCTCTAGCCCTCCCACCCACCCCCGCTCATGCCCCTTGTGTTTCTAGACATCCCACCCACCCCCCCGCTCACGCCCCGTGTGTCTCTAGCCCTGCCACCCACCCCCTGCTCATGCCCCGTGTGCGTCTCTATCGGTCCCACCCACCCACCGCTCATGCCCCGTGTGTCTCTATCCCTCCCACCCACCCCCTGCTCATGCCCCGTGTGTCTCTATCCCTCCCAAATACCCCCCACTCATGCCCACTGTGTCTCTATCCCTCCCACCCACCCCCCGCTCATGCCCTGTGTGTCTCTATCTCTCCCACCCACCCCCGCTCACGCCCCGTGTGTCTCTAACCCTCTCCACCACCTCCCGCTCATGCCCCTTGTGTCTCTATCCCCTCCCACCCACCCCCCGTGTGCCTCTATCCCTCCCACCCAACCGCAGTCATGCCCCGTGTGCCCGTGTGTCTCTATCCCTCCCGCCCCCCGCTCATGCCCCATGTGTCTCTATCCCTCCCGCCCAATCCCCCGCTCATGCCCCGTGTGTCTCTATCCCTCCCACCCACACCCCACTCATGCCCCGTGTGTCTCTCTCCCTCCCCCCACCCCCGCTCATGCCCCGTGTGTCTCTTTCCCCCACCCCTGCTCAAGCCCCGTGTGTGTCTCTCCCTCCCACCCACCCGCTGCTCATGCCCCGTGTGTCTTCCGCTCCCACCCACCCCTGCTCATGCCCCGTGTGTCTCTCCACTCCCCCCCGACCCCCCGCTCATGCCCCGTGTGTCTCTAAACTCCCACCCACCCCCCGCTCAAGCCCCGTTTGTCTCTCCCCTCCCACCCAACCCCCGTTCATGACCCGTTTGTCTCTCCCCTAGCACACAATCCCCGCTCATGCCCCGTTTGTCTCTCCCCTCCCACCCACCCCCCGCTCATGCCCCGTGTGTCTCTCCCCTCCCACCCACCCCCGTTCATGCCCTGTATGTCTCTATCCCTCCCACCCACCCCCCGCTCATGCCCTGTGTGTCTCTATCCCTCCCACCCACCTCCCGCTCATGCCCCGTGTGTCTCTATCCCTCCCACCCACCCCCGCTCAGGCCCTGTGTGTCTCTCTCCTCCCCCATATCCCCTGCTCACGGCCGTGTGTCTCTATCCCTCCCGCCCACCCCCCGCTCATGCCCCTATCCCGAACCACCCACCCCCCGCTCATGCCCCGTGTGTCTCTATCCCTCCCATCCACCAGCCGCTCATGTCCCGTGTGTCTCTACCCTCCCCCCACCCCCTGCTCATGCCCCGTGTATCTCTATCCCTCCCACCCACCCCCAGCTCTTGCCCCGTGTGTCTCTAACGGTCCCACCCACCCCCTGCTCATGCCCCGTGTGTCTCTATCCCTCCCGCCCCCCCACTCATGCCCCGTGTGTCTCTATCCCTCCTGCCCAATCCCCCGCTCCTGCCCCGTGTGTCTCTCTCCCTCCCTCTCATCCCCACTCATGCCCCGTGTGTCTCTCTCCCTCCCCCCACACCCGCTCACGCCCCGTGTGTCTCTCTCCCTCCCCCCCGGCTCAGGCCCCGTGTGTGTCTCTCCCGCCACCCCACCCTTGCTCATGCCCCGTGTGTCTCTCTCCCTCCCGCTCACCCCCCGCTCATGCCTCGTGTGTCTCGCTCCCTCCCCCCACCCCCGCTCATGCCCCGTGTGTCTCTAGCCCTCCCACCCACCCCCGCTCATGCCCCTTGTGTTTCTAGACATCCCACCCACCCCCCCGCTCATGCCCCGTGTGTCTCTAGCCCTGCCACCCACCCCCTGCTCATGCCCCATGTGTGTCTCTATCGGTCCCACCCACCCCCCGCTCATGCCCCGTATGTCTCTCTCCCTCCCGCTCACCCCCCGCTCATGCCTCGTGTGTCTCGCTCCATCCCCCCACCCCCCGCTCATGCCTCATGTGTCTCTAGCCCTCCCACCCACCCCCCGCTCATGCCCTGTGTGTCTCTAGCTCTCCCACCCACCCCTGCTCATGCCCCGTGTGTCTCTAGCCCTCCCACCCATCCCCCGCTCATACCCCCTGTGTCTCTATCCCTCCCACCAACCCCCGCTCATGCCCCGTTTGTCTCTATCCCTCCCACCCACCCCCTGATCATGCCCTGTGTGTCTCTATAACTCCCACCCACCCCCCGCTCATGCCCCGTGTGTCTCTATCCTTCCCACCCACCCCCCGCTCATGCCCCTTGTGTCTCTAACCCTCCCACCCGACCCCCGCTCATGCCCCGTGTATCTCTAGCCCTGCCACCCACCACCCGCTCATGCCCCATGTGTGTCTCTCCCTCCTACCCACTCCCCGCTCATTCCCCGTGTGTGTCTCTCCCTCCCCCCCACCCCTGCTCATGCCCCGTGTGTGTCTCCCCCTCCCCACCGCCCCCTGCCCCGTGTGTCTCTAGATCCACCCACCCACCCCCCGCTCATGCCCCTAGCCCTCCCACCCACCCCCCGCTCAAGCCCCGTGTGTCTCTCCCCCCACTCCCCGCTCATGCCCCGTGTGTCTCTAGCCCTCCACCCACCCCCTGCTCATGCCCCGTGTGTCTCTCCCCCACCCCCTGCTCATGCCCCGTGTGTGTCTAGCCCTCCCACCCATCCCCTGCTCATGCCCTGTGTGTCTCTCCCCTCCCTCCCACCCCCGCTCATGCCCTGTGTGTCTCTTTCCCTCCCACCCACCCCCCGCTCATGCCCCGTGTGTCTCTCTCCCTCACCCTCGCTCATGCCCCGTGTGTCTCTCTCCCTCCCCCCACCCCCGCTCATGCCCCGGGTGTCTCTCTCCCTCCCCCCCGGCTCATGCCCCGTGTGTCTCTCTCCCTCCCGTTCACCCCCCGCTCATGCCTCGTGTGTCTCGCTCCCTCCCCCCACCCCGCTCATGCCCCTTGTGTCTCTAGCCCTCCCACCCACCCCCGCTCATGCCCCTTGTGTTTCTAGACATCCCACCCACCCCCCCGCTCACGCCCCGTGTGTCTCTAGACCTGCCACCCACCCCCTGTTCATGCCCCGTGTGTGTCTCTCCCTCCCATCCACTCCCCGCTCATGCCCCATGTGTGTCACTCCCTCCCCCCACCCCCGCTCACGCCCCGTGTGTCTCTAGCCCTCCCACCCACCCCCCGCTCATGCCCCGTGTGTCTCTAGCCCTCCCACCCACCCCCCGCTCATGCCCCTATCCCTCCCACCCTCCCCCCGCTCACGCCCCGTGTGTCTCTCCCCCACTCCCCGCTCATGCCCCGTGTGTCTCTAGCCAGATATCTTACACACACCCCGCGCTCATGCCCTGTGTGTCTCTAGCCCTCCCCCCCACCCCGTGCTCATGCCCCGTGTGTCTCTCCCCCCACCCCCAGCTCATGCCCCGTGTGTCTCTAGACCTCCCACCCACCCCTTGCTCAGGCCCCGTGTGTCTCTCCCCTCCCTCCCACCCCCTGCTCATGCCCCGTGTGTTGCTCCCCTCCCCCCACCCCCCGCTCATTCCCCATGTGTCTCTCCCCTCCCCCACCCCCCGCTCATGCCACGTGTGTCTCTCCTCTCCCACCCACCCCCCGCTCATGCCCCGTGTGTTTCTCCCCTTCCAACAACCCACCCACCGCTCGTGCCCCGTGTGTCTCTCCCCTCCCTCCCACCCCCTGCTCATGCCCCGTGTGTCACTCCCCTCCCCCCACCCCCCGCTCATTCCCCATGTGTCTCTCCCCTCCCCCCACCCCCCGCTCATGCCACGTGTGTCTCTCCTCTCCCACCCACCCCCCGCTCATGCCCCGTGTGTTTCTCCCCTTCCAACCACCCACCCATCGCTCGTGCCCCGTGTGTCTCTCCCCTCCCACCCACACCCCGCTCATGCCCCGTGTGTCTCTACCCTCCCACCCACACCCCTCTCATGCCCCGTGTGTCTCTCCCTTCCCACCCACCCCCAGCTCATGCCCCCTGTGTCTCTCCCCTCCCACCCACCCCCCGCTGATGCCTCGTGTGTCTCTAATAATCCCACCCACCCCCTGCTCATGCCCCGTGTGTCTCTCCCCTCCCACCCACAGCCTGCTCATGCCCCGTGTGTCTCTCTGCTCCCACCCACCCCCTGCTCACGCCCCGTGTGTCTCTCCCCTCCCACCCACCCCCCGCTCATGCCCCGTGTGTCTCTCCCCTCCCACCCACCCCCCGCTCATGCCCCGTTTGTCTCTCCCCCCCACCCACCCCCCGCTCATGCCCCGTTTGTCACTCCCCTAACACCCACCCCCGCTCATGCCCCATTTGTCTCTCCCCTCCCACCCACCCCCCGCTCATGCCCCGTGTGTCTCTCCCCTCCCACCCACCCCCCGCTCATGCCCCATGTCTCTATCACTCCCACCTACCCCCCGCTCATGCCCCGTGTGTCTCTATCCCTCCCACCCACCCCCCGCTCATGCCCTGTGTGTCTCTATCCCTCCCACCCACCCCCCGCACAGGCCCCGTGTGTCTCTCCCCTCCCCCCTATCCACCGCTCATGCCCCTGTGTGTCTCTATCCCTCCTGCCCACCCCCCGCTCATGCCCCTATCCCTCCCACCCACCCAAGCTCATGCCCCTATCCCTCCCACCCACCCCCCACTCATGCCCCTTGTGTCTCTATCCCAAACCACCCACCCCCCGCTCAGCCCCGTGTGTCTCTACCCTCCCCCCACCCCCTGCTCATGCCCCGTGTGTCTCTATCCCTCCCACCCACCCCCTGCTCTTGCCCCGTGTGTTTCTATCCCTCCCACCCACCCCCCGCTCATGCCCCGTGTGTCTCTATCCCTCCCACCCACCCCCCGCTCATGCACCATGTGTCTCTATCCCTCCCACCCACCCCCTCTCATGCCCCCAGTGTCTCTATCCCTCCCACCCACCCCACGCTCATGCCCCGTGTGTCTCTATCCCTCCCACCCACCCCTCGCTCATGCCACGTGTGTCTCTATCCATCTCCCCCACCCCCCGCTCATGCCCCGTGTGTCTCTATCCCCTCCCCCCCAACCCCCCTCGCTCATGCCCCGTGTGTCTCTATCCCTCCCGCCCAACCCCAGTCATGTCCCATGTGTCTGTGTGTCTCTATCCCTCCCGCCCCCCCGCTCATGCCCCGTGTGTCTATATCGCTCCCGCCCCACCCCCCGCTCATGCCCCGTGTGTCTCTATCCCTCCTACCCACCCCCCGCTCATGCCCCGTGTGTCTCTCATTCCTTTCCCACCCACCCCCGCTCATGCCCCGTGTGTCTCTCTCCCTCCCGCCCCCCCCGCGCATGCCCATTGTGTCTCTTTCCCTCCCCCCACCCCTGCTCATGCCCCCGTGTGTCTCTAGCCCTCCACCCACCCCCTGCTCATGCCCCGTGTGTCTCTCCCCCACCCCCTGATCATGCCCCGTGTGTCTCTAGCCCTCCCACCCACCCCCTGCTCATGCCCCGTGTGTCTCTGCACTCCCTCCCACCCCCGCTCATGCCCTGTGTGTCTCTATCCCTCCCACCCACCCCCCGCTCATGCCCCGTGTGTCTCTCTCCCTCCCCCTCACCCCTGCTCATGCCCCGTGTGTCTCTCTCCCTCCCCCCCGGCTCATGCCCCGTGTGTGTCTCTCCCGCCCCCCCACCCCTGCTCATGCCCTGTGTGTCTCTCTCCCTCCCGCTCACCCCCCGCTCATGCCTCGTGTGTCTCGCTCCCTCCCCCCACCCCCGCTCATGCCCCTTGTGTTTCTAGACATCCCACCCACTCCCCCGCTCACGCCCCGTGTGTCTCTAGCCCTGCCACCCACCCCCTGTTCACGCCCCGTGTGTGTCTCTCCCTCCCATCCACTCCCCGCTCATGCCCAGTGTGTGTCTCTCCCTCCCCCCCACCCCCGCTCATGCACCGTGTGTGTCTCCCCCTCCCCCCCACCCCCTGCTCATGCCCCGTGTGTCTCTAGCCCTCCCTCCCACCCCCCACGCGCGCCCCGTGTGTCGCTCCCCTCCCCACCACCCCCCACTCATGCCCCATGTGTCTCTCCCCTCCCCCACCCCCGCTCATGCCCCGTGTGTCTCTAGCCCACCCACCCACCCCCCGCTCATGCCCCGTGTGTCTCTAAACCTCCCACCCACCCCCTGCTCATGCCCCGTGTGTCTCTCCCCTCCCACCCACCCCCTGCTCATGCCCCGTGTGTCTCTCCCCTCCCACCCACCCCCCACTCATGCCCCGTGTGTCTCTTCCCTCCCACCCACCCCCCGCTCATGCCCCGTTTGTCTCTCCCCTAACACCCACCCCCCGCTCATGCCCCATTTGTCTCTCCCCTCCCACCCACCCCCCGCTCATGCCCCGTGTGTCTCTCCCCTCCCACCCACCCCCCGCTCATGCCCCGTTTGTCTCTCCCCTCCCACCCACCCCCCGCTCATGCCCCATTTGTCTCTCCCCTAACACCCACCCCCCCTCATGCCCCGTTTGTCTCAACCCTCCCACCCACCCCCCGCTCATGCCCCGTGTGTCTCTCCCCTCCCACCCACCCCCCGCTCATGCACCGTGTCTCTATCACTCCCACCCACCCCCCGCTCACGCCCCGTGTGTCTCTATCCTTCCCACCCACCCCCCGCTCATGCCCTGTGTGTCTCTATCCCAAACACCCACCCCCGCGCAGGCCCTGCGTGTCTCTCCCCTCCCCCTATCCACCGCTCATGCCCCGTGTTTCTCTATCCCTCCTGCCCACCCCCCGCTCATGCCCCTATCCCTCCCACCCACCCAAGCTCATGCCCCTATACCTCCCACCCACCCCCCACTCATGCCCCTTGTGTCTCTATCCCAAACCACCAACCCCCCGCTCAGCCCCGTGTGTCTCTACACTCCCCCCCGCCCCCTGCTCATGCCCCGTGTGTCTCTATCCCTCCCACCCACCCCCTGCTCTTGCCCCGTGTGTTTCTATCCCTCCCACCCACCCCCTGCTCATGCCCCGTGTGTCTCTATATCTCCCACCCACCCCCCGCTCATGCCCCATGTGTCTCTATCCCTCCCGCCCCACCCCCGCTCATGCCCCGTGTGTCTCTATCCCTCCCGCCCAACCCCAGTCATGCCCCATGTGTCTGTGTGTCTCTATCCCTCCCCCCCCACGCTCATGCCCCGTGTGTCTCTATCCCTCCCGCCCCACACCCCGCTCATGCCCCGTGTGTCTCTATCCCTCCTACCCACCCCCCGCTCATGCCCCGTGTGTCTCTCGTCCCTCCCCCCCACCCCCACTCATGCCCCGTGTGTCTCTCTCCCTCCCGCACCCCCCACGCATGCCCATTGTGTCTCTTTCCCTCCCCCACCCCTGCTCATGCCCCATGTGTCTCTCTCCCTCCCCCCACCTCTGCTCATGCCCCGTGTGTCTCTCTCCCTCCCCCCCACCCCCGCTCAAGCCCCGTGTGTGTCTCTCCCTCCCCCCACCCCCACTCATGCCCCGTGTGTCTCTCTCCCTCCCGCTCACCCCCCGCTCATGCCTCGTGTGTCTCTCTCCCTCCCTCACCCCGCTCATGCCCCGTGTGTCTCTTGCCCTCCCACCCACCCCCCGCTCATGCCCTGTGTGTCTCTAGCTCTCCCACCCACCCCCGCTCATGCCCCGTGTGTCTCTAATACTTCCAACCACCCCCCGCTCATGCCCCGTGTGTCGCTAGCCCTCCCACCCACCCCCTGCTTATGCCCCATGTGTGTCTAATACCCTCCCCCCCGCCCCCCGCTCAAGCCCTGTGTGTGTCTCTGCCTCCCCCCACCCCCGCTCATGCCCCGTGTATCTCTCCCACCACTCCCCGCTCATGCCCCGTGTGTCTCTAGTCAGCCCTCCCACCCACCCCCCGCTCACGCCCCGTGTGACTCTAGCCCTCCATCCACCCCCTGCTCATGCCCTGTGTGTCTCTCCCCACCCTCTGCTCATGCCCCGTGTGTCTCTAGCCCTCCCACCCACCCCTGCTCATGCCCCGTGTGTCTCCCCCTCCCTCCCACCCCCCGCTCATGCCCCGTATGTCGCTCCCCTCCCGCCCACCCCCCACTCATGCCCCGTGTGTCTCTCCCCTCCCCCCACGTCCCCGCTCACGCCCCATATGTCTCTCTCCTGCCACCCACCCCCCGCTCATGCCCCGTGTGTCTCTCTGCTCCCACCCACCCCCGCTCATGCCCCATGTGTCTCTCCCCTCCCACCAACCCCCTGTTCATGCCCCGTGTGTCTCTCCCCTCCCAACCACCCCCTTCTCATGCCCTGTGTGTCTCTATACTCCCACCCACCCCCCGCTCATGCACCGTGTGTCTCTCCCCTCCCACCCACCCCCCGCTCATGCCCTGTTTGTATTTCCGCTCCCACCCACCCCCCGCTTATGCCCCATATGTCTCTATCGTTCCCACCCACCCCCAGCTCATGCCCCGTGTGTCTCTATCCCTCCCACCCACCCCCGCTCATGCCCCGTGTGTCTCTATTCCTCCCACCCGCCCCCCGCTCATACCCCCTGTGTCTCTATCCCTCCCACCCACCCCCGCTCATGCCCCGTGTGTCTCTATCCCTCCCACCCAACCCCTGCACAGGCCCCGTGTGTCTCTCCCCTCCCCCCTATCCACCGCTCATGCCCCGTGTGTCTCTATCCCTCCTGCCCACCCCCCGCTCATGCCCCTATCCCTCCCGCCCACCCATGCTCATGCCCCTATCCCTCCCACCCACCCCCCACTCATGCCCCTTGTGTCTCTATACATCCCACCCACCCCCCGCTCAGCCCCGTGTTTCTCTATCACTCCCACCCACCCCCCGCTCATGCCCCGTGTGTCTCTATCCCTCCCACCCACCCATGCTCATGCCCCGTGTGTCTCTATTCCTCCCACCCGCCCCCCGCTCATACCCCCTGTGTCTCTATCCCTCCCACCCACCCCCGCCCATGCCCCGTGTGTCTCTATCCCTCCCACCCAACCCCTGCACAGGCCCCGTGTGTCTCTCCCCTCCCCCCTATCCACCGCTCATGCCCCGTGTGTCTCTATCCCTCCTGCCCACACCCCGCTCATGCCCCTATCCCTCCCGCCCACCCATGCTCATGCCCCTATCCCTCCCACCCAACCCCCACTCATGCCCCTTGTGTCTCTATATCTCCCACCCACCCCCCGCTCAGCCCCGTGTGTCTCTACCCTCCCCGCCACCCCCTGCTCATGCCCCGTGTGTCTCTATCCCTCCCACCCACCCCCCGCTCTTGCGCCGTGTGTTTCTATCCCTCCGACCCACCCCCAGCTCATGCCCCGTGTGTCTCTATCCCTCCCACCCACCCCCCGCTCATGCCCCGTGTGTCTCTATCCCTCCCACCCACCCCCTCTCATGCCCCCAGTGTCTCTATCCCTCCCACCCACCCCCGCTCATGCCCCGTGTGTCTCTATCCCTCCCACCCACCCCCCGCTCATGCCCCGTGTGTCTCTATTCCTCCCACCCACCCCCCGCTCATGACCCATGTGTCTCTATCCATCTCCCCCACCCCCTGCTCATGCCCCATGTGTCTCTATCCATCTCCCCATCTCCCCCACCCCCCGTTCTTGCCCCGTGTGTCTCTATCCCTCCCACCCACCCCCTCTCATGCCCCCAGTGTCTCTATCCCTCCCACCCACCCCCTCTCATGCCCCCAGTGTCTCTATCCCTCCCACCCACCCCCCGCTCATGCCCCGTGTGTCTCTATCCCTCCCACTCACCCCCCGCTCATGCCCCGTGTGTCTCTACCCCTCCCACCCACCCCCCGCTCATGCCCCATGTGTCTCTATCCATCTCCCCCACCCCCCGCTCATGCCCCGTGTGTCTCTATCGCCTCCCGCCCACCCCCGCTCATGCCCCGTGTGTCTCTATCCCTCCCGCCCAACCCCAGTCATGCACCATGTGTCTGTGCGTCTCTATCCGTCCCGCCCCCCCGCTCATGCCCCGTGTGTCTCTATCCCTCCCTCCCCACCCCCCGCTCATGCCCCATGTGTCTCTATCCCTCCTACCCACCCCCCGCTCATGCCCCGTGTGTCTCTCCCCTCCCCCCTATCCACCGCTCAAGCCCCGTGTGTCTCTCTCCCTCCTGCCCACCCCCCGCTCATGCCCCTATCCCTCCCGCCCACCCAAGCTCATGCCCCTATCCCTCCCACCCACCCCCCACTCATGCCCCTTGTGTCTCTATCCCTCCCGCCCAACCCCAGTCATGCCCCATGTGTCTGTGCGTCTCTATCCGTCCCGCCCCCCCGCTCATGCCCCGTGTGTCTCTATCCCTCCCTCCCCACCCCCCGCTCATGCCCCATGTGTCTCTTTCCCTCCTACCCACCCTCCGCTCATGCCCCGTGTGTCTCTCCCCTCCCCCCTATCCACCGCTCAAGCCCCGTGTGTCTCTCTCCCTCCTGCCCACCCCCCGCTCATGCCCCTATCCCTCCCGCCCACCCAAGCTCATGCCCCTATCCCTCCCACCCACCCCCCACTCATGCCCCTTGTGTCTCTATCCCTCCCACCCACCCCCCGCTCAGCCCCGTGTGTCTCTACCCTTCCCCCCACACCCTGCTCATGCCCCGTGTGTCTCTATCCCTCCCACCCACCCCCCGCTCTTGCCCCGTGTGTTTCTATCCCTCCCACCCACCCCCAGCTCATGCCCCGTGTGTCTCTATCCCTCCCACCCACCCCCCGCTCATGCCCCGTGTGTCTCTATCACTCCCACCCACCCCCTCTCATGCCCCCAGTGTCTCTATCCCTCCCACCCACCCCCCGCTCATGCCCCGTGTGTCTCTATCCCTCCCACCCCCCGCTCTTGCCCCGTGTGTTTCTATCCCTCCCACCCACCCCCAGCTCATGCCCTGTGTGTCTCTATCCCTCCCACCCACCCCCCGCTCATGCCCCGTGTGTCTCTATCCCTCCCACCCACCCCCTCTCATGCCCCCAGTGTCTCTATCCCTCCCACCCACCCCCCGCTCATGCCCCGTGTGTCTCTATCCCTCCCACCCCCCGCTCATGCCCCGTGTGTCTCTATTCCTCCCACCCACCCCCCGCTCATGACCCATGTGTCTCTATCCATCTCCCCCACCCCCTGCTCATGCCCCATGTGTCTCTATCCAACTCCCCACCTCCCCCACCCCCCGTTCTTGCCCCGTGTGTTTCTATCCCTCACACCCACCCACCCCCCGCTCATGTCCCGTGTGTCTCTAAATCCCCCCACCCACCCCCCGCTCATGCCCCGTGTGTCTCTATCCCTCCCACCCACCCCCTCTCATTCCCTCAGTGTCTCTATCCCTCCCACCCACCCCCCGCTCATGCCCCGTGTGTCTCTATCCCTCCCACCCACCCCCCGCTCATGCCCCGTGTGTCTCTATCCCTCCCACCCACCCCCCGCTCATGCCCCATGTGTCTCTATCCATCTCCCCCACCCCCCGCTCATGCCCCGTGTGTCTCTATCCCCTCCCGCCCACCCCCCGCTCATGCCCCGTGTGTCTCTATCCCTCCCGCCCAACCCCAGTCATGCCCCATGTGTCTGTGTGTCTCTATCCGTCCCGCCCCCCCGCTCATGCCCCGTGTGTATCTATCACTCCCTCCCCACCCCCCGCTCATGCCCCATGTGTCTCTATCCCTCCTACCCACCCCCCGCTCATGCCCCATGTGTCTCTCGTCCCTCCCCCTCACCCCCGCTCATGCCCCGTGTGTCTCTCTCCCTCCCGCGCCCCCCGCTCATGTCCATTGTGTCTCTTTCCCTCCCCCACCCCTGCTCATGCCCCATGTGTATCTCTCCCTCCCCCCACCCCTGCTCATGCCCCGTGTGTCTCTCTCCCTCCCCCCCACCCCCGCTCAAGCCCCGTGTGTGTCTCTCACTCCCCCCCACCCCCACTCATGCCCCGTGTGTCTCTCTCCCTCCCGCTCACCCCCCGCTCATGTCTCGTGTGTCTCTCTCCCTCCCCCCACCCCCGCTCATGCCCCGTGTGTCTCTTGACCTCCCACCCACCCCCGCTCATGCCCTGTGTGTCTCTAGCTTTCCCACCCACCCCCGCTCATGCCCCGTGTGTCTCTAATACTTCCAACCACCCCCCGCTCATGCCCCATGTGTCTCTAGCCCTCCCACCCACCCCACGCACATGTCCCGTGTGTGTCTCGCCCTCCCACCCACCCCCTGCTCAGGCCCCGTGTGTGTCTAATACCCTCCCCCCAACCCCCCGCTCAAGCCCCGTATGTGTCACCCCCCCTCCCACCCCCGCTCATGCCCTATGTATCTCTCGCCCTCCCACCCACCCCCCGCTCATGCCCCTAGATCTCCCACCCAACCCCCGCTCATGCCCCTTGTGTCTCTCCCACCACTCCCCGCTCATGCCCCGTGTGTCTCTAGTCAGCCCTCCCACCCACCCCCCACTCATGCCCCGTGTGACTCTAGCCCTCCCCCCACCCCCTGCTCATGCCCCGTGTGTCTCTCCCCCACCCCCTGCTCATGCCCCGTGTGTCTCTAGCCCTCCCACCCACCCCCTGCTCATGCCCCGTGTATCTCTCCCCTCCCTCCCACCCCCCGCTCATGCCCCGTGTGTCGCTCCCCTCCCCCCACCCCCCACTCATGCCCCGTGTGTCTCTCCCCTCCCACCCATCCCCGCTCATGCCCCGTGTGTTTCTCCCCTCCCACCCACCCCCCGCTCATGCCCCATGTGTCTCTCTCCTGCCACCCACCCCCAGTTCATGCCCCGTGTGTCTCTCCCCTCCCACCCACCCCCCGCTCATGCCCCATGTGTCTCTCAACCTGCTCATGCCCCGTGTGTCTCTCCCCTCCCAACCACCCCCTTCTCATGCCCCATGTGTCTCTATACTCCCACCCACCCCCCGCTCATGCCCCGTGTGTCTCTCCCCTCCCACCCACCCCCCCTCATGCCCCGTGTGTCTCTATCCCTCCCACCCACCCCCGCTCATGCCCCGTGTGTCTCTATCCCTCCCACCCACCCCCCGCTCATACCCCCTGTGTCTCTATCCCTCCCACCCACCCCCGCTCATGCCCCGTGTGTCTCTATCCCTGCCACCCACCCCCCGCTCATGCCCCGTGTGTCTCTATTCCTCCCACCCACCCCCCTCTCATGCCCCGTGTGTCTCTATCCCTCCCACCCACCCCCGCTCATGCCCCATGTGTCTCTCCCCTCCCACCAACCCCCTGTTCATGCCCCGTGTGTCTCTCCCCTCCCAACCACCCCCTTCTCATGCCCTGTGTGTCTCTATACTCCCACCCACCCCCCGCTCATGCACTGTGTGTCTCTCCCCTCCCACCCACCCCCCGCTCATGCCCTGTTTGTATTTCCGCTCCCACCCACCCCCCGCTCATGCCCCGTATGTCTCTATCGTTCCCACCCACCCCCAGCTCATGCCCCGTGTGTCTCTATCCCTCCCACCCACCCCCGCTCATGCCCCGTGTGTCTCTATTCCTCCCACCCGCCCCCCGCTCATACCCCCTGTGTCTCTATCCCTCCCACCCACCCCCGCTCATGCCCCGTGTGTCTCTATCCCTCCCACCCAACCCCTGCACAGGCCCCGTGTGTCTCTCCCCTCCCCCCTATCCACCGCTCATGCCCCGTGTGTCTCTATCCCTCCTGCCCACCCCCCGCTCATGCCCCTATCCCTCCCGCCCACCCATGCTCATGCCCCTATCCCTCCCACCCACCCCCGCTCATGCCCCGTGTGTCTCTATTCCTCCCACCCGCCCCCCGCTCATACCCCCTGTGTCTCTATCCCTCCCACCCACCCCCGCCCATGCCCCGTGTGTCTCTATCCCTCCCACCCAACCCCTGCACAGGCCCCGTGTGTCTCTCCCCTCCCCCCTATCCACCGCTCATGCCCCGTGTGTCTCTATCCCTCCTGCCCACACCCCGCTCATGCCCCTATCCCTCCCGCCCACCCATGCTCATGCCCCTATCCCTCCCACCCAACCCCCACTCATGCCCCTTGTGTCTCTATATCTCCCACCCACCCCCCGCTCAGCCCCGTGTGTCTCTACCCTCCCCCCCACCCCCTGCTCATGCCCCGTGTGTCTCTATCCCTCCCACCCACCCCCCGCTCTTGCGCCGTGTGTTTCTATCCCTCCTACCCACCCCCAGCTCATGCCCCGTGTGTCTCTATCCCTCCCACCCACCCCCCGCTCATGCCCCGTGTGTCTCTATCCCTCCCACCCCCTCTCATGCCCCCAGTGTCTCTATACCTCCCACCCAACCCCTGCTCATGCCCCATGTGTCTCTATCCATCTCCCCCACCCCCTGCTCATGCCCCATGTGTCTCTATCCATCTCCCCATCTCCCCCACCCCCCGTTCTTGCCCCGTGTGTCTCTATCCCTCCCACCCACCCCCTCTCATGCCCCCAGTGTCTCTATCCCTCCCACCCACCCCCTCTCATGCCCCCAGTGTCTCTATCCCTCCCACCCACCCCCGCTCATGCCCCGTGTGTCTCTATCCCTCCCACCCACCCCCCGCTCATGCCCCGTGTGTCTCTATCCCCTCCCCCCACCCCCGCTCATGCCCCGTGTGTCTCTATCCCTCCCGCCCAACCCCAGTCATGCCCCATGTGTCTGTGCGTCTCTATCCGTCCCGCCCCCCCGCTCATGCCCCGTGTGTCTCTATCCCTCCCTCCCCACCCCCCGCTCATGCCCCATGTGTCTCTATCCCTCCTACCCACCCCCCGCTCATGCCCCGTGTGTCTCTCCCCTCCCCCCTATCCACCGCTCAAGCCCCGTGTGTCTCTCTCCCTCCTGCCCACCCCCCGCTCATGCCCCTATCCCTCCCGCCCACCCAAGCTCATGCCCCTATCCCTCCCACCCACCCCCCACTCATGCCCCTTGTGTCTCTATCCCTCCCACCCACCCCCCGCTCAGCCCCGTGTGTCTCTACCCTTCCCCCCACCCCCTGCTCATGCCCCGTGTGTCTCTATCCCTCCCACCCACCCCCCGCTCTTGCCCCGTGTGTTTCTATCCCTCCCACCCACCCCCAGCTCATGCCCCGTGTGTCTCTATCCCTCCCACCCACCCCCCGCTCATGCCCCGTGTGTCTCTATCCCTCCCACCCACCCCCTCTCATGCCCACAGTGTCTCTATCCCTCCCACCCACCCCCCGCTCATGCCCCGTGTGTCTCTATCCCTCCCACCCCCCGCTCTTGCCCCGTGTGTTTCTATCCCTCCCACCCACCCCCAGCTCATGCCCCGTGTGTCTCTATCCCTCCCACCCACCCCCCGCTCATGCCCGTGTGTCTCTATCCCTCCCACCCACCCCCTCTCATGCCCCCAGTGTCTCTATCCCTCCCACCCACCCCCCGCTCATGCCCCGTGTGTCTCTATCCCTCCCACCCCCCGCTCATGCCCCGTGTGTCTCTATTCCTCCCACCCACCCCCCGCTCATGACCCATGTGTCTCTATCCATCTCCCCCCACCCCCTGCTCATGCCCCATGTGTCTCTATCCATCTCCCCATCTCCCTCACCCCCCGTTCTTGCCCCGTGTGTTTCTATCCCTCCCACCCACCCACCCCCCGCTCATGTCCCGTGTGTCTCTAAATCCCCCCACCCACCCCCCGCTCATGCCCTGTGTGTCTCTATCCCTCCCACCCACCCCCTCTCATTCCCCCAGTGTCTCTATCCCTCCCACCCACCCCCCGCTCATGCCCCGTGTGTCTCTATCCCTCCCACCCACCCCCCGCTCATGCCCCGTGTGTCTCTATCCCTCCCAGCCACCCCCCGCTCATGCCCCATGTGTCTCTATCCATCTCCCCCACCCCCCGCTCATGCCCCGTGTGTCTCTATCCCCTCCCGCCCACCCCCCGCTCATGCCCCGTGTGTCTCTATCCCTCCCGCCCAACCCCAGTCATGCCCCATGTGTCTGTGTGTCTCTATCCGTCCCGCCCCCCCGCTCATGCCCCGTGTGTCTCTATCCCTCCCTCCCCACCCCCCGCTCATGCCCCATGTGTCTCTATCCATCCTACCCACCCCCCGCTCATGCCCCATGTGTCTCTCGTCCCTCCCCCTCACCCCCGCTCATGCCCCGTGTGTCTCTCTCCCTCCCGCGCCCCCCGCTCATGCCCATTGTGTCTCTTTCCCTCCCCCACCCCTGCTCATGCCCCATGTGTATCTCTCCCTCCCCCCACCCCTGCTCATGCCCCGTGTGTCTCTCTCCCTCCCCCCCACCCCCGCTCAAGCCCCGTGTGTGTCTCTCACTCCCCCCCACCCCCACTCATGCCCCGTGTGTCTCTCTCCCTCCCGCTCACCCCCCGCTCATGTCTCATGTGTCTCTCTCCCTCCCCCCACCCCCGCTCATGCCCCGTGTGTCTCTTGACCTCCCACCCACCCCTGCTCATGCCCTGTGTGTCTCTAGCTTTCCCACCCACCCCCCGCTCATGCCCCGTGTGTCTCTAATACTTCCAACCACCCCCCGCTCATGCCCCGTGTGTCTCTAGCCCTCCCACCCACCCCACGCACATGTCTCGTGTGTGTCTCGCCCTCCCACCCACCCCCACTCATGCCCCGTGTGTCTCTCTCCCTCCCGCTCACCCCCCGCTCATGTCTCGTGTGTCTCTCTCCCTCCCCCACCCCTGCTCATGCCCCATGTGTATCTCTCCCTCCCCCCACCCCTGCTCATGCCCCGTGTGTCTCTCTCCCTCCCCCCCACCCCCGCTCAAGCCCCGTGTGTGTCTCTCACTCCCCCCCACCCCCACTCATGCCCCGTGTGTCTCTCTCCCTCCCGCTCACCCCCCGCTCATGTCTCGTGTGTCTCTCTCCCTCCCCCCACCCCCGCTCATGCCCCGTGTGTCTCTTGACCTCCCACCCACCCCCGCTCATGCCCTGTGTGTCTCTAGCTTTCCCACCCACCCCCGCTCATGCCCCGTGTGTCTCTAATACTTCCAACCACCCCCCGCTCATGCCCCGTGTGTCTCTAGCCCTCCCACCCACCCCACGCACATGTCCCGTGTGTGTCTCGCCCTCCCACCCACCCCCTGCTCAGGCCCCGTGTGTGTCTAATACCCTCCCCCCAACCCCCCGCTCAAGCCCCGTATGTGTCACCCCCTCTCCCACCCCCGCTCATGCCCTATGTATCTCTCGCCCTCCCACCCACCCCCCGCTCATGCCCCTAGATCTCCCACCCAACCCCCGCTCATGCCCCTTGTGTCTCTCCCACCACTCCCCGCTCATGCCCCGTGTGTCTCTAGTCAGCCCTCCCACCCACCCCCCGCTCATGCCCCGTGTGACTCTAGCCCTCCCCCCACCCCCTGCTCATGCCCCGTGTGTCTCTCCCCCACCCCCTGCTCATGCCCCGTGTGTCTCTAGCCCTCCCACCCACCCCCTGCTCATGCCCCGTGTATCTCTCCCCTCCCTCCCACCCCCCGCTCATGCCCCGTATGTCGCTCCCCTCCCCCCACCCCCCACTCATGCCCCGTGTGTCTCTCCCCTCCCACCCATCCCCGCTCATGCCCCGTGTGTTTCTCCCCTCCCACCCACCCCCCGCTCATGCCCCATGTGTCTCTCTCCTGCCACCCACCCCCAGTTCATGCCCCGTGTGTCTCTCCCCTCCCACCCACCCCCCGCTCATGCCCCATGTGTCTCTCAACCTGCTCATGCCCCGTGTGTCTCTCCCCTCCCAACCACCCCCTTCTCATGCCCCATGTGTCTCTATACTCCCACCCACCCCCCGCTCATGCCCCGTGTGTCTCTCCCCTCCCACCCACCCCCCCTCATGCCCCGTGTGTCTCTATCCCTCCCACCCACCCCCGCTCATGCCCCGTGTGTCTCTATCCCTCCCACCCACCCCCCGCTCATACCCCCTGTGTCTCTATCCCTCCCACCCACCCCCGCTCATGCCCCGTGTGTCTCTATCCCTGCCACCCACCCCCCGCTCATGCCCCGTGTGTCTCTATTCCTCCCACCCACCCCCCTCTCATGCCCCGTGTGTCTCTATCCCTCCCACCCACCCCCGCTCATGCCCCATGTGTCTCTCCCCTCCCACCAACCCC
The DNA here is from genome assembly GCF_040938575.1 of Ambystoma mexicanum. Lineage (NCBI taxonomy): Eukaryota > Metazoa > Chordata > Amphibia > Caudata > Ambystomatidae > Ambystoma > Ambystoma mexicanum. Next base: position 956,271,377 of record NC_090937.1, on the reverse strand, counting down.
CTGTTCATGCCCCGTGTGTCTCTCCCCTCCCAACCACCCCCTTCTCATGCCCTGTGTGTCTCTATACTCCCACCCACCCCCCGCTCATGCACTGTGTGTCTCTCCCCTCCCACCCACCCCCCGCTCATGCCCTGTTTGTATTTCCGCTCCCACCCACCCCCCGCTCATGCCCCGTATGTCTCTATCGTTCCCACCCACCCCCAGCTCATGCCCCGTGTGTCTCTATCCCTCCCACCCACCCCCGCGTGTCTCTATTCCTCCCACCCGCCCCCCGCTCATACCCCCTGTGTCTCTATCCCTCCCACCCACCCCCGCTCATGCCCCGTGTGTCTCTATCCCTCCCACCCAACCCCTGCACAGGCCCCGTGTGTCTCTCCCCTCCCCCCTATCCACCGCTCATGCCCCGTGTGTCTCTATCCCTCCCACCCACCCCCCGCTCTTGCGCCGTGTGTTTCTATCCCTCCTACCCACCCCCAGCTCATGCCCCGTGTGTCTCTATCCCTCCCACCCACCCCCCGCTCATGCCCCGTGTGTCTCTATCCCTCCCACCCACCCCCTCTCATGCCCCCAGTGTCTCTATACCTCCCACCCAACCCCTGCTCATGCCCCATGTGTCTCTATCCATCTCCCCCACCCCCTGCTCATGCCCCATGTGTCTCTATCCATCACCCCATCTCCCCCACCCCCCGTTCTTGCCCCGTGTGTCTCTATCCCTCCCACCCACCCCCTCTCATGCCCCCAGTGTCTCTATCCCTCCCACCCACCCCCTCTCATGCCCCCAGTGTCTCTATCCCTCCCACCCACCCCCGCTCATGCCCCGTGTGTCTCTGTCCCTCCCACCCACCCCCCGCTCATGCCCCGTGTGTCTCTATCCCCTCCCCCCCACCCCCGCTCATGCCCCGTGTGTCTCTATCCCTCCCGCCCAACCCCAGTCATGCCCCATGTGTCTGTGCGTCTCTATCCGTCCCGCCCCCCCGCTCATGCCCCGTGTGTCTCTATCCCTCCCTCCCCACCCCCCGCTCATGCCCCATGTGTCTCTATCCCTCCTACCCACCCCCCGCTCATGCCCCGTGTGTCTCTCCCCTCCCCCCTATCCACCGCTCAAGCCCCGTGTGTCTCTCTCCATCCTGCCCACCCCCCGCTCATGCCCCTATCCCTCCCGCCCACCCAAGCTCATGCCCCTATCCCTCCCACCCACCCCCCACTCATGCCCCTTGTGTCTCTATCCCTCCCACCCACCCCCCGCTCAGCCCCGTGTGTCTCTACCCTTCCCCCCACCCCCTGCTCATGCCCCGTGTGTCTCTATCCCTCCCACCCACCCCCCGCTCTTGCCCCGTGTGTTTCTATCCCTCCCACCCACCCCCAGCTCATGCCCCGTGTGTCTCTATCCCTCCCACCCACCCCCCGCTCATGCCCCGTGTGTCTCTATCCCTCCCACCCACCCCCTCTCATGCCCCCAGTGTCTCTATCCCTCCCACCCACCCCCCGCTCATGCCCCGTGTGTCTCTATCCCTCCCACCCCCCGCTCTTGCCCCGTGTGTTTCTATCCCTCCCACCCACCCCCAGCTCATGCCCCGTGTGTCTCTATCCCTCCCACCCACCCCCCGCTCATGCCCCGTGTGTCTCTATCCCTCCCACCCACCCCCTCTCATGCCCCCAGTGTCTCTATCCCTCCCACCCACCCCCCGCTCATGCCCCGTGTGTCTCTATCCCTCCCACCCCCCGCTCATGCCCCGTGTGTCTCTATTCCTCCCACCCAACCCCCGCTCATGACCCATGTGTCTCTATCCATCTCCCCCCACCCCCTGCTCATGCCCCATGTGTCTCTATCCATCTCCCCATCTCCCTCACCCCCCGTTCTTGCCCCGTGTGTTTCTATCCCTCCCACCCACCCCCCGCTCATGTCCCGTGTGTCTCTAAATCCCCCCACCCACCCCCCGCTCATGCCCTGTGTGTCTCTATCCCTCCCACCCACCCCCTCTCATTCCCCCAGTGTCTCTATCCCTCCCACCCACCCCCCGCTCATGCCCCGTGTGTCTCTATCCCTCCCACCCACCCCCCGCTCATGCCCCGTGTGTCTCTATCCCTCCCAGCCACCCCCCGCTCATGCCCCATGTGTCTCTATCCATCTCCCCCACCCCCCGCTCATGCCCCGTGTGTCTCTATCCCCTCCCGCCCACCCCCGCTCATGCCCCGTGTGTCTCTATCCCTCCCGCCCAACCCCAGTCATGCCCCATGTGTCTGTGTGTCTCTATCCGTCCCGCCCCCCCGCTCATGCCCCGGGTGTCTCTATCCCTCCCTCCCCACCCCCCGCTCATGCCCCATGTGTCTCTATCCATCCTACCCACCCCCCGCTCATGCCCCATGTGTCTCTCGTCCCTCCCCCTCACCCCCGCTCATGCCCCGTGTGTCTCTCTCCCTCCCGCGCCCCCCGCTCATGCCCATTGTGTCTCTTTCCCTCCCCCACCCCTGCTCATGCCCCATGTGTATCTCTCCCTCCCCCCACCCCTGCTCATGCCCCGTGTGTCTCTCTCCCTCCCCCCCACCCCCGCTCAAGCCCCGTGTGTGTCTCTCACTCCCCCCCACCCCCACTCATGCCCCGTGTGTCTCTCTCCCTCCCGCTCACCCCCCGCTCATGTCTCATGTGTCTCTCTCCCTCCCCCCACCCCCGCTCATGCCCCGTGTGTCTCTTGACCTCCCACCCACCCCTGCTCATGCCCTGTGTGTCTCTAGCTTTCCCACCCACCCCCCGCTCATGCCCCGTGTGTCTCTAATACTTCCAACCACCCCCCGCTCATGCCCCGTGTGTCTCTAGCCCTCCCACCCACCCCACGCACATGTCCCGTGTGTGTCTCGCCCTCCCACCCACCCCCTGCTCAGGCCCCGTGTGTGTCTAATACCCTCCCCCCAACCCCCCGCTCAAGCCCCGTATGTGTCACCCCCTCCTCCCACCCCCGCTCATGCCCCGTGTATCTCTAGCCCTCCCACCCACCCCCCGCTCATGCCCCTAGATCTCCCACCCAACCCCCGCTCATGCCCCGTGTGTCGCTCCCACCACTCCCCGCTCATGCCCCGTGTGTCTCTAGTAAGCCCTCCCACCCACCCCCCGCTCATGCCCCGTGTGACTCTAGCCCTCCCCCCACCCCCTGCTCATGCCCCGTGTGTCTCTCCCCCACCCCCTGCTCATGCCCCGTGTGTCTCTAGCCCTCCCACCCACCCCCTGCTCATGCCCCGTGTATCTCTCCCCTCCCTCCCACCCCCCGCTCATGCCCCGTGTATCGCTCCCCTCCCCCCACCCCCCACTCATGCCCCGTGTGTCTCTCCCCTCCCACCCATCCCCCGCTCATGCCCCGTGCGTTTCTCCCCTCCCACCCACCCCCCGCTCATGCCCCATGTGTCTCTCTCCTGCCACCCACCCCCAGTTCATGCCCCGTGTGTCTCTCCCCTCCCACCCACCCCCCGCTCATGCCCCATGTGTCTCTCCCCTCCCACCCACCCCCTGCTCATGCCCCGTGTGTCTCTCCCCTCCCGACCACCCCCTTCTCATGCCCCATGTGTCTCTATACTCCCACCCACCCCCCGCTCATGCCCCGTGTGTCTCTCCCCTCCCACCCACCCCCCCCCTCATGCCCCGTGTGTCTCTATCCCTCCCACCCACCCCCGCTCATGCCCCGTGTGTCTCTATCCCTCCCACCCACCCCCCGCTCATACCCCCTGTGTCTCTATCCATCCCACCCACCCCCGCTCATGCCCCGTGTGTCTCTATCCCTGCCACCCACCCCCCGCTCATGCCCCGTGTGTCTCTATCCCTCCCACCCACCCCCCTCTCATGCCCCGTGTGTCTCTATCCCTCCCACCCACCCCCCGCTCATGCCCCTTGTGTCTCTAGCCCTCCCACCCACCCCCCGCTCATGCCCCGTGTGTCTCTAGCCCTGCCACCCACCCCCCGCTCATGACCCGTGTATGTCTCTCCCTCCCACCCACTCCCCGCTCAAGCCCCGTGTGTGTCTCTCACTCCCCCCACCCCCGCTCATGCCCCATGTGTGTCTCCCCCTCCCCCCCACCCCCTGTTCACACCTCGTGTGTCTGTAGCCCTCTCATCCACCCCCCGCTCATGCCCCATGTGTCTCTCCCCTCCCACCCACCCCCTGCTCATGCCCCGTGTGTCTCTCCACTCCCAACCACCCCCTTCTCATGCCCCGTGTGTCTCTATACTCCCACCCACCCCCCGCTCATGCCCCGTGTCTCTCTCCCCTCCCACCCACCCCCCGCTCATGCCCCGTTTTTCTCTCCGCTCCCACCCACCCCCCGCTCATGCCCTGTATGTCTCTATCGGTCCCACCCACCCCCCGCTCATGCCCCGTATGTCTCTAACCTCCCCCCACCCCCTGCTCATGCCCCGTGTGTCTCTATCCCTCCCACACACCCCCGCTCATGCCCCGTGTGTCTCTATCCCTCCCACCCACCCCCCGCTCATACCCCCTGTGTCTCTATCCCTCCCACCCACCCCCGCTCATGCCCCGTGTGTCTCTATCCCTGCCACCCACCCCCCGCTCATGCCCCGTGTGTCTCTATCCCTCCCACCCACCCCCCTCTCATGCCCCGTGTGTCTCTATCCCTCCCACCCACCCCTCGCTCATGCCCCTTGTGTCTCTAGCCCTCCCACCCACCCCCCGCTCATGCCCCGTGTGTCTCTAGCCCTGCCACCCACCCCCCACTCATGACCCGTGTATGTCTCTCCCTCCCACCCACTCCCCGCTCAAGCCCCGTGTGTGTCTCTCCCTCCCCCTCACCCCCCGCTCATGCCCTGTGTGTGTCTCCCCCTCCCCCCACCCCCTGTTCACACCTCGTGTGTCTCTAGCCCTCTCACCCACACCCCGCTCATGCCCCTAGCCCGCCCATCCACCCTCCGCTCACGCCCTGTGTGTCTCTCCCCCCACTCCCCGCTCATGCCCCATGTGTCTCTAGCCAGCCCTCCCACCCACCCTGCGCTCATGCCCCGTGTGTCTCTAGCCCTCCCCCCCACCCCCTGCTCATGCCCCGTGTGTCTCTCCCCCCACCCCCTGCTCATGCCCCGTGTGTCTCTAGCCCTCCCACCCACCCCCCGCTCATGCCCCACATGTTTCTACCCTCCCACCCACCCCCCACTCATGCCCTGTGTGTTGCTCCCCTCCCCCCCACCCCCTGCTCATGCCCCGCGTGTCTCTCCCCCCACCCCCCGCTCATGCCCTGTGTGTTTTTCCCCTCCCACCCACCCCTGCTCATGCCCCGTGTGTCCCTCCCCTCCCACCCACTCCCCGCTCATGCCCAGTGTGTCTCTCCCCTCCCACCCACCTCCCGCTCATGCCCCGTTTGTCTCTCCCCAACCACCCACCCCCCGCTCATGCCCCGTTTGTCTCTCCCCTCCCCCCCACCCATGCTCCGTGTGTCTCTCCCCTCCCCCCACCCCTCCGCTCACGCCCCATGTGTCTCTCCCCTCCCACCCATCCCCCGCTCATGCCCCGTGTGTTTCTCCCCTCCCACCCAACCCCCGCCCATGCCCCGTGTGCCTCTCTCCTGCCACCCACCCCCCGCTCATGCCCCGTGTGTCTCTCCCCTCCCACCCACCCCCCGCTCATGCCCTGTGTGTCTCTATCCCTCCCAACCCCCCCGCTCATGCCCCATATGTCTCTACCCTCCCCCCACCCCCTGCTCACGCCCCGTGTGTCTCTATCCCTCCCCTCCACCCCCCGCTCATGCCCCGTGAGTCTCTATCCCTCCCACCCACCCCCGCTCATGCCCCGTGTGTCTCTATCCCTCCCACCCACCCCCCGCTCATACCCCCTGTGTCTCTATCCCTCCCACCCACCCCCGCTCATGCCCCGTGTGTCTCTATCCCTGCCACCCACCCCCCGCTCATGCCCCGTGTGTCTCTATCCCTCCCACCCACCCCCCTCTCATGCCCCGTGTGTCTCTATCCCTCCCACCCACCCCTCGCTCATGCCCCTTGTGTCTCTAGCCCTCCCACCCACCCCCCGCTCATGCCCCGTGTGTCTCTAGCCCTGCCACCCACCCCCCGCTCATGACCCGTGTATGTCTCTCCCTCCCACCCACTCCCCGCTCAAGCCCCGTGTGTGTCTCTCCCTCCCCCTCACCCCCCGCTCATGCCCTGTGTGTGTCTCCCCCTCCCCCCACCCCCTGTTCACACCTCGTGTGTCTCTAGCCCTCTCACCCACACCCCGCTCATGCCCCTAGCCCGCCCATCCACCCTCCGCTCACGCCCTGTGTGTCTCTCCCCCCACTCCCTGCTCATGCCCCATGTGTCTCTAGCCAGCCCTCCCACCCACCCTGCGCTCATGCCCCGTGTGTCTCTAGCCCTCCCCCCCACCCCCTGCTCATGCCCCGTGTGTCTCTCCCCCCACCCCCTGCTCATGCCCCGTGTGTCTCTAGCCCTCCCACCCACCCCCCGCTCATGCCCCACATGTTTCTACCCTCCCACCCACCCCCCACTCATGCCCTGTGTGTTGCTCCCCCCCCCCCACCCCCTGCTCATGCCCCGTGTGTCTCTCCCCCCACCCCCCGCTCATGCCCTGTGTGTTTTTCCCATCCCACCCACCCCTGCTCATGCCCCGTGTGTCCCTCCCCTCCCACCCACTCCCCGCTCATGCCCAGTGTGTCTCTCCCCTCCCACCCACCTCCCGCTCATGCCCCGTTTGTCTCTCCCCAACCACCCACCCCCCGCTCATGCCCCGTTTGTCTCTCCCCTCCCCCCCACCCATGCTCCGTGTGTCTCTCCCCTCCCCCCACCCCTCCGCTCACGCCCCATGTGTCTCTCCCCTCCCACCCATCCCCCGCTCATGCCCCGTGTGTTTCTCCCCTCCCACCCAACCTCCGCTCATGCCCCGTGTGCCTCTCTCCTGCCACCCACCCCCCGCTCATGCCCCGTGTGTCTCTCCCCTCCCACCCACCCCCCGCTCATGCCCTGTGTGTCTCTATCCCTCCCAACCCCCCCGCTCATGCCCCATATGTCTCTACCCTCCCCCCACCCCCTGCTCACGCCCCGTGTGTCTCTATCCCTCCCACCCACCCCCCGCTCATGCCCCGTGAGTCTCTATCCCTCCCACCCACCCCCGCTCATGCCCCTTGTGTCTCTATCCCTCCCACCCACCCCCCGCTCATACCCCCTGTGTCTCTATCCCTCCCACCCATCCCCGCTTATGCCCCGTGTGTCTCTATCCCTCCCACCCACCCCCCGCTCATGCCCTGTGTGTCTCTATCCCTCTCCCCCACCCCCCGCACAGGCCCCTTGTGTCTCTCCCCTCCCGCCCACCCCCCGCTCATGCCCCGTGTGTGTCTATCCCCTCCCGCCCACCCCCTGCTCATTCCCTGTTGTGTTCTCCTTATACACCCTGCCTTCCCTTGCCATGGGGGCCATCTTCGTGGTGGTAAAAGATTTTCCTTCCTTCACCGGGGCGCCGCAGGCGTCCTGGTTTGGGAAGGAAAATCTTTTTTTTACCTCCTGGGGTTCCCACTTTAAGGACCTAAGATGCTAGTGGTCTTCATCTATTGAAAAGGATGTTATGGTGACGTTGCACTAATAAAAACCTATGAAATGCAGTAAAAAAAAATTGTGTTACAGGGACGTTATGGTTCAGTTGCACTAATAAAAACCTATGAAATTCAATGGAAAAACTTTATTAAAGGGACGTTATGGTTAAGTTGCACTAATAAAAACCTATGAAATTCAATGAAAAAACTTTGTTAAAGGGACGTTATGGTTAAGTTGCGCTACTAAAAACCTATGAAATTCAGTGAAAAAACGTTGTTACAGGGACGTTATGGTTAAGTTGCGCTACTAAAAACCTATGAAATTCAGTGAAAAAACTTTGTCAAAGGGACGTTATGGTTCCAAGTAAAACCGAAAAACCCTTGAAATTCGCCAGTTATGGTAAGCTAAGCAACCATAACTCGCGCCACCACCATGCACTGCTAAGGCTAACACCCAGGACATCAAAGATGACATCACAAATGTCATTGATGCCATCACTGATGACATCACATGTCTGGCTCGCTCTTTTTTCTCTTGCTGACATGTCTAGGCCACATGGTTTTCTTCAGTAACAGTCAGAAACTAAAAATGTTATTTTATTTGTAGACGTATCCTTCAAGTAGGTTCTTACAGTAATTCCCCTAGAGTCCAATTACATCATATGAAACATATACATACGGGAAGACACAAGCTTGAAAGACAGCAATCCTTTTTGTGCATGAAGATAATCAATAGACTTATGAGCACTTCCTGATAGTTCTGTTGTTTTTTTTTTTTTTATGGCTGTACTTTCCCTGTGGGTCCAATCACATCAAGTGATACATATACATAGGGTAAATAGCAGCTTTGAAACAGAGCAATCATTTATTTGCATGAAAATAATCAGTTAAGTTATGAATTGTTTCTGCTACTACTTGTGCTTTTTTGCTAACTTCACTTTCCCTGTATATACCCATATTGGTATGTGTTCTTGTGTCTTTGTGTTTTGTCTATAGCAATGCAATTATGTAGAACATGTGTTTTATTAGCTACGTATTACATATTTCACAGTACACAAAAATCTATTAAGAAAACAATTATCATTTCAATATTCAACATATTAACATTACAAATACTATACCTTCATCTTGTACGCTGCACACAATGTTATGTTTCTGTATGAGTAGCTTAGTATACCAGATAGAACCCCATAATAGAATGCTTTTTATATCAATGCATCGTTCAATGCACTAATTAGGGTATGATATTTATTGCAATGATCCTTGACACTTGTTTTGCAACATTATAATAAGAATCCCGTGTACACATATTTCATGAAAAGTACATACACATGTGATGTCATCAGTGATGTCATCAATGACATTTGTGATGTCATCTTTGATGTCCTGGGTGTTAGTCTTAGCAGTGCACGGTGGTGGCGCGAGTTATGGTTGCTTAGCTTACCATAACTGGCAAATTTCAAGGGTTTTTCGGTTTTACTTGGAACCATAACGTCCCTTTGACAACGTTTTTTCACTGAATTTCACAGGTTTTTAGTAGCGCAACTTAACCATAATGTTCCTTTAACAACGTTTTTTCACTGAATATATATATACATCAAGGATACAACAGATTTTTTGACACATATTGAACACATACCCTGGCAGACTAACTACATCATGGCCACTATGGATGTTGTTTCCTTATATACATCCATAGGGCACGAGTATGGAAAAAAGGCCTGCGAAAGTTTTCTAAACACTAGATCTCTAAATTTCTTGGAACACACTAAAATGATTCTTCAGATGATCGATTTGTGTCTGACGAATAATGTTTTCATATTTAATAATGAGTACTAAAGACAAGTGCAAGGCACAGCAATGGGCACAAAGTTTGCCCCCCTTATGCGAATCTGACCATGGGAGCATGGGAGGCTTCAGATGTATGGACAGAAGAAAATTATACATTTACTGACAACATCGTTTTGTGGCTCAGGTACCTTGACGACCTTTTTATAATATGGAAAGGTTCGGAGAAAGCATGGGTAACATTTGTGAAGTTATTAAACAACAATGACCACAACCTGAGGTTCACAGAAGCACATAGTAAAACCTTCTTAACTTTTCTGGATGTGAATCTCCGAATTGTGGATGAAACCTTGACCACGGAACTACACAGGAAACCAACTGGTACAAACACACCCCTGCATGCAACTAGTGGCCACTCCAAAAATCTAATATGGAGCATTCCATATGGTGAATTTATAAGGATTCGGAGGAATTGTTCAACTTTGAAGGCCTACGATAACGAAAGTAAAATGGCAGCGAAGGGTTTCCTGAGTCAATGTTACCCAAAGAAGGTCATTGCTAAAGCATATATAAAAGCGAGGAAGAAAGTGAGATCTGACCTGCTGACAGGAACTCGCTTAACAAATGAGTCCAATAAAGATAACGATGCCACAAGATTAATTCTTACGTATAATAATGAAACTTCTGAAATCAAACGCATATTACAGAGACATTGGAAGATCTTACGAGCGGACAAAGACCTTGCACCCATTTTGAAAACCTATCCAGAAATTAGTCTCAGACGCAATTGTTCGCTTAAGGACTCACTGGTCCAGAGTTTCCTAGCACAAGAAACAAAATCTACAAAAGAGACCTGGTTGACCAAACAGAAGCAAGGTTTCTACAAATGCACTAAATGCAACATTTGCAAATATGCCAAGAGTTGTTTGAACTACATACACCCGATTTTAGGTGACTCAATCAAGATTACAGATAGAATCACATGTGAGACTGAATATGTGGTGTATATACTCTCATGTACCTGTCAAAAATGGTACATAGGCAGCACCAAATGTAAACTTAAAATAAGAATCCAGCAACATGTGAGGGCCATTTTACATCAAGACCCGAACTATCCAATGGCCAAACATTTTTATGACTATCATCACTGCAATCTTGAGGATTTCAACTTCTTTGGCATTCACAAAATTTAACAAAATGTGAGAGGCGGAGACAGAGAAAAGACACTCCGTCAGAAAGAGACATGTTGCATTATAGACTTTGAGACCAAGTATCCTAAAGGACATAATATAGATGAAGAGATGTATACTTTTTTAGGCTGACATACTCATTGGAAATGAAATGATGAGAGTGACATGGTCATAAACAAACTAAACTTTTATTTCATTTTTTACACAAATGAGAAAATGATCTATTTCCCTCTTCCCCCAAACCTCCAAATTTTCTATTGGTCATTTTCTCTAAGGGTGTGACCTGGTCAGAACTTCCCTGGTCTTAGGTAGGGTATTGAAATATGGTGCTAAACTTGGTATTTTGGTGTTTTTAGTAACCCCGTTGGGGTTTTTAATTTTAGAGCAGTACACCTTGGTGATTTTATATTTAATAATTTTGGTGAATTTATACATGTGCATGGTGAAGATAGGCTAGGATGAGGAGAAGCGTGGATATATACTATATATAAACATAATTGTGGCCTATGGCTACTAGCACGAGGCACTGTAATTCATGAACATAGGAATATTCAAAGCACTATGCACTTTAACATGTATACATAGGAATGCCTAACATCAGATCGTAATGTGACAGTTTGAAGGCACTTTGCACTTTAATGGAATTGCACTATGCACCTTAATTCATAAATGAAGTCAAAAACATACTGATTGCAAAAACACATAAAGGCCATAGACGATATGATTGAGAAACAAACAAAAAGCATGTAGCATTGTGAATGACAATATAGTGTCTTTATATATTTCTGCATATTGCATTCCCCAAAGTAACAACTGTATAGGCACTGAGCTATTACTATGTATGTTGGGGGAAACCAACGCTAATTATAATTGTTTCAGAGGTTCCATCAAAACAGATAGGGGTTGACTGTTTAAAGAGTTGCAATTACAGCCAATTAGTCCCTCTTTGATGTCTATGTTTGGGACTTGACTATGTAAAGATGGCCGAAAATTTACAACTACACGCCAAAATGAGTCCTCTTTCTTTACCTAAAACCATGCCACATGAACTATTTTAAAGCACTGGTAACATGGATCACCTGTTGTGAACAAGCGGTGAGGAAACCGCGAAACGCGTCATTTCTGCTATGCAAGGGCCATATATTTTGGGAGGACCACAATGTTGGTGAATTTTTTTGAGCCATATGCTGCGCAATTTTAATCAATAAAGAACATTTGTTTGGACACAGAACACCGGCTTCCTGGAGTAATATTTTACTAATGGGGGAGTGCTTTCCATGGACTGCAGAGAAAACAGTCTCTTCTGATATATATATATATATATATATATATTTATATATATATATATATATATATATGTATATATATTACATGGCCACGGTAGTGGCCATGTAGTTATGGTTAAGTTGGTGTTTCCAAGGGAAGAGCACTTTTTGGGCGGCTTATAACTTTGCTCCGCCTGGACGAATCCTCACCAAACTGCAAAAAAAGTATATGGCCCACTCTGAAGTGCAAAGTTTGGTGAGGATTCGTCCAGGGAGGGCAAAGTTATAGGGGGGGTCCCAAAACTTTTTTTTTTCCCATAGACTGAATGGGAAAAGGATTTTGCTCGCGCCTACAGCCCAAACCGCTGGACGGATTTTCACCAAATTTGGACCAGGAGCAGCGGCTTGGTCCCGAAAGCGTGCTTTTGCAAATTTGGTGAAAATCTGTCCAGTTTTTCTTTTTTAAATGACCAAAAAGTAGGCCAGAAAAAATTAGTGATATCTGTGTTCGCTTCGCAGACACACTTCCCTGTTTGCTCCGCGGACAGGACGGTGATTGGGCAAACAGCTTGCGTGATGTCCGCGGACATCTGACGTGCCTTTCTATTGGCTGCCGTGAAGCGTGCAGTGCGTCTATTTTCAGAGACGCCCGCCATCTTTGTTTATCGGAGCGGGATCTGCTGCCTGCACAGTGTAGATGTGAACTGCGTCGGCCACGAAAAGGCGGTGAGGCACAGGCCCTCGTGTCTCTCTCTTTTTCCCCCCACCCCCGCTCATGGCCCGTGTCTCCCATGTTCCCCCCCTCGCTGATTCTCTGTGTGTTCCTCCCACCCCCCGCTCATGCTCCATTTCTCTTTCCCGTTCCCCCTGCTCATGTCCCGTGTCTCCCTCCTTCCCAACCACCACCCACTCATGCCCCGTGTCTCCCTACTGTTCCCCCCACCCCCCGCTCATACCCTGTGTCCCCCTACTGTTCCCCCACCCCCCGCTCATGCCCTGTGTGTCTCTCCCCTTCCCCCTCACCCCCCGCTCATGCCCCGTGTCTCTCTCCCCTTCCCCCAAACCCCGCTCATGCCCCGTGTATCTCCCTCCTTTCCCCCGCTCATGCCCCATGTGTCTCTCCCCAAACCCCCCACCCCCCGCTCATGCCCCGTGTTTCTCTCCCCTTCCTCCCACCCCACACTCATGCCCTGTGTGTCTCTCCCTTCCTCCCCACCCCCCACTCATACCCCGTGTCTCCCTACTGTTCCCCCCACCCCCCGCTCATGCCCCGTGTGTCTCTCCCCTTCCCCCCTTCCTCCCACCCCCGCTCATGGCCTGTGTGTCTCTCTCCTACCCCCCACCCCCGCTCATGCCCCGTTTGTCTCTCCCCTCCCACCCACCCCCCGCTCATGCCCCGTTTGTCTCTCCCCTAACACCCACCCCCCGCTCATGCCCCATTTGTCCATCCCCTCCCACCCACCCCCCGCTCATGCCCCGTGTGTCTCTCCCCTCCCACCCACCCCCCGCTCATGCCCCGTGTCTCTATCACTCCCACCCACCCCCCGCTCATGCCCCGTGTGTCTCTATCCCTCCCACCCACCCCCCGCTCATGCCCTGTGTGTCTCTATCCCTAACACCCACCCCCCGCGCAGGCCCCGGGTGTCTCTCCCCTCCCCCTATCCACCGCTCATGCCCCGTGTGTCTCTATCCCTCCTGCCCACCCCCCGCTCATGCCCCTATCCCTCCCACCCACCCAAGCTCATGCCCCTATCCCAAGCACCCACCCCCCACTCATGCCCCTTGTGTCTCTATCCCAAACCACCCACCCCCCGCTCAGCCCCGTGTGTCTCTACCCTCCCCCCACCCCCTGCTCATGCCCCGTGTGGCTCTATCCCTCCCACCCACCCCCTGCTCTTGCCCCGTGTGTTTCTATCCCTCCCACCCACCCCCCGCTCATGCCCCGTATGTCTCTATCCCTCCCACCCACCCCCCGCTCATGCCCCATGTGTCTATATCCCTCCCACCCACCCCCTCTCATGCCGCCAGTGTCTCTATCCCTCCCACCCACCCCCCGCTCATGCCCCGTGTGTCTCTATCCCTCCCACCCGTCCCCCGTTCATGCCACGTGTGTCTCTATCCATCTCCCCCAGCACCCGCTCATGCCCCATGTGTCTCTATCCCCTCCCGCCCACCCCCTGCTCATGCCTCGTGTGTCTCTATCCCTCCTACCCACCCCCCGCTCATGCCCCGTGTGTCTCTTGTCCCTCCCCCCCACCCCCACTCATGCCCCGTGTGTCTCTCTCCCTCCCGCCCCCCCGCGCATGCCCATTGTGTCTCTTTACCTCCCCCCACCCCTGCTCATGCCCCATGTGTCTCTCTCCCTCCCCCCACCCCTGCTCATGCCCCGTGTATCTCTCTCCCTCCCCCCCACCCCCGCTCAAGCCCCGTGTGTGTCTCTCCCTCCCCCCCATCCCCACTCATGCCCCGTGTGTCTTTCTCCCTCCCGCTCACCCCCCGCTCATGCCCCGTGTGTCTCTCTCCCTCCCCCCCACCCCCGCTCAAGCCCCGTGTGTGTCTCTCCCTCCCCCCATCCCCACTCATGCCCCGTGTGTCTCTCTCCCTCCCGCTCACCCCCCGCTCATGCCTCGTGTGTCTCTTTCCCTCCCCCCACCCCCGCTCATGCCCCATGTGTCTCTCCCCTCCCACCAACCCCCTGTTCATGCCCCGTGTGTCTCTCCCATCCCAACCACCCCCTTCTCATGCCCTGTGTGTCTCTATACTCCCACCCACCCCCCGCTCATGCCCCGTGTGTCTCTCCCCTCCCACCCACCCCCCGCTCATGCCCCGTTTGTCTTTCCGCTCCCACCCACCCCCCGCTCATGCCCCGTATGTCTCTATCGTTCCCACCCACCCCCAGCTCATGCCCCGTATGTCTCTAACCTCCCCCCACCCCCTACTCATGCCCCGTGTTTCTCTATCCCTCCCACCCACCCCCCGCTCATGCCCCGTGTGTCTCTATCCCTCCCACCCACCCCCGCTCATGCCCCGTGTGTCTCTATTCCTCCCACCCGCCCCCCGCTCATACCCCCTGTGTCTCTATCCCTCCCACCCACCCCCGCTCATGCCCCGTGTGTCTCTATCCCTCCCACCCAACCCCTGCACAGGCCCCGTGTGTCTCTCCGCTCCCCCTATCCACTGCTCATGCCCCGTGTGTCTCTATCCCTCCTGCCCACCCCCCGCTCATGCCCCTATCCCTCCCGCCCACCCATGCTCATGCCCCTATCCCTCTCACCCACGCCCCACTCATGCCCCTTGTGTCTCTATCCCTCCCACCCACCCCCCGCTCAGCCCTGTGTGTCTCTAGCCTCCCCCACACCCCCTGCTCATGCCCCGTGTGTCTCTATCCCTCCCACCCACCCCCCACTCTTGCCCCGTGTGTTTCTATCCCTCCCACCCACCCCCAGCTCATGCCCCGTGTGTCTCTATCCCTCCCACCCACCCCCCGCTCATGCCCCGTGTGTCTCTATCCCTCCCACCCACCCCCTCTCATGCCCCCAGTGTCTCTATCCCTCCTACCCACCCCCCGCTCATGCCCTGTGTGTCTCTCCCCTCCCCCCTATCCACCGCTCAAGCCCCGTGTGTCTCTACCCTCCCCCCACCCCCTGCTCATGAACCGTGTGTCTCTATCCCTCCCACCCACCCCCCGCTCTTGCCCCGTGTGTTTCTATCCCTCCCATCCACCCCCCGCTCATGCCCCCAGTGTCTCTATCCCTCCCACCCACCCCCCGCTCATGCCCCGTGTGTCTCTATCCCTCCCACCCACCCCCGGCTCATGCCCCGTGTGTCTCTATCCCTCCCTCCCACCCCCCGCTCATGCCCCATGTGTCTCTATCCATCTCCCCCCCCCCGCTCATGCCCCGTGGGTCTCTATCCCCTCCCGCCCACCCCCCGCTCATGCCCCGTGTGTCTCTATCCCTCCCACCCAACCCCAGTCATGCCCCATGTGTCTGTGTGTCTCTATCCGTCCCGTCCCCCCGCTCATGCCCCGTGTGTCTATATCCCTCCCTCCCCACCCCCTGCTCATGCCCCATGTGTCTCTATCCCTCCTACCCACCCCCCGCTCATGCCCGATGTGTCTCTATCCCTCCTACCCACCCCCCGCTCATGCCCCGTGTGTCTCTCGTCCCCCCCACCCCCGCTCATGCCCCGTGTGTCTCTCTCCCTCCCGCGCCCCCCGCTCATGCCCATTGTGTCTCTTTCCCTCCCCCACCCCTGCTCATGCCCCATGTGTCTCTCTCCCTCCCCCACCCCTGCTCATGCCCCGTGTGTCTCTCTCCCTCCCCCCCACCCCCACTCATGCCCCGTGTGTCTCTCTCCCTCCCGCTCACCCCCCGCTCATGCCTCGTGTGTCTCTCTCCCTCCCCCCACCCCCGCTCATGCGCCGTGTGTCTCTTGCCCTCCCACCCACCCCCGCTCATGCCCTGTGTGTCTCTAGCTTTCCCACCCACCCCCCGCTCATGCCCCGTGTGTCTCTAATACTTCCAACCACCCCCCGCTCATGCCCCGTGTGTCGCTAGCCCTCCTACCCACCCCCCGCTCATGCCCCGTGTGTCTCTAGCCCTCCCACCCACCCCACGCACATGTCCCGTGTGTGTCTCGAGCTCCCACCCACCCCCTGCTCATGCCCCGTGTGTGTCTAATACCCTCCCCCCAACCCCCCGCTCAAGCCCCGTGTGTGTCACCCCCTCCTCCCACCCCCGCTCATGCCCCGTGTATCTCTAGCCCTCCCACCCACCCCCCGCTCATGCCCCTAGATCTCCCACCCAACCCCCGCTCATGCCCCGTGTCTCTCCCACCACTCCCCGCTCATGCCCCGTGTGTCTCTAGTCAGCCCTCCCACCCACCCCCCGCTCATGCCCCGTGTGACTCTAGCCCTCCCCCCACCCCCTGCTCATGCCCCGTGTGTCTCTCCCCCACCCCTGCTCATGCCCCGTGTGTCTCTAGCCCTCCCACCCACCCCCCGCTCATGCCCCGTGTGTCGCTCCCCTCCCCCCCACCCCCTAATCATGCTCCATGTGTCTCACGCCTCCCACCCATCCCCCGCTAATGCCCCGTGTGTTTCTACCCTCCCACCCACCCCCCGCTCATGCCCCATGTGACTCTCTCCTGCCACCCACCCCCCGCTCATGCCCTGTGTGTCTCTCCCCTCCCACCCACCCCCCGCTCATGCCCCATGTGTCTCTCCCCTCCCACCCACCACCTGCTCATGCCCCGTGTGTCTCTCCCCTCCCACCCACCCCCCGCTCATGCCCCGTGTGTCTCTATCCCTCCCACCCACCCCCGCTCATGCCCCGTGTGTCTCTATCCCTCCCACCCACCCCCGCTCATACCCCATGTGTCTCTATCATTCCCACCCACCCCCGCTCATGCCCCGTGTGTCTCTATCCCTGCCACCCACCCCCCACTCATGCCCCGTGTGTCTCTATCCCTCCCACGCACCCCCCTCTCATGCCCCGTGTGTCTCTATCCCGACCACCCACCCCCCGCTCATGCCTCTTGTGTCTCTAGCCCTCCCACCCACCCCCCGCTCATGCCCCGTGTGTCTCTAGCCCTGCCACCCACCCCCCGCTCATGACCCGTGTATGTCTCTCCCTCCCACCCACTCCCCGCTCAAGCCCCGTGTGTGTCTCTCCCTCCCCACACCCCCCGCTCATGCCCCGTGTGTGTCTCCCCCTCCCCCCACCCCCTGTTCACACCTCGTGTGTCTGTAGCCCTCTCATCCACCCCCCGCTCATGCCCCATGTGTCTCTCCCCTCCCACCCACCCCCTGCTCATGCCCCGTATGTCTCTAACCTCCCCCCACCCCCTTCTCATGCCCCGTGTGTCTCTATCCCTCCCACACACCCCCTGCTCATGCCCCGTGTGTCTCTATCCCTCCCACCCACCCCCGCTCATGCCCCCTGTGTCTCTATCCCTCCCACCCACTCCCGCTCATGCCCCGTGTGTCTCTATCCCTGCCACCCACCCCCGCTCATTCCCAGTGTGTCTCTATCCCTCCCACCCACCCCCCTCTCATGCCCCATGTGTCTCTATCCCTCCCACCCACCCCTCGCTCATGCCCCTTGTGTCTCTAGCCCTCCCACCCACCCCCCGCTCATGCCCCGTGTGTCTCTAGCCCTGCCACCCACCCCCCGCTCATGACCCGTGTATGTCTCTCCCTCCCACCCACTCCCCGCTCAAGCCCCGTGTGTGTCTCTCCCTCACCCTCACCCCCCGCTCATGCCCCGTGTGTATCTCCCCCTCCCCCCCACCCCCTGTTCACACCTCGTGTGTCTCTAGCCCTCTCACCCACACACCGCTCATGCCCCTAGCCCGCCCATCCACCCCCCGCTCACGCCCTGTGTGTCTCTCCCCACACTCCCCGCTCATGCCCCATGTGTCTCTAGCCAGCCCTCCCATCCACCCTGCGCTCATGCCCCGTGTGTCTCTAGCCCTCCCCCCACCCCCTGCTCATGCCCCGTGTGTCTCTTCCCCCACCCCCTGCTCATGCCCCGTGTGTCTCTAGCCCTCCCACCCACCACCCGCTCATGCCCTGCGTGTTTCTACCCTCCCACCCACCCCCCACTCATGCCCTGTGTGTTGCTCCCCTCCCCCCCACCCCCTGCTCATGCCCCGTGTGTCTCTCCCCCAGACCCCCCGCTCATGCCCCGTGTGTCTCTCCCCTCCCACCCACCCCCCGCTCATGCCCCACATGTTTCGCCCCTCCCACCCACCCCCCGCTCATGCCCCCTGTGTCTCTCGCATCCCACCCACCCCCTGCTCATGCCCTGTGTGTCTCTCCCCTCCCACCCACCTCCTGCTCATGCCCCATGTGTCTCTCCCCTCCCACCCACCCCTGCTCATGCCCCGTGTGTCCCTCCCCTCCCACCCACTGCCGCTCATGCCCAGTGTGTCTCTCCCCTCCCACCCACCTCCCGCTCATGCCCCGTTTGTCTCTCTCCAACCACCCACCCCCCGCTCTTGCCCCATTTGTCTCTCCCCTCCCACCCACCCCCTGCTCATGCCCCGTGTGTCTCTCCCCTCCCTCCCACCCCCCGCTCATGCCCCGTGTGTCGCTCCCCTCCCCCCACCCCCCACTCATGCCCTGTGTGTCTCTCCCCTCCCACCCATCCCCCGCTCATGCCCCGTGTGTTTCTCCCCTCCCACCCACCTCCCGCTCATGCCCCATGTGTCTCTCTCCTGCCACCCACCCCCCGCTCATGCCCTGTGTGTCTCTCCCCTCCCACCCACCCCCCGCTCATGCCCCATGTGTCCCTCCCCTCCCAGCCACCCCCTGCTCATGCCCCGTGTGTCTCTCCCCTCCCAACCACCCCTTCTCATGCCCCATGTGTCTCTATACTCCCACCCACGCCCCGCTCATGCCCCGTGTGTCTCTCCCCTCCCACCCACCCCCCGCTCATGCCCCGTGTGTCTCTATCCCTCCCACCCACCCCCGCTCATGCCCCGTGTGTCTCTATCCCTCCCACCCACCCCCCGCTCATACCCCCTGTGTCTCTTTCCCTCCCACCCACCCCTGCTCATGCCCCGTGTGTCTCTATCCCTGCTACCCACCCCCCGCTCATGCCCCGTGTGTCGCTATATCTCCCACCCACCCCCCTCTCATGCCCCGTGTGTCTCTATCCCTCCCACCCACCCCCCGCTCATGCCCCTTGTGTCTCTAGCCCTCCCACCCACCCCCCGCTCATGCCCCGTGTGTCTCTAGCCCTGCCACCCACCCCCCGCTCATGACCCTAGTATGTCTCTCCCTCCCACCCACTCCCTGCTCAAGCCCCATGTGTGTCTCTCCCTCCCCCCACCCCCCGCTCATGCCCCGTGTGTGTCTCCCCCTCCCCCCACCCCCTGTTCACACCTCGTGTGTCTGTAGCCCTCTCATCCACCCCCCGCTCATGCCACATGTGTCTCTCCCCTCCCACCCACCCCCTGCTCATGCCCCGTGTGTCTCTCCCCTCCCAACCACCCCCTTCTCATGCCCCGTGTGTCTCTATACTCCCACCCACCCCCGCTCATGCCCCGTGTCTCTCTCCCCTCCCACCCACCCCCCGCTCATGCCCGTTTGTCTCTCCGCTCCCACCCACCCCCCGCTCATGCCCCGTATGTCTCTATCGTTCCCACCCACCCCCCGCTCATGCCCCGTATGTCTCTAACCTCCCCCCACCCCCTGCTCATGCCCCGTGTGTCTCTATCCCTCCCACACACCCCCCGCTCATGCCCCGTGTGTCTCTATCCCTCCCACCCACCCCCGCTCATGCCCCGTTTGTCTCTATCCCTCCCACCCACCCCCCGCTCATACCCCCTGTGTCTCTATCCCTCCCACCCACTCCCGCTCATGCCCCGTGTGTCTCTATCCCTGCCACCCACCCCCCGCTCATGCCCCGTGTGTCTCTATCCCTCCCACCCACCCCCCTCTCATGCCCCGTGTGTCTCTATCCCTCCCACCTACCCCTCGCTCATGCCCCTTGTGTCTCTAGCCCTCCCACCCACCCCCTGCTCATGCCCCGTGTGTCTCTAGCCCTGCCACCCACCCCCCGCTCATGACCCGTGTATGTCTCTCCCTCCCACCCACTCCCCGCTCAAGCCCCGTGTGTGTCTCTCCCTCCCCCTCACCCCCCGCTCATGCCCCGTGTGTGTCTCCCCCTCCCCCCCACCCCCTGTTCACACCTCGTGTGTCTCTAGCCCTCTCACCCACACCCCGCTCATGCCCCTAGCCCGCCCATCCACCCCCCGCTCACGCCCTGTGTGTCTCTCCCCCCACTCCCCGCTCATGCCCCATGTGTCTCTAGCCAGCCCCCCCACCCACCCTGCGCTCATGCCTCGTGTGTCTCTAGCCCTCCCCCCCGCCCCCTGCTCATGCCCCGTGTGTCTCTCCCCCCACCCCCTGCTCATGCCCCGTGTGTCTCTAGCCCTCCCACCCACCCCCCGCTCATGCCCCACGTGTTTCTAGCCTCCCACCCACCCCCACTCATGCCCTGTGTGTTGCTCCCCTCCCCCCCACCCCCTGCTCATGCCCCGTGTGTCTCTCCCCCCGACCCCCCGCTCATGCCCCGTGTGTCTCTCCCCTCCCACCCACCCCCGCTCATGCCCCACATGTTTCTCCCCTCCCACCCACCCCCCGCTCATGCCCCCTGTGTCTCTCGCATCCCACCCACCCACGCTCATGCCCCGTGTGTCTCTCCCCTCCCACCCACCCCCTGCTCATGCCCCATGTGTCTCTCCCCTCCCACCCACCCCTGCTCATGCCCCGTGTGTCCCTCCCCTCCCACCCACTCCCCGCTCATGCCCAGTGTGTCTCTCCCCTCCCACCCACCTCCCGCTCATGCCCCGTTTGTCTCTCCCCAACCACCTACCCCCCGCTCATGCCCCGTTTGTCTCTCCCCTCCCCCCACCCATGCTCCGTGTGTCTCTCCCCTCCCCCCACCCCTCCGCTCACGCCCCATGTGTCTCTCCCCTCCCACCCATCCCCCGCTCATGCCCCGTGTGTTTCTCCCCTCCCACCCAACCCCCGCTCATGCCCCGTGTGTCTCTCTCCTGCGACCCACCCCCCCTCATGTCCAGTGTGTCTCTCCCCTCCCACCCACCCCCCGCTCATGCCCTGTGTGTCTCTATCCCTCCCACCCACCCCCCGCTCATGCCCCATATGTCTCTACCCTCCCCCCACCCCCAGCTCACGCCCCGTGTATCTCTATCCCTCCAACCCACCCCCCGCTCACGCCCCGTGTGTCTCTCCCCTCCCACCCACCCCCCGCTCATGCCCTGTGTGTCTCTATCCCTCCCACCCACCCCCGCTCATGCCCCATATGTCTCTACCCTCCCCCCACCCCCTGCTCACGCCCCGTGTGTCTCTATCCCGCCCACCCACCCCCCGCTCATGCCCCGTGTGTCTCTATCCCTCCCACCCACCCCCCCTCACGCCCCGTGTGTCTCTATCCCTCCCACCCACCCCCCGTTCATAACCCCTGTGTCTCTATCCCTCCCACCCATCCCCGCTCATGCCCCGTGTGTCTCTATCCCTCCCACCCACCCCCCGCTCATGCCCTGTGTGTCTCTATCCCTCTCCCCCACCCCCCGCTCAGGCCACGTGTGGTCTCTCCCCTCCCGCCCACCCCCCGCTCATGCCCTGTTGTGTTCTCTTTATACACCCTGCCTTCCCTTGCCATGGGGGCCATCTTCATGGTGGTAAAAGATTTTCCTTCCTGCACCGGGGCGCCGCAGGCGTCCTGGTTTGGGAAGGAAAATCTTTTTTTTACCTCCTGGGGTTCCCACTTTAAGGACCTAAGATACTAGTGGTCTTCATCTATTGAAAAGGATGTTATGGTGACGTTGCACTAATAAAAACCTATGAAATGCAGTAAAAAAAAATTGTGTTACAGGGACGTTATGGTTCAGTTGCACTAATAAAAACCTATGAAATTCAATGAAAAAACTTTGTTAAAGGGACGTTATGGTTAAGTTGCACTAATAAAAACCTATGAAATTCAATGAAAAAACTTTGTTAAAGGGACGTTATGTTTAAGTTGCGCTACTAAAAACCTATGAAATTCAGTGCAAAAAACGTTGTTAAAGGGACGTTATGGTTAAGTTGCGCTACTAAAAACCTATGAAATTCAGTGAAAAAACTTTGTCAAAGGGACGTTATGGTTCCAAGTAAAACCGAAAAACCCTTGAAATTCGCCAGTTATGGTAAGCTAAGCAACCATAACTCGCGCCACCACCATGCACTGCTAAGACTAACACCCAGGACATCAAAGATGACATCACAAATGTCATTGATGACATCACTGATGACATCACATGTCTGGCTCGCTCTTTTTTCTTTTGCTGACATGTCTAGGCCACATGGTTTTCTTCAGTAACAGTCAGAAACTAAAAATGTTATTTTATTTGTAGACGTATCCTTCAAGTAGAGTAGGTTCTTACAGTAATTCCCTTAGAGTCCAATTACATCATATGAAACATATACATACGGGAAGACACAAGCTTGAAAGACAGCAATCCTTTTTGTGCATAAAGATAATCAATAGACTTATGAGCACTTCCTGATAGTTCTGTTGTTTTTTTTTTTTTTTATGGCTGTACTTTCCCTGTGGGTCCAATCACATCAGGTGATACATATACATAGGGTAAATAGCAGCTTTGAAACAGAGCAATCATTTATTTGCATGAAAATAATCAGTTAAGTTATGAATTGTTTCTGCTACTACTTGTGCTTTTTTGCTAACTTCACTTTCCCTGTATATACCCATATTGGTATGTGTTCTTGTGTCTTTGTGTTTTGTCTATAGCAATGCAATTATGTAGAACATGTGTTTTATTAGCTACGTATTACATATTTCACAGTACACAAAAATCTATTAAGAAAACAATTATCATTTCAATATTCAACATATTAACATTACAAATATTATACCTTCATCTTGTACGCTGCACACAATGTTATGTTTCTGTATGAGTAGCTTAGTGTACCAGATAGAACCCCATAATAGAATGCTATTTATATCAATGCATCGTTCAATGCACTAATTAGGGTATGAAATTTATTGCAATGATCCTTGACACTTGTTTCGCAACATTATAATAAGAATCCCGTGTACACATATTTCATGAAAAGTACATACACATGTGATGTCATCAATGATATTTGTGATGTCATCTTTGATGTCCTGGGTGTTAGTCTTAGCAGTGCACGGTGGTGGCGCGAGTTATGGTTGCTTAGCTTACCATAACTTGCAAATTTCAAGGGTTTTTCGGTTTTACTTGGAACCATAACGTCCCTTTGACAACGTTTTTTCACTGAATTTCACAGGTTTTAGTAGCGCAACTTAACCATAATGTTCCTTTCCTTTAACAATGTTTTTTCACTGAATATATATATATATATATATATATATATATATATATATATATATATATATATATATATATATATATATATATATATATATATATATATATATATATATGTGGCCATGTAGTTATGGTTAAGTTGGTGTTTCCAAGGGAAGAGCACTTTTTGGGCGGCTTATAACTTTGCTCCGCCTGGACGAATCCTCACCAAACTTTGCAAAAAAAGTATATGGCCCACTCTGAATTGCAAAGTTTGGTGAGGATTCGTCCAGGGAGGGCAAAGTTATAGGGGGGTCCCAAAACTTTTTTTTTTCCCATAGACTGAATGGGAAAAGGATTTTGCTCGCGCCTACAGCCCAAACCGCTGGACAGATTTTCACCAAATTTGGACCAGGAGCAGCGGCTTGGTCCCGAAAGCGTGCTTTTGCAAATTTGGTGAAAATCTGTCCAGTTTTTCTTTTTTAAATGACCAAAAAGTAGGCCAGAAAAAATTAGTGATATCTGTGTTCGCTTCGCGGACACACTTCCCTGTTTGCTCCGCGGACAGGACGGTGATTGGGCAAACAGCTTGCGTGATGTCCGCGGACATCTGACGTGCCTTTCTATTGGCTGCCGTGAAGCGTGCAGTGCGTCTATTTTCAGAGACGCCCGCCATCTTTGTTTATCGGAGCAGGATCTGCTGCCTGCACAGTGTAGATGTGAACTGCGTCGGCCACGAAAAGGCGGTGAGGCACAGGCCTTCGTGTCTCTCTCTTTTTCCCCCCAGCCCCGCTCATGGCCTGTGTCTCCCATGTTCCCCCCCTCGCTGATTCTCTGTGTGTTCCTCCCACCCCCCGCTCATGCTCCGTTTCTCTTTCCCGTTCCCCCCTGCTCATGTCCCGTGTCTCCCTCCTTCCCAACCACCACCCACTCATGCCCCGTGTCTCCCTACTGTTCCCCCCACCCCCCGCTCATACCCTGTGTCCCCCTACTGTTCCCCCACCCCCCGCTCATGCCCCGTGTGTCTCTCCCCTTCCCCCTCACCCCCCGCTCATGCCCCGTGTCTCCCACCCCTTCCCCCAAACCCCGCTCATGCCCCGTGTATCTCCCTCCTTTCCCCCACTCATGCCCCATGTGTCTCTCCCCAAGCCCCCCAAACCCCGCTCATGCGGTTGATGACATCACTGATTGATGACATCACTGATGACATTGCATGTCTGGCTCACTCTTTTTTCTTTTGCTGACATATCTAGACCACAAGGTTTTCTTCAGTAACAGTCAGAAACTAAAAATGTTATTTTATTTGTAGACTTATCCTTCAAGTAGGTTCTTACAATAATTCCCTTAGAGTCCAATCACATCATATGAAACATATACATACGGGAAGACACAAGCTTGAAAGACATCAATCCTTTTTGTGAATAAAGATAATCAATAGACTTATGAGCACTTCCTGATAGTTCTGTTGTTTTTTTTTTTTTTTTTTTTTTTTTTTTTTATGGCTGTACTTTCCCTGTGGGTCCAATCACATCAAGTGATACATATACATAGGGTAAATAGTCACTTTGAAACAGAGCAATCATTTATTTGCATGAAAATAATCAGTTAAGTTATGAATTGTTTCTGCTACTACTTGTGCTTTTTTGCTAACTTCACTTTCCCTGTATATACCCATATTGGTATGTGTTCTTGTGTCTTTGTGTTTTGTCTATAGCAATGCAATTATGTAATACATGTGTTTTATTAGCTATGTATTACATATTTCACAGTACAAAAAAATCTATTAAGAAAACAATTATCATTTCAATATTCAACATATTAACATTACGAATAGTATACCTTCATATTGTACGCTCCACACAATGTTATGTTTCTGTATGAGTAGCTTGGTATACCAGATAGAACCCCATAATAGAATGCTATGTATATCAATGCATCGTTCAATGCACTAATTAGGGTATGATATTTATTGCAATGATCCTTGACACTTGTTTCGCAACATTATAATAAGAATCGCGTGTACACATATTTCATGAAAAGTACATACACATGTGATGTCATCAGTGATGTCATCAATGATATTTGTGATGTCATCTTTGATGTCCTGGGTGTTAGTCTTAGTAGTGCACGGTGGTGGCGCGAGTTATGGTTGCTTAGCTTACCATAACTGGCAAATTTCAAGGGTTTTTCGGTTTTACTTGGAACCATAACGTCCCTTTGACAACGTTTTTTCACTGAATTTCACAGGTTTTTAGTAGCGCAACTTAACCATAATGTTCCTTTCCTTTAACAATGTTTTTTCACTGAATATATATATATATATATATTACATGGCCACGGTAGTGGCCATGTAGTTATGGTTAAGTTGGTGTTTCCAAGGGAAGAGCACTTTTTGGGCGGCTTATAACTTTGCTCCGCCTGGACGAATCCTCACCAAACTTTGCAAAAAAAGTATATGGCCCACTCTAAATTGCAAAGTTTGGTGAGGATTCGTCCAGGGAGAGCAAAGTTATAGGGGGGGTCCTAAAACATTTTTTTTTCCCCATAGACTGAATGGGAAAAATATTTTGCTCGTGCCTACAGCCCAAACCGCTGGACGGATTTTCACCAAATTTGGACCAGGAGCAGCGGCTTGGTCCTGAAAGCGTGCTTTTGCAAATTTGGTGAAAATCCGTCCAGTATTTATTTTTTAAATGACCAAAAAGTAGGCCAGAAAAAATTAGTGATATCTGTGTTCGCTTTGCAGACACACTTCCCTGTTTGCTCCGCGGACAGGACGGTGATTGGGCAAACAGCTTGCGTGATGTCCGCGGACATCTGACGTGCTTTTCTATTGGCTGCCGTGAAGCATGCAGTGCGTCTATTTTCAGAGAACCACGCCATCTTTGTTTATCGGAGCGGGATCTGCTGCCTGCACAGTGTAGATGTGAACTGCGTCGGCCACGTAAATGCGGTGAGGCACAGGCCCTCGTGTCTCTCTCTTTTTCCCCCACCCCCCGCTCATGGCCCGTGTCTCCCATGTTCCCCCCCTCGCTGATTCTCTGTGTGTTCCTCCCACCCCCCGCTCATGCTCCGTTTCTCTTTCCCGTTCCCCCCTGCTCATGTCCCGTGTCTCCCTCCTTCCCAACCACCACCCACTCATGCCCCGTGTCTCCCTACTGTTCCCTGCACCCCCTGCTCATACCCTGTGTCCCCCTACTGTTCCCCCCACCCCCCGCTCATGCCCCGTGTGTCTCTCCCCTTCCCCCTCACCCCCCACTCATGCCCCGTGTCTCTCTCCCCTTCCCCCCAAACCCCGCTCATGCCCCGTGTGTCTCCCTCCTTTCCCCCCGCTAATGCCCCATGTGTCTCTCCCCAAACCCCCCACCCCCGCTCATGCCCTGTGTGTCTCTCCCCTACCTCCCACCCCACGCTCACCCCTGTGTGTCTCTCCCTTCCCCCCACCCCCCACTCATACCCCGTGTCTCCCTACTGTTCCCCCCACCCCCCGCTCATGCCCCATGTCTCTCTCCCCATCCCCCCACCCCCCGCTCATGCCCCGTGTGTCTCTCCCCTTCCCCCCACCCCCGCTCATGCCCCATGTGTCTCTCCCCTTCCCCCCCACCCCTGTTCATGCCCCGTGTGTCTCACCCCTTCCCCCACCCCCCGCTCATGCCCCGTGTCTCCAATGTTCCCCCCGTCGCTGATTCTCTGTGTGTTCCTCCCGCCCCCGCTCATGCTCCGTTTCTCTTTCCCGTTCCCCCCTGCTCATGTCCCGTGTCTCCCTCCTTCCCAACCACCACCCACTCATGCCCCGTGTCTCCCTACTGTTCCCTGCACCCCCTGCTCATACCCTGTGTCCCCCTACTGTTCCCCCCACCCCCCGCTCATGCCCCGTGTGTCTCTCCCCTTCCCCCTCACCCCCCGCT
The DNA here is from genome assembly GCF_040938575.1 of Ambystoma mexicanum. Classification (NCBI taxonomy): domain Eukaryota; kingdom Metazoa; phylum Chordata; class Amphibia; order Caudata; family Ambystomatidae; genus Ambystoma; species Ambystoma mexicanum. The sequence goes on along the minus strand of NC_090937.1, from coordinate 956,243,837 downwards.
CATGCCCCGTGTCTCTCTCCCCTTCCCCCCAAACCCCGCTCATGCCCGTGTGTCTCCCTCCTTTCCCCCCGCTAATGCCCCATGTGTCTCTCCCCAAACCCCCCACCCCCGCTCATGCCCCGTGTGTATCTCCCCTTCCCCCCACCCCCGCTCATGTCCCATGTGTCTCTCCCCTTCCCCCCCACCCCTGTTCATGCCCTGTGTGTCTCACCCCTTCCCCCACCCCCCGCTCATGCCCCGTGTGTCTCTCCCCTTCCCCCCACCCCCCGCTCATGCCCCGTGTGTATCTCCCTTTCCCCCCACCCTCTGCTCATGCCCCGTGTGTCTCTCCCCTTCCCCCCACCCCCGCTCATACCCGTGTCTCCCTACTGTTCCCCCCACCACCCGCTCATGCCCCGTGTCTCTCTCCCCTTCCGCCCCACCCCCCACTCTGCCCCGTGTGTCTCTCCCCTCCCCCACCACCCCCGCTCATGCCCTGCGTCTCTCTCCCCTTCCCCCCACCCCCCACTCATGCCCCATGTGTCTCTCCCCTTTCCCCCACCCCCTGCTCATGCCCCGTGTCTCCCTCCTTTCCCCCCACGCCCCGCTCATGCCCCGTGTGTCATTCCCCTTCCCCTTCAACCCCCGCTCATGCCCTGTGTCTCTCTCCCCTACCCCCCACCCCCCGCCCATGACCCGTGTGTCTCCCTCCTTTCCCCCCACCCCCTGCTCATGCCCCATGTGTCTCTCCCCTTCCCCCCAACCCCCGCTCGTGCCCCGTGTGTCTCACCCCTTCCCCCCACCCCCCGCTCATGCCCCGTGTGTCTCTCCCCTTCTCCCCTAGCCCCAACTCATACCCTGTGTCTCCCTACTGTTCCCACCACCCCCCGCTCATGCCCCGTGTCTCTCTCCCCTTCCCCCCACCCCCGCTCATGCCCCGTGTGTCTCTCCCCTTCCCCCACCCCCCACTCTTGCCCATGTGTCTCTCCATTTCCCCCTCACCCCCCGCTCATGCCCCGTGTGTCTCTCCACTTCCCCCCACCCCATGCTCATGCCCTGTGTGTCTCTCCCCTTCCCCCACCCTCCGCTCATGCCCCGAGTCTCCCTCCTTTCCCCCCACCCCCGCTCATGTCCCGTGTGTCTCTCCCCTTACCACCCACCCCCCGCTCATGCCCAGTGTGTCTCCCCTGTTCCCCCCACCCCCGCTCATGCCATGTGTGCCCTGTTCCCCCACCCCCGCTCATGACCTGTCTCCCCTGTTACCCCCATGCCCTGCTCATGCCCCGTGTCTCCCTTGTGTTACCCCCCACCCCCGGCTCATGCCCCGTCTGTCTCCTGTTGCCACCACCCCCCGCTCATGCCCTGTGTCTCCTGTTGCCGCCACCCCCCGCTCATGCTCTGTGTCTCCTGTTCCCACCACCCCCCACTCATGCCCTGTGTCTCTATCGTGTACCCCCTCACCCTCTGCTCATGCCCCATGTGTCTCCTGTTGGCCCCACCCCTGCTCATGCGTCGTGTCTCCCTTGTGAACCCCCCCACCCCGGCTCATGCCCCGTGTTTCACTCGTGTTACCCCCCACCCCCCCATTCATGCCCCATGTCTCCCTCGTGTTCCCCCCACCCCCGCTCATGCCCCGTGTGTGCCCTTTTCCCCCACCCCTGCTCATGCCCCATATGTGCCCTGTTGCCCGCACCCCCCACTCATGCCCTGTGTGTGCCCTGTTCCCCCCACCCCCGCACATGCCCTGTGTGTGCCCCGTTTCCCCCACCCCCGCTCATTCCCCGTGTCTCCCCTGTTCCCCCCACCCCCTGCTCATACCCTGTGTCTCCCTCGTGTTCCTCCCCACACCCCGCTCATGCTCCGTGTCTCCCCTGTTCCCCCCCACCCGCTGCTCATGCTCCGTGTCTCTCGTGTTCCCCCCACCCCCACTTATGCCCCGTGTTTCCTTCCTTTTCCCCCACCCCCTGCTCATGCCCCGTTTGTGCCCTGTTCCCTCTCACCACCGCTCATGCCCATGTGTCTCCCCTGTTCCCCTTCCACCCCCCACTCATGCCCTGTTGTGTTCTCTTTATACACCCCACCTTCCTTTTCCATGGTGGCCATCCTGGTAAAAGATTTTCCTTCCTACACCGGGACGCTGCAGGCGTCCCGGTGTTGGAAGGAAAATCTCCCTTTTTTTTACCACCCAGGGTTCCCACTTTGAGGACCTACGACGCTAGTGGTCTTCATCTATTAAAAAGGATGTTATGGTTAAGTTGCACTAATAAAAACCTATGAAATTCAATGAAAAAACTTTATTAAAGGGACGTTATGGTTAAGTTGCGCTACTAAAAAACCTATGAAATTCAGTGAAAAAACTTTGTTAAAGGGATGTTATGGTTAAGTTGTGTTACTAAAAACCTATGAAATTCACTGAAAAAACTTTGTCAAAGGGACATTACGGTTCCAAGTAAAACCGAAAAACCCTTGAAATTCGCCAGTCATGGTAAGCTAAGCAACCATAACTCGCGCCACCACGTGCACTGCTAACACTAACACCCAGGACATCAAAGATGACATCACAAATGTCATTGATGACATCACTGATGACATCACATGTTTGGCTCGCTCTTTTTTTCTTTTGCTGACATGTCTAGGCCACATGGTTTTCTTCAGTAACAGTCAGAAACTAAAAATGTTATTTTATTTGTAGACTTATCCTTCAAATAGGTTCTTTCAGTAATTCCCTTAGAGTCCAATCACATCATATGAAACATATACATACGGGAAGACACAAGCTTGAAAGACATCAATCCTTTTTGTGACTAAAGATAATCAATAGACTTATGAGCACTTCCTGATAGTTCTGTTGTTTTTTTTTTTTTTTTTTTTTTATGGCTGTACTTTCCCTATGGGTCCAATCACATCAAGTGATACATATACATAGGGTAAATAGCCACTTTGAAACAGAGCAATCATTTATTTGCATGAAAATAATCAGTTAAGTTATGAATTGTTTCTGCTACTACTTGTGCTTTTTTGCTAACTTCACTTTCCCTGTATATACCCATATTGGTATGTGTTCTTGTGTCTTTGTGTTTTGTCTATAGCAATGCAATTATGTAATACATGTGTTTTATTAGCTACGTATTACATATTTCACAGTACACAAAAATCTATTAAGAAAACAATTATCATTTCAATATTCAACATATTAACATTACGAATAGTATACCTTCATATTGTACGCTGCACACAATGTTATGTTTCTGTATGAGTAGCTTGGTATACCAGATAGAACCCCATAATAGAATGCTATTTATATCAATGCATCGTTCAATGCACTAATTAGGGTATGATATTTATTGCAATGATCATTGACACTTGTTTCGCAACATTATAATAAGAATCCCGTGTACACATATTTCATGAAAAGTACATACACATGTGATGTCATCAGTGATGTCATCAATGACATTTATGATGTCATCTTTGATGTCCTGGGTGTTAGTCTTAGCAGTGCACGGTGGTGGCGCGAGTTATGGTTGCTTAGCTTACCATAACTGGCAAATTTCAAGGGTTTTTCGGTTTTACTTGGAACCATAACGTCCCTTTGACAACGTTTTTTCACTGAATTTCACAGATTTTTAGTAGCGCAACTTAACCATAATGTTCCTTTAACAACGTTTTTTCACTGAATATATATATATATATATATATATATATATATATATATATATATATATATATATATATATATATATATATGCCACGATAGTGGCCATGTAGTTATGGTTAAGTTGTTGTTTCCAAGGGTAGAGCACTTTTTGGGCGGCTTATAACTTTGCTCCGCCTGGACGAATCCTCACCAAACTTTGCAAAAAAAGTATATGGCCCACTCTGAATTGCAAAGTTTGGTGAGGATTCGTCCAGGGAGGGCAAAGTTATAGGGGGGTCCCAAAACATTTTTTTTTTCCCATAGACTGAATGGGAAAAATATTTTGCTCGTGCCTATAGCCCAAACCGCTGGACGGATTTTCACCAAATTTGGACCAGGAGCAGCGGCTTGGTCCTGAAAGTGTGCTTTTGCAAATTTGGTGAAAATCCGTCCAGTATTTATTTTTTAAATGACCAAAAAGTAGGCCAGAAAAAATTAGTGATATCTGTGTTCGCTTCGCAGACACACTTCCCTGTTTGCTCCGCGGACAGGACGGTGATTGGGCAAACAGCTTGCGTGATGTCCGCGGACATCTGACGTGCTTTTCTATTGGCTGCCGTGAAGCGTGCAGTGCGTCTATTTTCAGAGACGCACGCCATCTTTGTTTATCGGAGCGGGATCTGCTGCCTGCACAGTGTAGATGTGAACTGCGTCGGCCACGGAAAGGCGGTGAGGCACAGGCCCTCGTGTCTCTCTCTTTTTCCCCCCACCCCCCGCTCATGGCCCGTGTCTCCCATGTTCCCCCCCTCGCTGATTCTTTGTGTGTTCCTCCCACCCCCCGCTCATGCTCCGTTTCTCTTTCCCGTTCCCCCTGCTCATGTCCCGTGTCTCCCTCCTTCCCAACCACCACCCACTCATGCCCTGTGTCTCCCTACTGTTCCCCGCACCCCCTGCTCATACCCTGTGTCCCCCTACTGTTCCCCCCACCCCCCGCTCATGCCCCGTGTGTCTCTCCCCGTCCCCCTCAACCCCCCGCTCATGCCCCGTGTCTCTCTCCCCTTCCCCCCAAACCCCGCTCATGCCCCGTGTGTCTCCCTCCTTTCCCCCCGCTAATGCCCCATGTGTCTCTCCCCAAACCCCCCACCCCCGCTCATGCCCCGTGTGTCTCTCCCCTTCCTCCCACCCCACGATCACCCCTGTGTGTCTCTCCCTTCCCCCCCACCCCCCACTCATACCCCGTGTCTCCCTACTGTTCCCCCACCCCCCGCTCATGCCCCGTGTCTCTCTCCCCTTCCCCCCTTCCCCCCACCCCCCGCTCATGCCCCATGTGTCTCTCCCCTCCCCCCCACCCCTGTTCATGCCCCGTGTGTCTCACCCCTTCCCCCACCCCCCGCTCATGCCCCGTGTGTCTCTCCCCTTCCCCCCACCCCCTGCACATGCCCCGTGTGTATCACCCTTTCCCCCACCCTCTGCTCATGCCCCGTGTGTCTCTCCCCTTCCCCCCACCCCCCCGCTCATACCCGTGTCTCGCTACTGTTCCCCCACCACCCGCTCATGCCCCGTGTCTCTCTCCCCTTCCGCCCCACCCCCACTCTGCCCCGTGTGTCTCTCCCCTCCCCCACCACCCCCGCTCATGCCCTGCGTCTCTCTCCCCTTCCCCCCACCCCCCACTCATGCCCCATGTGTCTCTCCCCTTTCCCCCCACCCCCTGCTCATGCCCCGTGTCTCCCTCCTTTCCCCCCACGCCCCGCTCATGCCCCGTGTGTCACTCCCCTTCCCCTTCAACCCCCGCTCATGCCCTGTGTCTCTCTCCCCTTCCACCCACCCCCGCCTACGACCCGTGTATCTCCCTCCTTTCCCCCCACTCCCTGCTCATGCCCCATGATTCTCTCCCCTTCCCCCACCCCCCGCTCGTGCCCCGTGTGTCTCACCCCTTCCCCCCACCCCCCGCTCATGCCCTATGTATCTCTCCCCTTCTCCCCCAGCCCCAACTCATACCCTGTGTCTCCCTACTGTTCCCCCCACCCCCCGCTCATGCCCCTTGTCTCTCTCCCCTTCCCCCCACCCCCGCTCATGCCCCGTGTGTCTCTCCCCTTCCCCCACCCCCCACTCTTGCCCATGTGTCTCTCCATTTCCCCCTCACCCCCCGCTCATGCCCCGTGTGTCTCTCCCCTTCCCCCCACCCCATGCTCATGCCCTGTGTGTCTCTCCCCTTCCCCCACCCCCCGCTCATGCCCCGAGTCTCCCTCCTTTCCGCCCACCCCCGCTCATGTCCCGTGTGTCTCTCCCCTTCCCCCCACCCCCCGCTCATGCCCCGTGTGTCTCCCCTGTTCCCCCCACCCCCGCTCATGCCATGTGTGCCCTGTTCCCCCACCCCCGCTCATGACCTGTCTCCCCTGTTACCCCCATGCCCTGCTCATGCCCCGTGTCTCCCTTGTGTTACCCCCCCACCCCCGGCTCATGCCCCGTGTCTCCCTTGTGTTACCCCCCCACCCCCTGCTCATGCCCCGTGTCTCCCTTGCGTTACCCCTCACCCCCGCTCATGCCCTGTGTCTCCCTTGTGTTACCCCCAACCCCCATTCATGCCCTGTCTCCCCTGTTACCCCCCACCCCCTGCTCATGTCCTGTGTCTCCCTTGTGTTACCCCCACCCCACGCTCATGCCCCATGTCTCCCCTGTCCTCCCCACCCCTGCTCATGCCCTGTGTCTCCCTCCTTTCCCCCCACCCCCCGCTCATGGCCCTTGTCTCCCTTGTGTTACCCCCCACCCCTGCTCATGCTCCTGTCTCCCCTGTTCCCCCCACCCCCACTCATGCCCTGTGTCTCTCTCCTATTCCCCCCACCCGCGCTCATGCCCCGTGTCTCCCCTGGCCCCCCACCCCCCGCTCATGCCCCATGTCTCCACTGTTCCCCCTCACCCCCCGCTCATGCCCCATGTTTCCCTCGTGACCCCCACCCCCGCTCATGCCCCGTGTCTCCCTTGTGTTATCCTCCCACCCCCGCTCATGCCCTGTCTCCCCTGTTAACCCCTCCCCCCGCTCATGCTGTGTGTTTCCCTTGTGTTACCCCCCAACCCCCACTCATGCCCCGTGTCTCCCCTGTTCCCCCCACACTCGCTCATTCCCCGTGTCTCCCTCCTTTCCCCCACCCCCTGCTCATGTCCCATGTCTCCCTTGTGTTACCCCCACCCCACTGCTCATGCCCCATGTCTCCCCTGTTCCCACCACCCCCACTCATGCCCCGTGTCTCTCTCCTATTCCCCCCAACCCCACTCATGCACTGTGTCTCCCCTGTTCGCCCCCCAACCCCCGCTCATGCCCTGTGTTTCCCTCGTGTACCCCCCACCCCCGCTCATGCCCCGTGTCTCCTGTTGACCCCCACCCTCCGGTCATGTCCCGTGGCTCCCTCCTGTACCCCCACCCCCCAACCCCCTGCTCATGCCCTGTGTTTCCCTCCTGTACCCCCCCACTCATGCCCCATGTTTCCCTCGTGTTCCCTGCACCCCCCGCTCATGCCCCCTGTCTCCCTTGTGTTACCCCCACCCCCGCTCATGCCCCGTGTCTCCTGTTGCTCACACCCCCCGCTCATGCCCCGTGTCTCCCTCATGTTCCCCCCACCCCCGCTCATGCCTCGTGTTTCCCTTGTGTTACACCCCACCCCCTCCCGCTCATGCCCTGTGTCCCCCTCGTGTTCCCCCACCACCCGCTCATGCCCCGTGTCTCTCTCCTTTCCCCCACCCCTCGCTCATGCCCCGTGTGTGCTCCTGTTCCCCACCCCCGCTCATGTCCCGTGTGTGCGCCCTGTTCCCCTTCCCCCGCCCATGCCCTGTGTGTGCGCCCTGTTCCCCCACCCCCGCTCATGCCCCATGTGTGCGCCCTGTTCCTCCAGCCCCGCTCATGCCCCGTGTGTGCGCCCTGTTCCCCCACCCCCGCTCATGCCCCATGTGCACCCTGTTCTCCCCACCCCCGCTCATGCCCCATGTGCCCTGTTCCCCCACCCCCGCTCATGCCCTGTGTCTCCCTCGTGTTCCCCCATCCCCCGCTCATGCCCCGTGTCTCCATCATGTACCCCCTCACCCCCCGCTCATGCCCCGTGTGTCTCCTGTTGCCGCCACCCCCGCTCATGCCCTGTGTCTCCTGTTCCCGCCACCCTCCACTCATGCCCTGTGTCTCTATCATGTACCCCCTCACCCCCGCTCATGCCCCGTGTGTCTCCTGTTGGCCCCACCCCCACTCATGCCCCGTGTCTCCCTTGTGATCCCCCCACCCCCGCTCATGCCCCGTGTTTCACTCGTGTTACCCCCCACCCCCCCGCTCATGCCCCATGTCTCCCTCGTTTTCCCCCATGCCCGCTCATGCCCCGTGTGTGCCCTATTCCCCCACCCCTGCTCATGCCCCATATGTGCCCTGTTGCCCGCAACCCCCACTCATGCCCTGTGTGTGCCCTGTTCCCCCCACCCCCTGCTCATGCCCTGTGGTTGCCCCGTTTCCCATACCCCCACTCATGCCCCGTGTCTCCCCTGTTCCCCCCACCCCCTGCTCATACCCTGTGTCTCCCTCGTGTTCCTCCCCACCCTCTGCTCATGCCCCGTGTCTCCCCTGTTCCCCCCCACCCGCTACTCATGCTCCGTGTCTCTCTCGTGTTCCCCCCACCCCCACTCATGCCCAGTGTTTCCTTCCTTTCCCCCACCCCACCCCCTGCTCATGCCCCGTTTGTGCCCTGTTCCCTCTCACCCCCCGCTCATGCCCATGTGTCTCCCCTGTTCCCCCTCCACCCCCCACTCATGCCCTGTTGTGTTCTCTTTATACACCCCACCTTCCTTTTCCATGGTGGCCATCCTGGTAAAAGATTTTCCTTCCTACACCGGGACGCCGCGGCGTCCCGGTGTAGGAAGGAAAATCTCCCTTTTTTTTACCACCCAGGGTTCTCACTTTGAGGACCTACGATGCTAGTGGTCTTCATCTATTAAAATGGATGTTATGGTTAAGTTACTCTACTAAAAACCTATGAAATTCAGTGAAAAAACTTTGTTAAAGGGACGTTATGGTTAAGTTGTGCTACTAAAAACCTATGAAATTCAGTGAAAAAACTTTGTCAAAGGGACGTTATGGTTCCAAGTAAAACCGAAAAACCCTTGAAATTCGCCAGTCATGGTAAGCTAAGCAACCATAACTCGTGCCACCACGTGCACTGCTAACACTAACACCCAGGACATCAAAGATGACATCACAAATGTCATTGATGACATCACTGATGACATTGCATGTCTGGCTCACTCTTTTTTCTTTTGCTGACATATCTAGACCACAAGGTTTTCTTCAGTAGCAGTCAGAAACTAAACATTTTATTTTATTTGCAGACGTATCCTTCAAGTAAGTTCTTACAGTAATTCCCTTAGAGTGCAGTCACATAATATGAAACATATACATGCGGGAAGACACAAGCTTGAAAGACAGCAATCCTTTTGGTGCATAAAGATAAGCAATATACTTATGAGCACTTTCTGATAGTTCTGTTGTTTTTTTTTAGGGCTGTATTTTCCCTGTATATGGTCATATTTGTATACATTGTACTCAGACTACTTTCCTTAGGGTCCAATAACATCAAGTGATACATATACATAGGGTAAATAGCAGCTTTGAAACAGAGCAATCATTTATTTGCATTAAAATAATCAGTTAAGTTATGAATTGTTTCTGCTACTACTTGTGCTTTTTTGCTAACTTCACTTTCCCTGTATATACCCATATTGGTATGTGTTCTTGTGTCTTTGTGTTTTGTCTATAGTAATGTAATTATGTAATAAATTTGTTTTATTAGCTACTTATTACATATTTCACAGTACACAAAAATCTATTAAGAAAACAATTATCATTTCATTATTCAACATATTAACATTAGGAATATTATACCTTCATCTTGTACGCTGCACACAAAGTTATGTTTCTGTATGAGTAGCTTAGTATACTAGATAGAACCCCATAATAGAATGCTATTTATATCAATGCATCGTTCAATGCACTAATTAGGGTATGATATTTATTGCAATGATCCTTGACACTTGTTTTGCAACATTATAATAAGAATCCCTTGTACACATATTTCATGAAAAGTACATACACATGTGATGTCATCAGTGATGTCATCAATGACATTTGTGATGTCATCTTTGATGTCCTGGGTGTTAGTGTTAGCAGTGCACAGTGGTGGTGCGAGTTATGGTTGCTTAGCTTACCATAACTGGCGAATTTCAAGGGTTTTCCGGTTTTACTTGGAACCATAATGTCCCTTTGACAAAGTTTTTTCACTGACTTTCATAGGTTTTTAGTAGCGCATCTTAACCATAACGTCCATTTAACAAAGTTTTTTCATTGAATACATATATATATATTCCCCCTGGACGAATCCTCGCCAAACTTTGCAAAATAAGTATATGGCCCAGTCTGATATTTTTTGCAAAGTTTGGTGAGGATTCGTCCAGGGGGAGCGAAGTTATAAGCTGCCCAAAAAGTGCTTTTTCCCAAATTTGGACCAGGATCAGCGGCTTGGTCCCGAAAGCGTGCTTTTGCAAATTTGGTGAAAATCCGTCCAGTATTTTTTTTTTAAATGACCAAACAGTAGGTAAAAAAAAAAATAGGGATATCTGTGTTCGGTCCACAGACACACTTCCCTGTTCGCTCCGCGGACAGTGTCCTGATTGGCCAATCGGCTTGCGTGATGTCCGCGGACATGCGACGTGTTCGCTGATTGGACGGTGTTAAGCGTGAAGCGCATCAGATTTTTGGTAGCACCTGTCATCTTGAATTCGCGGACGTCCGCGGACAGCGCAGTGAAAGTTTGTTCAAAATGTGTATTTAGTAGAGTTTGTTGGTGTGTAGAAGTGTTTGAGGAGGATGGAAGGGTATGAGATAGGTTAAATGTTGTGCTTTTTCATGTGGTAGACATTCTTTTTGTGTTTGATTTGTCTTCAGACATCACGGGTGTTCTGAAATGTTCTAAATAAACTGAATGGGGGGTGTTCTGAGCACTCAATATGTGTCCGTTTTGTTCGCAAGCAAGCTGAAACTGTTGTAAGAACACTCGGGGTGTCCTGAAATGTTCGCATATAAACAAAATGGGGGTGTTCTGGGGACGCTGTCCGTATTGTTCGTTGTCAAGTTGAAAGTGTTCTAAGAACTTTCGCGTTGTCCTGAAATGTTCATAGGGGGTGTCCTGAAGACGCTGTCCGTATTGTTCGATGGCAAGCTGAAAGTGTTCTAAGAACTGTCTCGGTGTCCTGAAATGTTTGCAGGGGGTGTCCTAAAGACGCTGCCCGTATTGTTCTGTGGCAAGTTGAATGTGTTCTAAGAACACTCGGGGTGTCCTGAAATGTTCGCAAATAAACAAAATGGGGGTGTTCTGAGGACGCTGTCCGTATTGTTCGTTGTCAAGTTGAAAGTGTTCTAAGAACTCTCGCGTTGTCCTGAAATGTTCGCACATAAACAAAATGGGGATGTGTTCTAAGAACACACGCGTTGTCCTGAAGTGTTCTAAGATATCTCGCGGTGTCCTTAAATGTTCGTAGGGGGTGTCCTGAAGATGCTGTCCGTATTGTTTGATGGCAAGTTGAAAGTGTTCTAAGAACTGTCTTGGTGATCTGAAATGTTTGTAAATAAACAAAATGGGGGTGTGTTCTAAGAACTCACGCGTTGTCCTGAAATGTTCGTAGGGGTTGTCCTGAAGACGCTGTCCGTATTGTTCGATGGCAAGTTGAAAGTGTTCTAAAGACTGTCTCGGTGTCCTGAAATGTTCGCAAATAAACAAAATGGGGGTGTGTTCTAAGATCACACGCGTTGTCCTGAAATGTTCCTAGGGGGTGTTCTGAGGACACTGTCCGTATTTTTCGTTGTCGAGTTGAAAGTGTTCTAAGAACTCTCGTGGTGTCCTGAAATGTTCGTAGGGGGTGTCCTGAAGACGCTGTCCGTATTGTTCGATGGCAAGTTGAAAGTGTTCTAAGAACACTCGGAGTGTCCTGAAATGTTCACAAATAAACAAAATGGGGGTGTTCTGAGGACGCTGTCCGTATTGTTCGTTGTCAAGTTGAAAGTGTCCTAAGAACTCTCGCGTTGTCCTGTAATGTTTGCACATAAACAAAATGGGGGTGTGTTCTAAGAACTCACGCGTTGTCCTGAAATATTCGTAGGGGTTGTCCTGAAGACGCTGTCCGTATTGTTCGATGGCAGGTTGCAAGTGTTCTAAGAACTGTCTCGGTGTCCTGAAATGTTCGCAAATAAACAAGATGGGGGTGTGTTCTAAGAACACACGCGTTGTCCTGAAATGTTCCTAGGGGGTGTCCTGAGGACACTGTCCGTATTGTTCGTTGTCGAGTTGAAAGTGTTCTAAGAACTCTCGTGGTGTCCTGAAATGTTCGTAGTTGGTGTCCTGAAGACGCTGTCCGTATTGTTCGATGGCAAGTTGAAAGTGTTCTAAGACCACTAGGGGTATCCTGAAATGTTCACAAATAAACAAAATGGGGGTGTTCTGAGGACGCTGTCCGTATTGTTCGTTGTCAATTTGAAAGTGTTCTAAGAACTCTCGCGTTGTCCTGAAATGTTTGCACATAAACAAAATGGGGGGATGTTCTAAGAACACACGCGTTGTCCTGAAATGTTCGTAGGGGGTGTTCTGAGGACGCTGACCGTATTGTTCGATGGCAAGTTGAAAGTGATCTAAGAACACTGGTAATGTCCGCGGACATTAAAAGTTTCCATAGGCCATAGTTAAAATGTTTTGCTCTATGGGTGTGATATGCTGCAGTGGTTGTGGCCAGGGCATATCACATTTACAGTTGCTTATAACTTTGGGTCAAAAACAAATTTATAAGGAACACAGTTATAAGATACTATGGGTGTGATATGCTGTGATGGTTGTGGCCAGGGCATAGAGTGTATAATATACTTACTGGTTGGTTTAGTAACTGGAGTACATGTATTTATTGTTAATTTCTGTGATAAAAGAAAATAGCATGTTAGTATTAGTATTTTGTAATGACTTTTTACATTGTATAATGAACATTTTTTTTTTGGACCCTCATATTTAGTAGATTACAAACCAGAGTACTGTGCAATTTTCTCAGTTTCTGTGTTCGTTGCAAAATCATTGGGTCTGTGGGAGAAAAAAAAATCCATGTTGGATTTAAAAAAAAAAAACTTTTTCTGTTATGCTACAGTTTATTTGATTGTTTGTTTTCAGTGTTCATTTGTTGTTTCTGGCTAATGCTTTATACATTGGGTTGTTGAATTTTTTTTGGAGCAGTAACATATTATTTATTTGTTTGGATATTATGAAATTTTGGAGCAGTTCAATACCAGTAGGCGCATTCTAACTGTCTATTTTTTGATCTATTTTAGTGGTATTGATTTATCTGTTTGGGTATTGTTAAATTTTGGGACAGTTAGATATCAATTGGCGTATTCTAACTGTCTATTTTTTTATATATTTCAGTGGTATTGATTTATCTGTTTGGATATTGTTAACTTTTGGGAGAGTTAGATACCAATTGGCGTATTCTAATTGTCTATTTTTTGCTCTAATTTAGTGGTATTCATTTACTACAAGTTTACTTGAGGTTTAAGTACAGTTTAGTTATCAAATTTTTGTTTTAAGAACATTAAATAAGCATTTGTAAGATTTGCTGGTAATCTCTGCTTTAGAGTAATGGTACTATCATTAAATTGAAACCATCCACATTTATTTTTTATATGTGCAGTGTAGTGCCCTAAATTGGTTGTGGCTCCTGCGTGGTAGATTATACCTATTGTTGTGAAGGTTTTCTTACCAAGTGATATTTGACTACGTGTGAATCCAGTCAGCTTGCAGTTGTTTTTGGTACCATCTGCATTGTAACTTAGAAACATTAGTATTACGTATTTACTATGTGTTTGTATTACTAACGTGGAGCGATTATCTGAATTGCAGGTAGAACATAATCTACCATGGTTTGCATTTTGTACAAGTTGCTGAAATGGAATTGATTCACAATTAGGTATTGATATATATGCAGAGCGTACATTGGGGATTTCTTCTTGTGTCACATTGTTGCAGAGAGTGCATGTATGTTTCCACATGTATGAAATCTGGAAGATTTCATTTATAGGTATGTTTTTGTTTTCCAGTACTTGTAGTAAGTACATTAGAAATTCTTGTGGATCTTCCTGTGAGTTTATAGTGAATTTCACCATTCCAGCACAGTAGTCCAATTGTTGTCCTATTCCATAAACACTATATGTGTTGTCAGGCTTGTTTGCTGCATTTCTGTGAAGTACTAACATTTGCAAACACAATGGGTCTGTACTGTGTAAGTAAATGTTGTCAACAATTGGTGGTAATTGAAATAGAATATTCATTGCTACATTTGCGTAGCAACTTCCACCAACAATATTTGAGAGTTTAAATGGACCAGGTAGTTCTGTATCTGACTACTTTTTTTGGAGTTTGTCTTCCTTCTTTGAAGAAGTACCTGGTTTACTTTCCCTAATTGATTCTTTTTTGCTTGTGGTACTTGATGAAGCATTACTTTCTTTTACTCTCTTTGGAGGATTTGCAGTGACATCCTGCTGCTTTTCTGTTTGATTTATTTTTCTTTTATAACGTTTTACTTTTTGTGGAACATAATATGTGTTTAATTGAGGAGTGTATAGTGAACAAAGTCTATTGTATTCTAAAATGCAAGGAATATCAGCGTTTATTTTACTAGGAAATCATGTAAATCTTCCCATGCATATTCTGCACAACTTAATGTAACAAACCAAGTGGGTGGGCCAAGGTTTCTGATCATACAACGTACATCTCCATGACGTCGAAACCAGTTCTCTTTAGTACAACGCATATTTGGTAATAGATTTGTAATATTTGATTGTAAAACCTCATCCTTTTTTTGCACTTTTTCTAATAATTGTGTAGCTGTCATATTTTGAAAGTGTGATCCTGATTTTAATATGTGCGCAACTCTGTAACATAAAGTTGCTAGTTCACTTTGAAAGAGTAGGTGGAATATGTATTACACATTTTGTCTAAATCTGGGATCTTCAGAATACATCCGTAATGAGCGGTATTCTGAAGCTGATATTTGAATAGGTCTATCATCATACCTCCCTCCTTTGCCAGTAGGAAAAAGTAGAGGAAAAGCATGTGCTTCTATATTTTTTTCCCATATGCTGATTGGTGATCCTTTTGTTTGACGCATTTGGTATGTTTCCAGTGCATCTTCTATGGTGTCATTAGAGTGCAAAGGATGAATTGTATAATGGTCTAAAGTATTTGATATTGTAGCAGGATCTAGTAGCTCAAATTGACCAGCTTCTTGTGTTTCTTGAATTATTTCAGTTGTATCTTTCAAGTTTTCTTCAATATTAATTTCTTTGAAATATTCATTATTCTCTTTAAGATATTGTAAGGCTTGTCTAACTTTATGTATATCTACCAGCTGTTGCCATATTTGTTTGTCTTTTGTAGGTACTCCATTTACTAAGATAATTAAAGATTGCTGTATTGGATGTTGCACTCCTAGAGTATGCACATTTTCTTTTAGATCTAATGGTAAATAAACTACTTTTCCACAAATGCCTTTTTTCCAATTCAGAGGGAGGTAATTTTACTGTTTTTGGTTGAAGGCGTATTATTGCTTGAAATGGGTGTACTATTTGAATTATGATGCTCTCATATAAAGTAAGTTGTTGTAGGGGTTTTGGTAGTGGGTATAATTCCAAATTATTTGTGATAGCACGTGAAGGAGTTTGGTTGTTGTCAAGTTTTGTAGTGCAGTAACCGCCAAGTATTAAAGGGTCACTTATTTCGTATTTGTTTTCTGCTACAAGGTAGAGAGCTAATTCATACCATTTAGAATCTTCATTGTCTTCTATTTTATATGATAGGTCTACAGTTTTTGTGTTACTTTTATAAAAAGTTCTGCGGCAACATACACATCCATGGTTTGGTACTTCAGCTGATGTACTTTTAAATTTTAGTATTTCTTTTTTGTATGTGTTTAGCAAAAGGTTGCCATGTGTAGAATTGTTGTTAATTTGGTTTAAAGCTATTTCATTCTGTAAATGGCTTTCACTTCCAAAATATTTTTTCTGGATATAGTCAATTTCTTGAAGTAGGTCTTTCGCTGTACCATGTAGAGGAATGCTATTTAAATTTGCTAGTGCTAAAGCAGGACTTTTAGCGTAGTACAGTTTATAGACTAGATTTCTTATAGTTGAATGAGGTGTTGATATTCTTTTGATATCATGGAAGGTGGTTTTACAAGTAGGTCCTGTAATGCAGGCCAATTAATGTCCTTGTAGTCCTCTGTATTTGCGCACTGGACAGGTATCCATATTTTGCAGTAGTTTAATTTTGATTTTGTCTTTGCTTTTTACATATTGATTGAGGAATTGGCGTAAAGACTTAAAAAATTGTTTAGGAATGTTACATATTGACGTGCATGGCCATTTGTACACTAGACGTTCTGATTCGGTTGAATGGAGGATTAATTCTAGGTTTTCAGGGCATATTTTTGTTAGGAGTACTTCTTGTTCCATTATGGTATTATTAACTTTTTCATAACCTCGACCACTGCTATGTATGGCAATTGTATTTGTTTGCTTTTGTTTGTACTCTTCTTCATTAAAGTATGGTTCTGTGCTCATAGTGTGACTCCATTCACCTCCACAGATACTTAAGAAGTTCTTTCTGTTGACATTTCGTTTATTGAGAAGTCCTTTTTATAATTTAGTTATTAGTTTTGTTAGTGGTTTCATTTTGTTTAACACTAAAATAAATAACTTCTAAAATTAATTTCCTACGATAGGTTTTAAGCATCGAACCTGATTTCTCTCCTGTTTTTATAAGATTTTGAAGGACTTTGTGACGGAACATTTTGTCTAAAATACTTTCCTTGGTATGCTTACTTTGCACTATATTAAAATTTAAAGAAGTAGTTTTATCTGTAGTGATAGCTGATTTTCTGTTAATTGTTTTTTGGTTTGTTTTACATTTTCATAGAGGAGGCAAAGTTTTTGTACTTGAAACTTCTTGTGTTTCACTAAATGACTGTATTAGCTGTTTTGTTTCAACTTTTTTTACAAATTCTGCTAGAGATGGATGCTTATGTTGGACACTTTTATTTTCATTTGCTCTACTTCTGCATTACTTTCTACGGACTTGACTTTTGGTAGGCATTCTTTAGGGTCTGTTGAAAAAAATAAAGGAGGTATGGGTTGGGGTGTTCTGCAATGTATGTGTGCTGTGTGCATGAGTGTTTGAGTAAGATGATGTATGTAATGGTGTCTGATTGTGCATTGGGAACTACAACTAGAAGGGATGTGTATTCTTCAATTAATATGTTACTAAACTCAGGTTCAGATGACAGAAAAAAAATAAGCTAGTGGTGTGGAGAAGTAGAAATAGTAAATCTAATGTATACAATAAAAACATTTGTTTGGTCTATAATATGAAAATTCTAGCAGTTGAGTTGGGTAATTTGTGTGTCCAAAAGTAGGAATTTGTGCGCCATTCTGGCTGTAAATCGCTGTTTAAGACATGGGGATTTTTGGACAGAATGGTGCACAATCTCTATTTTTAGGCACAGAAATATCATGAATTAACTTTACAGTATGTTTGAGTAATAATACAAATATTATGGTGATATTCTACTTACTTTTTTTCTAAAATGAGCAGTTTAATTCTTAGTTCTTCTTTGTCCTTGAAATTCGGCTGCTTCTTTTCAGGAGAATGGTCTACACTCCAATTGCAAAAGAAACACATTAGTAATTTTGTTTGTATATAGCATTGTTTTTAATTTAGATATTGATTTTTTTAATTGAAATCCTCAGCGCCTTCCTTAAAACCATTAAAACTATTTTATTCACATAAGATACGTTGCACCAGTTCAATACATATGATATGTTCTTAATGAACAAATTGTATTGGAATGAGTAACTGTAACAAACAAAATATCTTTAGTATGTCTTGTGAAATTCATAATGTACCACTGAATACCACCATTTCTGTAACTAAGCTGTTCTAGGTAATAGTGCCTTAATGTCATGCTTAAATTAAAGTAATCAAATACATAAATAAATACTTGTAATTGTATAAGTATTATTTTTTGAGATTTGAACATAGAGTGTGCATGCATGCAATTTTGTTTGAATATATGTAGTATATAAATTTCATTTAAAAAATGTTAGTTTAACATGATTTGATAGTGTGTGTATAAAGAAAGTAAATCGTATAAAGGTATATAAGTGATAGTTGATTTTAGGAAATTGGAATAAAGACAGTAGATTCATTTTACAGATTACACAAGCTAAAAGTCAGTTTGAAAATGTGTTCATGTACTGTACAGAAAATATGCATACCTGTAGTTTGTGTTCATGCATATGGATATGCATGGAGCTGCAAGTAGAAATCTTGGAGACTTGTACAGTATTTCTTGTAGATGGTGCTTGCCAATGAAATGCCACTTGTACTCAGAGAGATTCACAGTACATTTGCAGTGATGATCTATGATGATGCAGTTAGATGTAGAGGTCTTGAATGTGATTGGTGCATGGTCATGTGATTTCTTACCTACATACAATGAGGGTATGGCAAAGAGAGTGAAGTGAAAATGGTAGAAGATCTGTTCATGTTACGATATGTCCGCGGACATATCCGGGGATTTTTGGGTTCAGAAGTCATGCAAATGAGAATGAGCAGTGAAAGGGATTGGTCAGGAAAGTTTAGTGGGTGTGTTGCGCCAACGAGAGAGTTTCTCAGATACTCTTTTTGCTGAGAGAACAACAGATAGCTATGGCTGTGTGTTTCAGAAAACAGATTGTTTGGATTTTGGGAGATTCGTGGATACATTGGTTGAAGGTGCATGCAGAAAGTTGTGGAGTAGCTGTAGATCTTGGATTTCCACATGTGGAAGTACACTGGCATGGAGTACGTGGAATGAAGTGGTTGGACTTGCTCTGTGCTACTTTGGAAACAAAGCAACATCCAGACATAATTGTAATTCATTGTGGAGGGGGAAGTTTAGGACATGTGTCTGGAATTTCTTTGCAATTTGCTATGAAAGAAGGACTTGGGAAAGTCATGGACATGTTTCCTAATTCTCAAGTAATATTTTCACGGATTGCGCAGAGACAAATGTGGCTTAGTTCTTCTTCATTTGGTCCACAAATGGAAAAAGCAAGGCGCAATGTTAATAAGGCTGTTTGTGCATTTCTAAGAGATTTTGGCATGTCCTCTTTTCACAATGAAAATATATCATGTTTCGTAGTACATACATTTTTCGCAGAGATGGAATTCATCTTACTTATGCTGGCAATCAGATTTTTCTGAGAAATGTACAAAATGCATTGCGACCTTTTTTAGAAATACAGCATCCATTTTGAAGTAGGTGTTAAGTATTTATAATTTTTGACATACAAACACCTCCCAAAGGCTCTTTTCCGAGCCACCACTTCCTCCCAGAGAAAAATGCAATGGTAACAATATGGTAGCACCCCAATTTTTTTAATGTTCGCGAACTGTCCGCAGACTTTTAAGAAATACAAAGGGCCCTGCTTTATTTATCTTCACTTCTATTTTTTAACTGTGAAAGGCAGCTCTGAAAAGAGCCTTCTTTTTTTTGATTTTTGTAATTTTGTATTTTTTTTTTTGTTTTTTAGACACGACACACTAGGAGAGGAGGGGAAAGTAGGGTAAAGGGGGGACACCAACCACAGGGATAAGAAAGGGCGAGCTGAGAGAGGAAGATGTAGAGTGGGTTTTATTTGGGTAGTGAGCAGGTCTTCTCGTGCTCTGAGACGATAGTCTCAAAAGCACTCTGAAGTAGCTCCCCCCTGCAGAGTACTGTGTCACAGTACATACATACAACTGTGACCCTCGAAAGGTAAGGGCCATCAGAATTCTGTATGGCCTGTGAGGCAGCTTGAGGAAGACGCTGTCCCACAGAGGTGGTCCTTGTGGTGACAGGATCAGAAACAGAGGATGAAGTAGAGGAAATCAACCTTCTACGTTCTTCGCAAGGTACAACCTTGCGAATAGCCCCTGAGTGAAATGACCTCAGGTGTTGCTTCATGGTCGTGGTCCCAAAGCTGAACGAACCGTGCTTCCCGCGACTGAGTATCATTTTGCACTCATTGCAGATAACACGGTTCACACGAGCCTTAGGACCATTCCCATAAATGGAAAATAACCATCACACCCAAGACTCACGTCTACTGCGAGTAGTAGGGATTTCCTCTACCTCATTCTTGTCATCCTCTTCTTCCTCCTCTGCATCCTCACTCCTGTTCCCCTATTCAGGCCCTTGGGAAGGTGGTGGTGGTGGAAGGGGGTGGGGGTGGTGCTCAAGCAGGTGCAGCACCAGGTGGCAGTTCTGCAGCCAGGGATGCAATCTCGATGGTGTAATCAGCAAGTTGCTGGAGAAATAGCTGTGCTCTGAAGAATATCCAGAAACACAATGAGAATAAGCTCTAGGGCGTGGTCTTTTATAGGGGTGCTTGTACGCGGTTTGTGGACATGCGTGCTGTCCGCGGACAGATCGAACACGAAAAAGGGTTCAAAAAGTTTCAAAAGATATGTAGAAACTCAGGATTACTATGTGGGACTTGTGCCATGATGGGTTTTTATGGAAAAAATATTGTGGATTACTCGAAAATGTACTTTTAAATTGTTCGGGGACACAAACAGTGTCTGCATTCAAAACACGCAATCAGCATGGGCGCGGTCACATGATCCCTTCGCGAACAGGTCCGCGAAGGAAGCTCCTGTCCGCAGGACACCAAATGCATGGACATTGGTTTGCGCCGGCACGTTGATGTTCTACGGACAGTGTTCGGGTCCTGAATTAATTAAAAGTGTGTCACACATCAAACAAACATTTCTGGACATCGCGTGTGTTCTAGAACAGTTTAAACTTGCTAGCGAACACCACGGACAGATATAGTGTTCTTTAGGACACTTCTATTTTCGTTTGATTACAAACTTTTCAGGAGATCAATTGTGTTCTTAGAACAGTTTAACTTGCTAGCGAACATTACGGACAGGTATAGTGTTCTTTAGGACACCTCCATTTTTGTTTAATTACGAACATTTCAGGACACCAATTGGGTTCTTAGAACAATTTGAACTTGCTAGCGAACAGTACGGACAGGTATAGTGTTCTTTAGGACACCTCCATTTTCGTTTAATTACGAACATTTTAGGACACCGCTTGTGTTCTTAGAACAGATTCAACTTGCTAGCGAACAGTACGGACAGGTATAGTGTTCTTTAGGACACCTCCATTTTCGTTTAATTACGAACATTTCAGGACACCAATTGGGTTCTTAGAACAGTTTGAACTTGCTAGAAAACAGTACGGACAGGTATAGTGTCCTTCAGGACACCTCCATTTTCGTTTATTTACGATCATTTCAGAACACCCGCGCTGTCCGCGGACATCTACATTGTTTTTAAAAAAATAAAAAATGGGAAGTAATTAAAACACAATATAAAAATGTAACTTTATTTCACATATATTAATCATTTATGACAGAGAAGGTGAGGCAGAAACAGAAACAAAAACAAGAGAATTAGGGGTTTCAACATGTTTGGTATCAGGTGAAGAAGGGATGGAAGTCTCATCAAAACGTTTTGGATTATGGAGAGGGTTTGGGGATAATTGACTGGGATTTGGTGAGGGGGACACGTACATGTGGGACAATGGTATGAGGTTTTTGTTTTAAAATGATCCTCCAAAAAAAGTTTTCAAATTATTAAAATTGCTCAATAATAAATCATTTTTTTCTTTTAAGCTGTCAAGCGTGTTTTCCATAACAGTTTCTTCAGACATATTTTCTATTTTGGTATGCTCTGTAAAAGTGTGTACCATTAGCCTCACTATTTTCTGACATTTCGTCATGTGGGAAGTGCTCCTCTAGCCATTCCAGAGTACTAGACATTTCTGTGAGAAAAAAAAAATATAATCTTTTTTTTTAATCTAATACAGAAAGTTTATAAAGATATGAGTAAAATGATGTACACTATTTCAGGTAAGATATGTTCTGTAGGTCTGGTCTTGGTCTTAGTTGTGGAGTGTCTGTGAGGTAATTATGTTGGAAGCCTACTTATCTTCTCTTGGTATATTCCATTTTAGAATATATTGTATCTAAATGAATGGTTAGTGCGGTACATATATGGGTTACATTTCTTATGTATTACTACATATAATATGCATGTGTACTACTTTGTCAATTTTTTAAATGTTATCATGTTGTAATATAACAATTAAACATACACACCCCCCAGACTTTTTAGGTAGTGGTACTGTTGTCCGAATATGTCCGCGGACATCAAAAATGTTCGCGGACATTACATTCAGTAGAAGTGGTTCAATATGGTCCATATTACATGTATATAAAGTCAAAGTTAGTATTGTTAAGCTTTGCTACTAAAACCCTATGAAATTCAGTGAAAAAACTTTGTTAAGGAGACGTTATGGTTAAGTTGTGCTACTAAAAACCTATGAAATTCAGTGAAAAAAACTTTGTTAAAGGGACGTTATGGTTAAGTTGTGCTGCTAAAAACCTATGCAATTCAGTGAAAAAAACTTTGTTAAAGGGACGTTATGGTTAAGTTGTGCTACTAAAAACCTATGAAATTCAGTGAAAAAACTTTGTTAAAGGGACGTTATGGTTCCAAGTAAAACTGAAAAGCCCTTGAAATTCGCCAGTTATGGTAAGCTAAGCAACCATAACGCGCGCCACCACCGTGCACTGCTAAGACTAACACCCAGGACATCAAAGATGACATCACAAATGTCATTGATGACAACACTGATGACATCACATGTGCATTTATCTTTCATGAAAAGTCTGTACAAGGGTTTCTTATTGTAATTTTAATTTAAAAAAGTGTCAAGGATTATTGGAATAAATATCAAGTGCTAATTCGTCCATCCAGTATACTAAGGTGCTCATGTAGAAACATAGGCATTGGGCCTCATTACAACTCAGGCGTTAAGGGTTAACGCCGTCGTTAACCCTTAACGCCTGATTCTGATTTTAACGGCTGCTTTTAGCAGCCGTTAAAATCCATGGCGCAAACCTGCCATGATGCTAATTATGCCACCATAATTTACGGTGGCGTAATTAGCGCCTTCCCCACTCCCATTATGCCCTATGGGGCAAAAATGGGAATGGGGAAGGGAAAATGGGAAATGGGGATTGTTAGCCCCACTCGCCTTGGAATGGGGCGGTAAACGTAGTTTACACCATGGTGGTAAAGTTGGCGCAATTAGCGCCTGGGTCGTAATGACCCCCATTGTGTGCAGCATACATGATGGAGGTGCAACATTCATAAACTTGCCATGTTGAATAGTGAAATGATAACTGTTTTCTTATTAGACTTTTGCATACTGTGAAACATGTGATAAGTAGATAATAAAACCCACTTACTACATAATTGCATTATTATAGACAAAACACAAAGAGACAACACCACATACAAATATGAGTATATACAAGGAAAATTAAGTAAGAAAAAAAACAGGAGTAGTAGCAAAAAGTGTTCATAACCTAACTGATTACCTTTATGCAGAGAAATGATTGCTCTGTTTCAAACCTGCTACTTACCCTATGTATATATATATATATATATATATATATATATATATATATATATATATATATATATATATATATATATATATATATATATATCACATGCTGTGCCTGGACTCTAAGGAAGGTAGTGTGAATACAAGATATAAAAATAGGAACATATACAGGGAAAGTAAAGTAATAAAAAACAGAACTATCAGAAAGTGCTGACAACTCTACTGATTATTTTAATGCACAGAAAGGATTGCTGTCTTTCAAGCTTGTCTCATCCCCTATGTATATGTTTCATATGATATGACTGGACCCTAAGGGAATTATTGTAAGAACATACTTGAAGGATAAGTCTACAAATATACTACCTTTTCCAATTTTAAATCCTGACTGTTACTGAAGAAAATCATGTGGCCTAGATATGTCAGTAAAGGAAAAAAGGGGGAGCCAGACATGTGATGTCATCAGTGATGTCATTAATGACATTTGTGATGTCATCTTTGATGTCCTGGGTGTTAGTCTTAGCAGTGCACGGTGGTGGCGCGAGTTATGGTTGCTTAGCTTACCATAACTGGCGAATTTCAAGGGTTTTTCGGTTTTACTTGGAATCATAACGTCCCTTTAACAAAGTTTTTTCACTGAATATATATATATATATATATATATATATATATATATATATATATATATATATATACATATATATATATATACACTATTACCTACTAAACGAACTTAACAAATTCAGAGGCACAGGGTGTGAGCATGTATGTGGTCAAACGCTAGATCTGTCACAACAACCAGAAGTGGAGTGGGTGAGGCTGCATTGGCATGTGGGTTCACTCTTATATGGAACATCATTCTTTAATACCAGCTCAGGATGCCAAACCAACATGACAGAGCTGGCAGTGCAGGAAAGCAATCTGCTTAGCTTTAGACCATCCAAGGAAAGGGATTGCATTTTGTGGATGGCACGGAGCTAAACAGGTGCTCTCTAGATTTGATACTCCTCACGATCAAAAAATTATCGGGAAATATCAAAGAACTTGAAAACGAGATTGAAACATTATCTAAAGAAATTACAACGATAACTAAGGCTGAATCTTTTGCAGAAATTTTGGCAGACATCAATGCCAAACTTGAAGGCTACGAACAAGATCTCGAAGCGAGAAAAGTTAGAAAATTCCTCAGAGATACATATGATTATTTGAATAACGAAGTATACACATGGGCAGACAAATATACACAAGCCAACACGAGGACAAATAGACCAACTAGTGACAACAGCAGTTCAGAATCAGACGCAGAACCAAGAACACAGCAGAATACTGATAATCAAACAGCGAGTGGTTCAGGAACAGTCAGAAAACCATTACAACAACCCAACCAAACCACTGAAGGTTTTTTAGACCAAAGAGGAAGAGGACGAGGAGAGGAAAGGAAAGAGGAAGAAGGTACCAAGGGGTCCAGACCAGACAACAGTCCAGTCGGAACTAGTAGTAAACCTGTCTCGAAGAACTTTATCCAGCCAAGAAGTCCGCACATTGGAGAAAGGCTTAAAATTCGTACCTACCCACAGCACGAATAAGTTCCAGACTAAAGTGGAAATATATAAATTAATACGGAAACTAAAGCTTAAGACCTACTTTGCTGAAACATCCGACGCACTAGTTCCAGAGGCAACAAGTGAATACGTAGAGTTCAAACCCAAGAGCACCTTCTGTGCACCTGTGCATGTACCGGCTATAGACATTTTTGAAAAGATGGTCATGAAAGATGTATCACAAATTCAGTTTAAAACTCCTAAGAGATATAATCTGAACAGAGGGGAGCTTTCTCGGATTAAAAATATGTTTTCAGACGATTCCATTACCATTAGACCAGCGGATAAGGGTGGCGCGATTGTTATACAAGACACTGAGGATTACCACACCGAATGTTTAAGGCAATTGGCTGATTGTAACACTTATAAGGAGTTAACCCACAATCCTACAATGGAGATCAAGAAGGAATTAGAATCACTTCTTGACGAAGCATTAGAAAACCATTGGATTACAGAAAAAACGAAGTCATATCTTTTTACAGTATTCCCCAAAATGCCACACCTATACATCCTTCCCAAAATACACAAAAGGATGGAGAAACCACCAGGAAGACCAATAGTGGCAGCAACTGAGAGTATACTTCAACCACTAGGGACGTACATTGATTACTTCTTGCAACCCATTGTACAAAAAACATCCACCTTTGTTAAGGATACCACACACTTTCTACAAATTCTGAATCAAATTGTATTGGATGAACATGATATTTTGTTCACTATAGACGTCGTAAGCCTCTACACAAGTATACCTCACGAACAAGGTCAAGAGGCGGTAGAAACCATCCTATTACGAACTGGGGAGATTGGAGCAAATAAGGAGTTTCTAATGATCCTACTGAAATTTATCGCCACACATTCTATTTTCGAGTACGGTCAGAAGTATTACAAACAAATATCCAGGACAGCGATGAGAGCTACCATGGCACCCGCGTATGCCAACAGCTTTGTGTATATTTTTTAAAGTAAATACATCCTGGAAAATGCCAGATGGAAGCCTCACTTGAAAACATGGGTGAGGTACATTGACGACATCTTTGGAGTATGGTCTGGAGAAAGAGAAGAATTGGATATGTTTTTGATATACCTGAATGGGATAGATGCACGGTTACAATTCACCCTAGAAGTTGGTGACCCTAACGTACATTATTTAGATGTGCAAACAGTAATCAGTGGAAACAGGATAAACACTACACTGTATACAAAGCAAACGGATCGAAACAACCTACTACACCGCATGAGTTTCCACCCGCCGAATTTGTTATGTAATTTACCATTCGGGCAGATGCTGAGAATAAAGCGGATCGTTAGTGACACAGAAGACTGTGAAAGGCAATTGGAACTACTTCAAGAAAGGTTGAAAGTAAGAGGTTATCCTCAAACTGATTTACAAACAGCAAGAGAAAAGACTAGTACACGGACAAGAGAACAATTGCTCACTAAAAGAACCGAACGAAAAAATCCAGATTTGGTGTTTATCACCACATATGCGATACAAAGCAATAAAATCAAAGATATTATCAGGAATAGATGGAGTATACTCACAAGCGATGCACGAACCAAGGATCTGTTTCCCCAACCACCGGTCTTTGCCTACAAGAGAAGCAACAACCTATGCAACATGTTGGTGAATACGAGAGACAAGAACTCTAATAGAAAACCAGACAAACATCCGGGCACGTATCCCTGCATGAGTTGCGGCAATTGCAATTACGTGATCAAAGGCAACTGCATAACGCATCCCAAAACTGGAGCCAAAATCAAGCTTAGGTACCATGCTACTTGTCTATCAGAAAACGTAATATATGCAATTAAGTGCCCATGCGGTATATATTATGTGGGAGAGACATCACGGAAAATAAGAGTGAGGATGAACGAACATAAGTCCTGCATTCGAAACAACAACTTGACTTCAGCAGTAGCAAGACATTTTAAAGAAAAAAGGCACTCTGTGACGCAATTGAAATTCGCAGTACTAGAGCTACAATCCACCAGGAAGTGTGACAAGGATATGAAGAAATGGAGGGCTCAACAGGAAGCTTTTTGGATTGACAAACTGGATTCCCTAGCACCGGATGGCATTAATGAAGAGTTTGATTTGAGTTGTTTTTTGTAATTATATCCATGACTAATTTTTCTTTCATTATGTACATTCACATGACAGATTATGCAGAACCGCATTCTACACAATAATGGAGTAGACCACGTGTCAAATATAGGGTATTTAGATTTGGAATATGCTGGAACCAATTTATCAGATAAACTAAAGGTTTGAAGCATGATTTGTGACATAAATTAACGTAAAAAGTGTAGACATACACATTCTTAACAGAAGTTGTTTAGAGAAATTAATCACAGTACCGGTCACTATATTTATAGTAATGACATGTTGCATACTTTCATTTAAATATAGAGCGACCTGCAATAGTGGAAAGGTAATCATTAGGCTGCTGTGCTCAATTGTTTTACTGACCGTTTAAGTGATCGAGTCCATTACAACATGGCCGCCGTGTGCACCGGCGGTTCCTCCTTGTTTAACATGATCAAGTTATCATGGTAACTTTTAACAACTGAGCATACAGAGGAACGCGCACACCCGCGATTCTCTGTAAGTTTCGTGGCACTGTGATTTGACACAAGGTAAGCGAAGTACAACGCTCCGCGTTGTTCTGTAACGCTGAGCCATTAGGTAGGCTAAAGATACTCGTTCTTATGTCTTCTATAGGATTTGTGACGAGCACGAGTCTACCACGTACTCACAGACCAGATTAAGCTGAGTGATTACACGACTAGCAAAACAAACACTGACATACAAGTTCACAAGGAAACCAGGTCAGATTTAATTTTCCTTGTGCTAGAACGGAAGATAAACACAGATAGTGTTTAATGTAAAGAGTGATTGCTAACTCTTGATTTCCTTTTGTTTTGTTTTTTCTGATCTTGCTTATTGTTTCCAAATCGCTGGGTTGTCTTTACACACTTCCATCGTTAACCGTATGTATTTTTCTTTTGTACTTACATGCTGATATAATGTAATGTCTATGGAATGCTTTATCTAATGATATATATACACACGCGCATTTCTGAACTGTGCTCTTATATGTGAAATGTATGGGGTTCTTTTCAATCTGGTGTATAATGGATACACAACATTGGGTCTAAAATGGGGGCTCTCTTTAACTCTTTGGTGATTTTTCAACTTAAATGGGTGTTGCATTGATTTTTACCAGGCCCTGATGAAGGAATTTATTCCGAAATGCATTGGCCACCCGTATAAGCATCTGCAGGAATAAGAGACCTAAGATCTCGTGAGAGTTAAGAATAAAATACAGCCACACTTGAAAAGAGATTCTTTTTCTTTGTCTTTTTGAAAGATTACGTACCTGAAGTTTAAAGACTCCACTTACTAGTGGCTGTAGGAGTGCAGCCCGCACCGCTGGCTTCACGGCCAAGGTCATTGAACAAGGGGGCTAAACAGGTCTCACTTTACAGAGCACAGCACATGTATGTCTGCTTTTCAGTCCAGTTATCAATTAAAATAGCCCTATTGGACATAGTAGGAAAAATCTATGCAACCCTCCTGCTAACTCACTTCAGAATCTGGGAAAAAGACGGCCCTTCAAAAGACCCTCTACAAATGGGCTTTCAAAAAAATGGCTGTGCAACAATCAACCTAATGATAATAAACATCCTGAAAGCCAAAGTCAAAGAAGGTGCACCAAAGATTTACTTGGCTTTTGTTGACCTCTCGAAAGCTTTTGATAGGATCGACAGGAACAGGCAGTGGTTGAAACTTCAACGTTGGAATTGTCTGAAAAAAATACTCAACCCCATAAAAGCTCTTCATTCAAACATGAAAATCAGAGTTAAACTAAACCTCCAAGGCGCACTTTCCGAGGAGATAGTGGTGAACAGAGGGGTCAAGCAGGGGTGCCCTTTGGCCCCAGCCTTGTTCATAGCATTTCTAGGAGATTACCAGCTGTCTGAAAGTAAAATAAGAGCGTTTCATCCTAAAATCGGGAAAATGGAAATTCCACGTCTTCTGTACGCGGATGATGTCATCTTAATAGATCAGACCAAAGTTGGGCTTCAAAGAAAACTAGCTAACCAGGAGAAATACATCGCTGAAAACCAATTGGAGATAAATAAAACAAAGATGAAAATATTGGTAATTGAAAAAGTAACCAACAAAGCAACAACAAAACTAAATTGGTTTCGCGACAAGACCAAAATCGAAATCGTCAAAAATATCAAATAACTAGGGGTCCAGATGGACAGTTCAAGAACAGACATGAGTGCACAAGACCAACTGTGGGAAAAAGTGAGATGTCTAACTTCCCAGGAAAGAATGGTTGACTCCAAATTTGGAAAGTTCTCCTTAATACCAGCGATAACCTTCTACAAGGCAAAAAGCATTCCCGCGATGACATATGTAATGGAAGCCTCGTTGTATATACCACACCATCTCTGGAGCAAACTAGAGGGCAATGTTTGGAAAACACTTTTGGGCCTTCCGAAATCTACTGCCATGCCGGCCATTAGGAGAGAGCGGGGCTAGTCTCACTAGCGTCAATGGTAGATCAAAGCACAATGAGACTGTACAGGAGAATAATCATGTCGGATACTTTACCCATTTTTAACTTCATGAAGATGGAAATTGAAACAGGCGACTGTGAGGAATTGAAAAAATTGGTAAAGGCCAGAAAGACCAATATAGCACTAATAGCATGCACCGAAGTAGAGCTGAAGGAAAATCCAGATCGAATCAAAAGAAAAATGGAAGAGATGGACTGGATTCTGACAACTGAGAAAGCGGTGGGGAACAAACTCCTAAGCCATTTGCCACCGGCTTTTAATAAACTAAGAACACAGATGAACTACTGCCAAAAATTTCCGGACAAGAAAATGAGAATATATGCCATGAAAGCGAGATTGAATCTTTTGTTGACCCGAGAGATTACAGCAACTCGTGGAACCACAACCGACAAGTGATGTCGCCTATGTAAGGAGGATTCATCTGTTGAAACACTCAAACACCTGGTGATTGACTGTGCTAAAACCAACGCAAACAGAAACATCTACCTCCCATCGCTGGTGGAAAATCTATGGATATTAAATTCTGATGATTTGTGGAACAGACTGATCTCTGGCGAAAAAACGAGATGGACCATTGCCTTGGTCAAATTACTCGAACTCGCATTCGAACAGGTAAACCGCCAAGGGCCCGAGGGTGGAGGGGCATAGGGCGCCA
The DNA here is from genome assembly GCF_040938575.1 of Ambystoma mexicanum. Taxonomy (NCBI): domain Eukaryota; kingdom Metazoa; phylum Chordata; class Amphibia; order Caudata; family Ambystomatidae; genus Ambystoma; species Ambystoma mexicanum. The sequence goes on along the minus strand of NC_090937.1, from coordinate 956,213,755 downwards.
ATCTCAAAAGACTATGGGCCTCATTACACGGTAGGTGGTGGACCGGTAAAATACCGGCACCGCCTTGGTGGAAAGGGGAATTACCGCCCTATTCCAAGGTTGGCGGGGCAGTAATTCCCCCTTCCACCATTGCCCTTCCCCATTCCCATTTTTGCCCCATAGGGCATAATGGGAATGGGGAAGGTGCTAATCACGGTACCGCAAATTTGCGGTGCCGTAATTAGCACCAAGATCCCTTAGCGGGTTGGTTTTTAACGCCTGCTAAAAGCAGGCATTAAAGTACCAACACGCTAAGGGACCTCGTAGTAAGGCAGTAAGGGTTATCGGTCACCGGTACCATTACCGGTGACCGTTAACCCTTACCGCCTACCGTGTAATGAGGCCCTATGTCTTGGTTCCTTGCTCTTGTATACCAGCCATGGCTACGTACTAGTAAAGGTGGGAGGTTTATGTAGGTGGTGAAGTTTTAGCTTTTTCTTTCGGCTGAAGATGAGGCGAAATTGTGATAAAACTTATTGTAAATAAGTAAAAGTTCAAATAAAAAAAAAATGTACAAGTGACACCATTCCAGAGTGTTTTCTCATAAACAGATCATTAAAATGGCAAGGATTGGTTTTTAGTGTTATTGTTAGCCTAAACAATTACCTAGTACTATTGAATGTGACTGCACTGTCTGCATTGCATTCGATGTCTGTACAACAAAACAATGATTGGTTGGAGATATTTCTAGTGGTTATGTGATTCAGTGAGCATTTATAACTAAAGATAATTCATCATACATAGAGTTTGGTTAATCAGCACAGAAGCTGTGTACACAAGGTATGACTGGCATGCAAAATGAGAAAGGGGGGAGGGGTGTCCACATTTCATGTAGCCAATATTGTCTGTCGGGTCCTAAAAGGAAACTATGCAACATTTGGTGCAGATTGGTGAAACGGTGTGGAATTGTATAACAAACTATGCTTTGCGCCACAACCCCATACACAACTATTGACTTTTATAAATATAGATGGGGTGCATTATGTGTCATTGCCTAATGTTTGAAGTATTTAATCTGCTCCGTGCTTATTGATTAGATTCACATTTTGTTTTTATAGTTTATTAAAACTAATGTAATAATTTGAAATATGTTGATTGATATTCTGTTACGACCCTTTAATTATGTGTCACTAAATAGAATATTTACACAATTACTTGGATATTCAAATACAAACAATATTGTTATAGTATGGCCCCATGTGATGTTATTCTCAGTACAAGCAGTTTAAGATAGTCTATAATTCAGTTAGCACTGCATGGAAAGTGCTGTCATTTTAAAACTTAATTGAGAGCCATTTTTTTCTCCAGAGTAACCCTAAAAATATGATGTGCTTTGAGCAAGTCAGGATTATTGGTTTGACACAAAATACACACTATCTATATAATACAAGATATATGACTGGCATTCTTGCTCATGGGTTATTAAACTTCGTAAATAGGTCAGAACAATTTGAATTAATTGTATGAGCAAACTAGCTATGTTGGTACTTGTCATCTTTTTCTGATTAGGAGTTATCTGATGAATATCCATTGCAGAATATTATAATGAATGAATGTGTTTGTCCTTGCACAGTGACAAAAGACATTAGTGTACAACATTAAATACATTTATTGAGCTGTCATACATTTTCATCTCATTGCACTGTGTGAAATCTCTATGTATTGCAGCTCGCCGCACCCATTTTTCCAATTTTTTTGTATTCTGAACATGGGCAGCACTGCAGAGGAGCATTAGTTCAAGACAAAAACATTGTCCTTCATTGTATCTCATATGCACAGATTAGTACTGTAAAGGCTCACTCCCAGACTTGCCAATGCAAACTTACCAAATATAACACATCACAGTAGGGAATCAGACTAGGAGAACAGGTTGCAAGATTAATAAGTCTTTATATAAAATTGGCATCCAGAGAACTCTGCTGCCTCGAGAGCGCTCCAGCAAACAATACAAATAAATGGGAATAAAAAGCAAAACAGCATCATCAATAACATCATTAACATAGGGTATTACAATAGAATAGGATTGGATGGGGAGCGATGTAACATATAGTGGTGTAGGCGCTGCTTCTTCTGGATACGCTGCCCACTTGGCGGGAGGGTGAGCGCCACAAGGTCCAGCTGCCTGTGTCCAGGAGGGGTGAGGGTTAGGTCACGGTGAGGTAGAGTTGACACTTACTAAGCAAACATGAGAAACTACCACTAGACATATAATAAATAACAATCATGGGTATACCTTTGAGTAAATCTTACAAACCTATAAATTGCATACACATGATTACATCATCTTTCATTGGGACTTTTATAAGGCACAAGGCTTAGGGGGCTTGTCTGCCGTGATAACCTGGGCGACTCGGCGATTCTTAGCACATCAAGGTTAGTGGGGATTATAATGGCATATGTTAGTTTTAGGACACAATATACTGCGACAGAGGTCTGGATTTAGTGGGGGCACTCTGGGGTGGGCTGCACAGCAGGGTCACACTGCTGGTACAGCAAGAGAATACCTAAGGAGGGCACAGGGTTACATTGGCAGTAATTTTTCAACAGCGGGGGCAAGGGAGTAGGAGCAGGTTTGTGGAGATGGATGTGCTACAAGGCATGGTTCGAGCTGGTTCACACACAGGACAGTGATCACAGAGGAAGAGTGAGATGATACATTTTATTATTTGTTTCAATTATCCCCGACACATCCGTGAGAAAAGGATTTGTGAGGCTTTCAAACAGTGGAGAAAAAGGTGGGGGCCGTGAGCGCACTGTGTGCGGGGCTGCAGAGGGGAGAGATGCCTTTTCATATTATCGGAGTGAGGCCTAGTCCAAAGATGGAGTCGAGGGCACACCAAATGGAAGCCAAGTGTATCCTGCAATAGCCCCAGTTATTCTAATGTTAGCATAAGGGCAAAGGAGGTGTCCCCCGCTAATGCGTGAGCAAGTGGTCCATGTTGTGCAGAATGTACGAGGGGGGGCCCAAACGGCCCGTCACTCCGACACATTCCCCCCTTTCATTACATCTAAAGTAACAAACTATCTTTACGATTATTCTCATTCCGATAGTACTCTGATTCTTGTACTGCTTCGTCCAATGCGGCTGTCCCTTTGATCGGCATCAAAGCCCTACACACACTTCGTAAACTCTGACCCCTTCTGGCATATTCATCAGGTGTACATGTCATGTATATTCTCCCCTCCCCATCCAGGCCCACCCAGTCCTCCCTATACCACTGTAATTCTCACGGCTCTTTGATTGTGGTGTGATACAAATTGTCCACCCTATCCCCAGGATGGCGATATACTGCAGTCATGCCATACTTTGTGGGACCTGACTCCCCAGTTTGGACCTGTGCATCTTTCATATTTTGCACCGTTGTTGATTAGCCCATTGTTACCATCATCATTGCAGAACTAGGCATTGATTTTGCACAACATCAAATTCCCATCTGGCACACACAGAAAAATAGCAACAGAAACACCATAAGTGGGACAAAATGTTCATCATCACGCTGAACCAGGACAGGATCCAATTGAAGATGGTGTTGAACCAGTTGCTTGGCTCTATTCCTCCTGCTTCCGCATTCTTTCCCCCAAAGTATGCACTGCTGAGATAACATGGGAAAGGGTCCCATTGTCCGCGTCTTCAGAGGGTGTGAATGTACAGCAGGCACTCCCGATTTTTCAGCAAACACCGCCATCCATTGCTGTGAGGAGGTCCAGGACATACCGGTTCAGCATTGTCATTAACCACAGGGCGCGGAGTTCCACCTTGATCGTGTTGAATCCTTCTTCAGTGTTGTTGGCCAGTTGGATCAGCTCCCAGTGTACGATCTGCAGCCATTTGGCGTTTGTTCGCGCCTGAAGTCCTGGCTCTAGAAGGGATGCAGAAAATGTTTTGGCAGAGTTGAAAAGCTTTTATTTATCTGGAATCTCAGCAAAGAGTTCTGATGACTTGCTGGAGTAGTAGTTGGATGACCTTCTTTTGCGGGACACTCTGTCTTGTAGTTCATTTTCAGACAGCATGTCGTATGCGGAGGGATCTGCGGTCGCTGGCTGGGGTGCTGCCAATGTGCCAGCCTTGGATATTGCTCTCTGGAATCACCATTAATGCCGAATGCAGTCTGGCCAGAGCACAGGTACCCCTCCACGAGGGTGGGAGATGCAGGTATGCTTGCGTGCCACATACCCAATACATGTCCATGAGTGATGCCCTACCCTTTTTCATACCCGGGAAGATGATCATTTTGTTGCATTGTGTGTTAGAGGCCATCTGTACCTTCCCTTCGCCATGGAAACAAAGTTTGTTTTCAATGTCTTTCTATGTTTTGATGGGTTTCTCGAGAGCTGTGACCCATGTGAGTTTTGCGATGTGCTCTGACCAGACTGATGTGCATGTCTCTTTGACCCATTGAAAGTTCTCTCCTGTTAGACCTTGCAATGCCTCTGCTTTGCATGTGATTGTCTCGTCATGCCACTTGTTTTCAGTGAACCGTGTCCCTTTGATAACAAAAAATGGTTCCTTGATGCAGATCACTCCTTGTGGCTTACTCGTGCAGGTTTTTTTCATTTTGCAGCATTTCTATCGTAACTGTGTGTGACTGGAAGGTGCTTCGAATTCTACACAATACTACATGAACCAAACACTGGGCATCCGACAAGGGCACTTCTTGAGGTAAAATAACTTTGGGTGTGCCCAAGGCATGAGGAATGAGAGAGCAAACATAGCAACTCTCATTCATTGCTTGTTTGGCTGTTGCGCTCACGTTTGAGTGGTCTGGGTGATGGGGGTCTTCAATATCATCTAATCCCAGGCCATGGTATGCATCATAACTCTTCCCTGCTGCCCCCCTTTTTAGTCTCCTCCTCCCCCTTGGCCATTATATAACATTTTTACTCTTTGATACTTTATAGGAAAAATGTCTGCCCAGGTTGCATCACTTCGTTCATTAGCATTTTGCCAAGACTGTAGTACTGAAGGATCTTGGGTGGTTGGTGCATTGGGGCTAAAGTGCATATCAGTGCCATATGAGTTCTGTGGTTGCATGTGCATGTTGCATGTATATGTAAATCAGGTGTACCGAACAGGGAATAATTACCATCATATTCATTTATTTCATCACCATTAATGAACCCCATAGCAGTGTATTTAAGGACAGGGGTTTTGACAGTTCGGTTTTTATATAATGTTATAATATTATCATTTAGGAAGGCATTATGTGACCAGATTGCCTTAACTCCAGTCCGTATAAGGCTTGATCCTTCTCGTATTATGTTTACCCCACTCTCCCCTCTTTCATATCCCCAATTATGAAAGACACACTCCAGTGCATACCAAGGCAAAATAACATTACAGAAAACACTATTCCAGTAAAATATAGACCACACTGATAATTATAGTATCTATTCACTCTATTATCTACTCTATCACTATCTAAATTGGAGTCGTTGTTAGTGAGGGCCCTCCTCTCCCTCATATTTCCACCTGAAGGGGCGATATAAAAGGGTTAAGTACACCAAAAACACTTTATATTTGTATACATATTTTCTTTCCCATACAAAATAGCACATTATTATTTATACATTTCTATTCACTACCTTTAAGTTATTTTAACCAATCAAAAAACGGTTTAGTAAGTAATCATCTAATTCTTCTGACATTCACTTTTTACTTATATTCCTTTTACTTGTATTAGAGTGCAGAAAGATACTCAGAAAAGGTAAGCCGAGAGAAAGACATGAAGAAATAGTAAGCGACATAATGAGAGAAAGAGAGAGAGAGACAGAGAGAGAGAGAGAGAGAGAGAGAGATAGAGAGATAGACTGTACATTCCTTTAACATCTTTTTATATACATTGTTCATTGTTGTTTGTTTACTTGTTTGCATGCTCTTTTCAATCCCTTCATTGTTCTTTTTTTCTACTGTCTCATTTTGTATTTTATGTTTCTCTCCGCTATGTTAGCCACTTGCAACATCTTGGCTCTGCTCTTGTTCACTCTGGGGTGTTGTACTTTTGTGTACCCTTCTCACATCTGAGAGATGCACCCAGTACTTCAACCACTTCACGTTTACTGTGGTGGGCATGCAATATATTACCTTGTAAGGGCCGTGAAATTGTGGGGAGTTCCATCTTCGCACGCAACTGCGCACATACACATTTTCTCCTGGCATTAACTGTCCTGTGGGGCTATCTTGTGCTGGGTTTGTTGTGTCTGTTTCATTATCCTGTGTGAATGGATGTGCTATTTGATTCACTATGCTTCACACTGCACATGTCAGTTGGGTAAGGTATTCTGTAGATTCAACCCCTAGCACTGTGGCAGCTCTGTGAGTGTCTGATACTCTCCTTACTGGGGATAGTGGCGTATGTATGCGCCGTCCCGTCACTATTTAGTGCGTGCTCAAATGATGATCCTTGCTTGGTTACGTTCTGAGTTGGAACAGTGCTAGGGGCAAGCAATACACCCAGTTCTTTTTAAGTGTGTTGCATAGCTTGGACAATTTACTTTTAAGCAGTTTGCTGATTTTTTCTATCATCCTGTTAGCTTGGGGTCATAAATCGTTGAAGAGGTCATTTACAAAATGGGTGCCTTTATCTGACCTGATCACATTGAAAATACCCCACCTAGAGAAAACTTCGGGTACTAAAAACTTTGCTGCACACTTTGCGTCAGGGTGGAGGCATGGCCCAGCTTCCACCCACCGTGAGAAGGGACAAACTATTACAATGAGATAACTTGCCCCGTTACATCTTTCTCCCATATTTGCATAGTTAATATCGAGCTCCCTGAAAGGCCCTCATGGGCATGGCAGTGTTGCTCGTAATGTCCTGAGTGTCATACCTAAATTGTATGTTTAGCATATTGTACATTCTATTGTTAATTTTGATAAGTGCTCCTGTAAATTGGGGGCAAACCATTCTTCTTGAATGTCCGCTGCAATATGTTCTTTCGTTACGTGCGTTGGAAAATGTAGTTGTTGGAATGCTATTTGTAATAATTCTACAGCCTTCACCACTTTTCTTGTCATCTCCTGTCGCCATATTAAGTCTGTGGGTGACTGCTTGCATCCTCTTTTTCCTCATAATTCTTGTTCTTCTGAGGGTGCATGTCTCTGTAATTCTATCACTTGCAGAATGGGTGTGCAGTTGTATCCTTCTTCCTGCACTTCTGTATTGTGTGTTTTACAGTGCATTTTAGTGGTTGGGGGACATCAAAGTAGGCTGCTTCTTTTGCGGCAGTGTCCGCTGCTGCGTTTCCGAGCGAGATCGCGTCCGTGTTGTTGGTGTGTGCCTGGCACTTTACCAACGCTACTACTGATGGATCTGCTAGTGCCTCAATCAAATCATTTAATAATGCTGCATGTTGTACCGGTGAGCCACCTGCCCTCCTAAACCATCTTCTTCGCCATCATGAGAACCCCAAATGTACCATCATTGTCATGTATGCTGAGTCAGAATATATTGTCACGGCACATCCTTTAGCTGTGTGTAATGCTTCAATTAATGCAATTAATTCTGCTGCTTGTGCTGAGTAATGCGATGGGAGGCGTTTCTGCATTATAACTTAGAACTCCTATTCTTACAACTGTTGCACCTACATGCTTTTCTCCTGTCTCACTGTCAATTGATGCTGACCCATCCAGGAAGTATATTTTCCCCTCTTGGAGGGTGTTTTGGCTTGCTTTTGGAATGTCATCTCCCTCCCCCTCGTATGTGGCACAATCGTGTTCTTGCATATCTTCTACAGTACAGGGCTCTGTAATGAATGTAGCAGGGTTCACACTTTTACATCTAACTACATGGAGATTTGGGCTAGATATTATGATCTCGTAAACTGTTGCTCTTTGTATGGTGAGTGTTGATTTTGATCTCTCCAGAATAGCAAATCCCATTACAATGGTTGTGCTTTTCTCTATCGTGAAGGCTGCTGCTGCTGTGAGAGATTTTACCACGCGAAGTGGCCCTGTATCACTGAATCTAAAGTGCCGCTGTTGTAGGCCAATGGCTTGTGGCCAGTGAAGTCTTCTGTGTTGGGAACTGCTGTCATCAGTATTCCATTGCAGTGTGAAAAGAGGTAAAACTCCCGGTCATAATCAGGGTTTGCTAAAACTGGGGCGTGTGTTATGAGGTCTTTTAATTTAAAGTTTTGTGTCATCATTTCCTGTGTTCATTTTATTGGGGCACTGTTCTTTTGTGCTTCTTTTAACCCTTGCAACAACGGGCATGTGTAGGCTGTATAATCCAGGGTCCATGCACTGCAATAATTACATGTGCCAAGAAATGTCTGCATTTCCTTTACTGTCTTGGGTATTATTGTGTGACATATTGCTGCTGCTCTGCTGCTCTGTCAGGTATAATTCTTTTACCATCTTTTGAAATCAACTGTCCTAAGTATAACACTTCTGCTTGGCAGTATTGATATGATATGATATGATATGATAGTTTATTTATATAGATATGATAGTTTATTTATGTAGCGCCTATACACAAAGTGTTTCAAAGCGCTTCAAGGAGGGAGGGGACATAGGAAAATACAGTTACATACAGTAAAAGTCCTTGAAACAATACAGAATGTGAAAAATAACTATCATAATAGGCCTGTCGACATTTCTGATAGTGCAAGTGCATAGAACAAGTAAGGCAAGAGGAAATGGATGGGAAGGAGAACAGAGCAAGCAGTAACATTACTATGTCTGACGACAATTTACGCAGTGCAGGTGGTAACAAGAGGTGGGGTGGGAGGGGGGGCAAGGGGAAGGAGGGGGAAGGAGAACAAGGCACGCTACTGAGCAAAAATGTTGGTGACAAATTTAAAAAGCAGTGGAGGGGGGAGGAGGGGAGACAGACAAGCTACTATCAAGAGTCACGGAACAGATGATAGGAGTAAGTGCTAGGAGGGGGAAGGCTGAGAGGAGGGAGAAAAGAAGGGGGGAGTAGGAAGGTAGTAGAAGAGGATGGAATTGAGGAGGCGGGAAGGGAGGAGGCAGGAAGGGGGGTGGAACGCAGAGCAAAAAAAGGGGGGGAGCAAGCAGGGTGAGGGCGCAGAGACAATCACGGAAGGGGGGCAGGGGGGCACAAGACACTCGTGGGGGGCCAGGGGGGCACACAGACACTCACGGGGGCAGGGGGGCACACAGGCACTCACGGGGGGGCAGGGGGGCACACAGACACTCACGGGGGCAGGGGGGCACACAGGCACTCGCGGGGGGGCAGGGGGGCACACAGATACTCACGGGCGCTGGGGGGCACACAGGCACTCAAGGGGGGCAGGGGGGCACACAGACACTCACGGGGGGCAGGGGGCAACCGAAACTCACCGGGGGGCGGGGGGGCACACAGGCACTCACGGGGGGGCAGGGGGGAACCAGACACTCATGGGGGGGACAGAGGGGCACACAGACACTCGCGGGGGGGCAGAGGGGCACAACAGACACTGACGGGGGCAGGGGGCACACCGAAACTCAAAGGGGGGCGGGGGGGCACACAGACACTCGCGGGGGGGAGGGGGGCACCAGACACTCGCGGGGGGCAGAGGGGCATAACAGACACTCACGGGGGGCAGGGGGCACACCGAAACTCACGGGGGGCGGGGGGCACACAGACACTCGCGGGGGGGCAGGGGGGCACCAGACACTCGCGGGGGCAGGGGGCACACCGAAACTTACGCGGGGGCAGGGGCACTCACGGGGGGCAGGGGGCACACAGACACTCACGGGGGGGCAGGGGGGCACACAGACACTCGTGGGGGGGTAGGGGGGCACACCGACACTCACGGGAGGCAGGGGGCACACAGGCACTCGTGGGGGGGACAGGGGGGCACACAGACACTCGCGGGGGGGCAGGGGGCACAAAGAAACTTACGGGGGGGCACACAGGCACTCACGGGGGCGGGGGGGCACACCGAAACTCACGGGGGGGCGGGGGGGCACACAGTCACTAGCGGGGGGCAGGTGGGCACACAGACACTCGTGGGGGGCAGGGGGGCACACAGGCACTAGCGGGGGGCAGGGGGGCACACAGACACTCACGGGGGGGTGCTGGGGGGCACCAGACCTTCACGGGGGGGACAGAGGGGCACACAGACACTCACGGCGGGGCAGGGGGGCACACAGGCACTAGCGGGGGGCAGGGGGGCACACAGACACTCGCGGGGGGGCAGGGGGGCACACAGACACTCGCGGGGGGGACAGAGGGGCACACAGACACTCACGGAGGGGCAGGGGGGCACCAGACACTCGCGGGGGGACAGAGGGGCACACAGACACTCACGGGGGGGACAGAGGGGCACACAGACACTCACGGGGGGGGCAGGGGGGCAGACAGACACTCATGGGGGGACAGAGAGGCACACAGACACTCGCGGGGGGGACAGAGGGGCACACAGACACTCACGGGGGGCAGGGGGGCACCAGACACTCACGGGGGGGACAGAGGGGCACACAGATACTCACGGGGGGGCGGGGGGGACAGGGGGGCACCAGACACTCGCGGGGGGGACAGAGGGGCACACAGACACTCACGGGGGGGCAGGGGGGCACCAGACACTCACGGGGGGGGCAGGGAGCACCAGACACTCGCGGGGGGACAGAGGGGTACACAGACACTCACGGGGGGGTAGGGGGGCACCAGACCCTCGCGGGGGGGACAGAGGGGCACACAGACACTCACGGGGGGGCAGGGGGGCACCAGACACTCACGGGGGGGACAGAGGGGCACAGAGACACTCACGGGGGGGAAGGGGGGCACCAGACACTCGCGGGGGGGACAGAGGGGCACACAGACACTCACGGGGGGACAGAGGGCCACACAGACACTCACGGGGGAGCAGGGGGGCACACAGACACTCGCGGGGGGGGGGCAGGGGGGCACCAGACACTTGCGGGGGGGACAGAGGGGCACACAGACACTCGCGGGGGGGCCGCGATCCGGCGTACCGTGGTGGACAGGGGTAGACAGGGCCTTCGTTGTGGGCCTTAGGTGGTGAGGCCGGCTCCCACCTCCCGGTTGTTGCCATTGGCTTAAGGGCCGAAGGCAACCAGTGGGAGAGGGGGGCGGGAGCTGGCACAGAAAAAAACAGGAAGCATTGTCCAAAAACAAAGGCAAACACAAGCACGGAAAGGCCATCTTGGAAGGCCTTTCCACAAGTTGAAATTAGGCAGCAAAAAACATGAATTACAGGAAATACCAGGTTTGAAACGCACGAAGCGCAGCATGATAGTAACGGCAGTTAAGGTAAAGCAAGCACGATCGTATCGTGTAATTTGCAGCCAAACTTGCAGCTGCTCGCCTCAGTGAGCAAAAGTCAAGAAACAGTGTCCCATTTTCCTTACCCCACAGCGGTGCGCATCTGATGTTTGTCCGGCGCAAGATAAAGGTTGCTGAGGGGCAGAGGGGAAGGTTCCATCACAGAGGGGGGTGAGAGCAGGAAGAGAGCAGGATGGAGGCAGTGCCCCGTTGTGGGCCTTAGGTGGTGAGGCCGGCTCCCGCCTCCCGGTTGTTGCCATTGGCTTAAGGGCCGAAGGCAACCAGTGGGAGAGGGGGCGGGAGCTGGCACAGAAGAAAACAGGAAGCAATGTCCAAAAACAAAGGCAAACAGAAGCAGGGAACGGCCATCTTGGAAGGCCTTTCCACAAGTTGAAATTAGGCAGCAAAAAACACGAATTACATGAAATGCCAGGTTTGAAACGCACGAAGCGCAACATTTTGCAGTTTACCTTTGTCCACCTTGTATCCTTTCATGGCCAGTAAATTTAGCAACGTAATTGAAATAGCTCTACACTGTTCTTGACTCTTGCTGCATATGAGGAGATCATCCACGTACTGTATTATGATACTCTCTACATCCACATTACCAAGATCTTCATGCAAAATCCTATTGAAGATGTTGGGGCTCTCACAGTACACTTGTGGTAATCTACAATGTAAATGCTGTGAGAAACGGAAAACTGGGGTCGCGTGGTACTGAGAAGAAGGCATTTTTCAAATCTACAACTGTGAAACATGTGGCCTCCTTTGGGATGCTTCTTTTGCGGCAGTGTCCGCTGCTGCGTTTCCAAGCGAGATCACGTCCGTGTTGTTGGTGTGTGCCTGGCACTTTACCAACGCTACTACTGATGGATCTGCTAGTGCCTCAATCAAATCATTTAATAATGCTGCATGTTGTACCGGTGAGCCATCTGCCCTCCTAAACCATCTTCTTCGCCATCATGAGAACCCCAAATGTACCATCATTGTCATGTATGCTGAGTCAGAATATATTGTCACGGCACATCCTTTAGCTGTGTGTAATGCTTCAATTAATGCAATTAATTCTGCTGCTTGTGCTGAGTAATGCGATGGGAGGCGTTTCTGCATTATAACTTAGAACTCCTATTCTTACAACTGTTGCACCTACATGCTTTTCTCCTGTCTCACTGTCAATTGATGCTGACCCATCCACGAAGTATATTTTCCCCTCTTCGAGGGTGTTTTGGCTTGCTTTTGGAATGTCATCTCCCTCCCCCTCGTATGTGGCACAATCGTGTTCTTGCATATCTTCTACAGTACAGGGCTCTGTAATGAATGTAGCAGGGTTCACACTTTTACATCTAACTACATGGAGATTTGGGCTAGATATTATGATCTCGTAAACTGTTGCTCTTTGTATGGTGAGTGTTGATTGTGATCTCTCCAGAATAGCAAATACCATTACAATGGTTGTGCTTTTCTCTATCGTGAAGGCTGCTGTTGCTGTGAGAGATTTTACCACGCGAAGTGGCCCTGTATCACTGAATCTAAAGTGCCGCTGTTGTAGGCCAATGGCTTGTGGCCAGTGAAGTCTTCTGTGTTGGGAACTGCTGTCATCAGTATTCCATTGCAGTGTGAAAAAAGGTAAAACTCCCGGTCATAATCAGGGTTTGCTAAAACTGGGGAGTGTGTTATGAGGTCTTTTAATTTAAAGTTTTGTGTCATCATTTCCTGTGTCCATTTTATTGGGGCACTGTTCTTTTGTGCTTCTTTTAACCCTTGCAACAATGGGCATGTGTAGGCTGTATAATCCAGGGTCCATGCACTGCAATAATTACATGTGCCAAGAAATGTCTGCATTTCCTTTACTGTCTTGGGTAATATTGTGTGACATATTGCTGCTGCTCTGTTGCTCTGTCAGGTATAATTCTTTTACCATCTTTTGAAATCAACTGCCCTAAGTATAACACTTCTGCTTGGCAGTATTGATATGATATGATATGATATGATATGATATGATATGATATGATATGATATGATATGATAGTTTATTTATATAGATATGATAGTTTATTTATATAGCGCCTATACACAAAGTGTTTCAAAGCGCTTCAAGGAGGGAGGGGACATAGGAAAATACAGTTACATACAGTAAAAGTCCTTGAAACAATACAGAATGTGAAAAATAACTATCATAATAGGCCTGTCGACATTTCTGATAGTGCAAGTGCATAGAACAAGTAAGGCAAGAGGAAATGGATAGGAAGGAGAACAGAGCAAGCAGTAACATTACTATGTCTGACGACAATTTACGCAGTGCAGGTGGTAACAAGAGGCGGGGTGGGAGGGGGGGCAAGGGGAAGGAGGGGGAAGGAGAACAAGGCACGCTACTGAGCAAAAATGTCGGTGACACATTTAAAAAGCAGTGGAGGGGGGAGGAGGGAGAAGAACAAGGGGGGAGGAGGGGAGACTGACAAGCTACTATCAAGAGTCACGGAATAGATGATAGGAGTAAGTGCTAGGAGGGGGAAGGCTGAGAGGAGGGAGAAAAGAAGGGGGGAGTAGGAAGGTAGTAGAAGAGGATGGAATTGAGGAGGGGGAAGGGAGGAGGCAGGAAGGGGGGTGGAACGCAGAGCAAAAAAAGGGGGGAGCAAGCAGGGTGAGGGCTCAGAGACACTCACGGAAGGGGGGCACGGGGGCACACAGACATTCGCGGGGGCAGGGGGGCACACAGACACTCACGGGGGGCTGGGGGGCACACAGACACTCACGGGGGGCAGGGGGCAACTGAAACTCACGGGGGGGCGGGGGGGCACACAGGCACTCACGGGGGGCAGGGGGGCACCAGACACTCATGGGGGGGCAGAGGGGCACACAGACACTCGCGGGGGGGCAGAGGGGCACAACAGACACTGACGGGGGGCAGGGGGCACACCGAAACTCACGGGGAGGTGGGGGGGCACACAGACACTCGCGGGGGGGGGGCAGGGGAGCACCAGACAATTGTGGGGGGGACAGAGGGGCACACAGACACTCGCGGGGGGGGCAGAGGGGCACAACAGACACTCACGGGGGGCAGGGGGCACACCGAAACTCACGGGACGGCGGGGGGGCACACAGACACTCGCGGGGGGGCAGGGGGCACCAGACACTCGCTGGGGGGCAGGGGGCACACCGAAACTTACGCGGGGGCAGGGGCACTCACGGGGGGCAGGGGGGCACACAGACACTCACGGGGGGCAGGGGGGCACACAGACACTCGTGGGGGGGCAGGGGGGCTCACCGACACTCACGGGGGGCAGGGGGCATACAGGCACTCACGGGGGGCAGGGGGGCACACAGACACTCGCGGGGGGGCAGGGGGCACAAAGAAACTTACGGGTGGGCACACAGGCACTCACGGGGGGCAGGGGGGCACACTAAAACTCACGGGGGGGCAGGGGGGCACACAGTCACTAGCGGGGGGGCAGGGGGGCACACAGACACTCGCGAGAGGGGCAGGGGGGCACACAGACACTCACGGGGGGGCAGGGGGGCACACAGGCACTAGCGGGGGGCAGGGGGGCACACAGACACTCACGGGGGGAAGGGGGGCACACAGACACTCGCGGGGGGGACAGAGGGGCACACAGACACTCACGGAGGGGCAGGGGGCACCAGATACTCGCGGGGGGGACAGAGGGGCACACAGACACTCACGGGGGGGACAGAGGGGCACACAGACCCTCACGGGGGGGCAGGGGGGCACACATACACTCGTGGGGGGACAGAGGGGCACACAGACACTCGCGGGGGGACAGAGGGGCACACAAACACTCACGGGGGGCAGGGGGGCACCAGACACTCGCGGGGGGACAGAGGGGAACACAGACACTCACGGGGGGACAGGAGGGCACCAGGCACTCGCAGGGGGGACAGAGGGGCACACAGACACTCACGGGGGGCAGGGGGCACACAGACACTCGCGGGGGGGCAGGGGGGCACCAGACACTCGCAGGGGGGACAGAGGGGCACACAGACACTCACGGGGGGGCAGGGGGGCACCAGACACTCGCGGGGGGACAGAGGGGCACACAGACACTCACGGGGGGCAGAGGGGCACACAGACACTCACGGGGGGACAGAGGGGCACACAGACACTCACGGGGGGGGGCAGGGGGGCACCAGACACTTGCGGGGGGGACAGAGGGGCACACAGACACTCGCGGGGGGGCAGGGGGGCACTAGACCTTTGCGGGGGGGACAGAGGGGCACACAGACACTCACAGGGGGGCAGGGGGGCACCAGACACTCGCGGGGGGGACAGAGGGGCACACAGACACTCACGGGGGGGAAGGGGGGCACCAGACACTCGCGGGGGGGGACAGAGGGGCACACAGACACTCACGGGGGGGACAGAGGGACACACAGACACTCACGGGGGGCAGGGGGGCACCAGACCCTCGCGGGGGGGCCAGGGGGGCACCAGACACTTGCGGGGGGGACAGAGGGGCACACAGACACTCGCGGGGGCGGCGATCCGGCGTACCGTGGTGGACAGGGGTAGACAGGGCCTTCGTTGTGGGCCTTAGGTGGTGAGGCCGGCTCCCGTCTCCCGGTTGTTGCCATTGGCTTAAGGGCCGAAGGCAACCAGTGGGAGAGGGGGGCGGGAGCTGGCACAGAAGAAAACAGGAAGCAATGTCCAAAAACAAAGGCAAACAGAAGCAGGGAACGGCCATCTTGGAAGGCCTTTCCACAAGTTGAAATTAGGCAGCAAAAAACATGAATTACAGGAAATGCCAGGTTTGAAACGCACGAAGCGCAGCATGATAGTAACGGCTGTTAAGGTAAAGCAAGCACGATCGTATTGTGTAATTTGCAGCCAAACTTGCAGCCGCTCGCCTCAGTGAGCAAAAGTCAAGAAACAGTGTCCCATTTTCCTTACCCCACAGCGGTGCGCATCTGATGTTTGTCCGGCGCAAGATAAAGGTTGCTGAGGGACAGAGGGGAAGGCTCCATCACAGAGGGGGGTGAGAGCAGGAAGATAGCAGGATGGAGGCAGTGCCCCGTTGTGGGCCTTAGGTGGTGAGGCCGGCTCCCGCCTCCCGGTTGTTGCCATTGGCTTAAGGGCCGAAGGCAACCAGTGGGAGAGGGGGCGGGAGCTGGCACAGAAGAAAACAGGAAGCAATGTCCAAAAACAAAGGCAAACAGAAGCAGGGAACGGCCATCTTGGAAGGCCTTTCCACAAGTTGAAATTAGGCAGCAAAAAACACGAATGACAGGAAATGCCAGGTTTGAAACGCACGAAGCGCAACATTTTGCAGTTTACCTTTGTCCACCTTGTATCCTTTCATGGCGAGTAAATTTAGCAACGTAATTGAAATAGCTCTACACTGTTCTTGACTCTTGCTGCATATGAGGAGATCATCCATGTGCTGAATTATGATACTCTCTACATCCACATAACCAAGATCTTCATGCAAAATCCTATTGAAGATGTTGGGGCTCTCACAGTACACTTGTGGTAATCTACAATGTAAATGCTGTGAGAAACGGACAACTGGGGTCGCGTGGTACTGAGAAGAAGGCATTTTTCAAATATACAACTGTGAAACATGTGGCCTCCTTTGGGATGCTGTACAAAATGGACGCTGGGTTAGGCACTAGAGGAAATTCCTTCTGTATGACATCATTAAGTGGGCGGAGGTCCTATATCATCCTCCAAGCCCCGCCTCTTGCTTTTTTGATTGGGTAAAACGCCGTATTATAGGGTGAACTTGATTGCACTATTATGCCTTGTTGTAATAATGCATTTATAGTTTCTTTTATTCCTTCCTCTGCTTCTCTTGATAATGGGTATTGCATCACCCTAGGTGGGTTGCACCAGGTTTCAATTTTATTTTTATGGGTGTGTCCTCTTGCAAAAACCCTACATCGTGTGGGCCTGTTGTCCATAGTTCTGACAGTACTTTTCCCGTATCATCATCAAATATAGTGGGTGGTGCACTAACGCTAGCCCTGAGAGGGTTTTGTATGTCTCTGTGCTGGATCATAATGTCACAAGGTACACTTATTTCCATTATAATTTCCCCATCAGTATCATTGTCAGTGAACAATTCTTCATCAGTCACATCATGCAAAGCTACATTTGGATCTATGTACACCACTGTTCTCCACTCGCATCCATGCCTGTCCAGTCCTATCGCTGCAATACGTTTGCTTGAAACTTGTACCTCCTCTAAATCAATTGTCATAATTGTACCTGGCGCAACGTCTGTATTCACAATGGGGCGGAACACAAAATCAGATGGCACCCTCCATTCTTTGTGTGTTATCTCGGACACCACTCTAGCAAGTAATCGTATTCCATAAATGAACATGTCTATATCTATGAGCACTCCCCTTACTGCAATTTCGTTTGTCATAGTGCTTATCATCAACATAGCTCTTACTGGGCATACTCCTGGAGTGGAGCACACTATCCCTCTTTCTGTGAAGGAGATGCTCATATTCAATTTGCTGAGGATGTCCTGTTCCAACAAATTTATTGGTGAGTCTTCATGATATAGTAGGGGTGCCCGCACTGTCTTTCTCCCCACTGTTATGTCTAGATCTTTTGTGTAAGGACTTTTAAAATAGGCCCAGAGAACCCCTGCGTTTCCAAATCTTTTCCTGAGAGCGGGAATTGGCCTTCCATGAGGCATGATTTTTCAGCTCCTGATTCCACCATAAAGATGAACTGCTTGTTGCCTATCTCTGCACCCACCAGTGGTTCCTCTTCTGCACATAGGGTAGTTGATAGGACAGGACACGCAAATGCTTTCTGTGGGCTGTCCTAGTCTGGATATGTTTCTGTTCCGGTGATGGAGAAGACATTGGGCCTCAATATGACCCTGGCGGTAGGGGTTTAACGGGACGAGTAGAGCTGCCGGCTCCATTAAACCCCTACCATCTCATTACAAGGTTTGCTCGCAGGGACCCGGTTAGGACGCCTGGTAAAACCAGGCGTCCTTGGCGTGTCCCACGAGCAGACCAGGATGCCAACAATGGGCCCGTCATTAACGGGCCCGTTGTTTTCATTCTCCCCATTCCCATTTAGCCTAATGGGGGCTCGAATGGGAATGGGGATGTACAAGGTCTGGGTTGGAATGGCCCGATATTTCCCCTTTCCAGTAACCCAGACCCGGTACCCGGAATAGCGGCATGGCTACCTCCAGGGTCATAATGAGTCCCATTGTCTGGTATTACTGCTGTGCCGCGGAACGGTGCTGGTGCACCATTGGCAGCAGTTGCAAAGATGTTAGTGTGTTCATTTCCCATCATGTTCTGACGTGCATACCTGTTGTTGCATGCCTTGCTGCTGGGGCTGCTGCCTGGGTTGCATCTGTTGTGTTCTCTGTGGATACTCATTCTAGCCCTGTTCATGTTGCCCACCCCACCCATTGGTAACCCATAAGGACTCCCTGGGTGTGGGTGGCCAAATTGTTGTTCATTTCCCATTGGAGGCGGCCCTTGGTAATATCCTGTTGGCCGCATCCGGCATTCTCTAGAAAAATGTCCCCACCTCCCACAATTCCAACACGTTCCTTGTGGTCCTCCCCTCATTTTTTGCCCTCCAAATCCTCTCTTTTCCATCCCCCTAAATCCTCCTCTCTGTCCCCGATACCCACCTCATCCTCGTGCACGTCTTCCCTGCCATTGGGGCACTTCGGTTTCTCCTCTCCTGTCCATTGCTCTTGTCGGTTTGCAGAACAGTTGCTGCCATCCTTACTGATGTATTCCCTGAACCCTCCTCCCATTCTCCCTGCCTTTCAGTGGGTAGTGCTGAATTGATTGCCGCAACCTTCACTAATTTATTCTGAACTAACTTTGCATTGTCTGCCAACCTTCTCTGTGCTATCTCCTTTTCTCTCTATTTGATCCTCCTACAATGATGTACTATTATGCTCTGATTCTCCAGCCACCCGTTGGCTTCAATTCCAGCTATTTTATCCAAGACTTTCTGTACCTCCTTTGGGAGGCCTCGCTTAATTATAAAGTAAAAAAGGGAGGTGGATTCGTCCCACGCCGTGCCCATTTCTGATCTCCGCATGTCCTGCACTCGAAGGATGAATTGCGCAGTTTCTTCCTTCTCTCCCATTGTGCAGTGCATTACTGAATGTAATTCAGGGGTGTCTGGGAAGGTTCTCCACAATGGGTCCCACACTTGTGCCCTCACATTGTTGAATGACGACCCATCATGGCGATCACAGTCTATTGTTACTCCCGGGAAACCAGCCTTCCCCCACACCCTGTCTGCTTGATCTCCAACTGCGGACACTAATACACATTTTACATCACCTATGGCCAAGGGAACCCCTGCCGTGTTCTTTTTGAATGCATGTATCCACTTCCCCACCCCACTCAAAAGTGGAAGGAGTAGTTACAACAAGTTATTAGCCCATGGTATGTAGTGGGGCCTCGCCGCTGCTTTATGTATCAGAGGCATCTGCAATTTGGCCTTACTTCCTTTTTTACTTACCATTACCTTCTTTGCTTTACTTAACAACATGTTTCCCACTCTTTGCCTCAGTCTCCCTTGCCATCTTTCGAGCCCTCCCCCATCCTCTGGGTCCTCCCATGAGGGAAACAAGTATCCTACTGCTGCTACCCCCTCTTCGTACTCATCCAGATCACTCCATACTTCATCTATCTCCTCATATGACTCTCTCCCTCCTTGTCCCGCTCCTCCTTTCATCTGCCGCTTCTGCTCGTACTATTCTTATTGGCTTATTATTTAAATGGCAGAAAAACGCTCCTGATTGCCACTCGTGTTCCTGTCCCTTAGGCACATCCCCCAGTGGTGGCTGTCCCCTATCACACAGTGCTCTTAGCCGTGTTATTTCCATTTGAGTATTAGCAAGTTGTCTTTCTAAATCCCCAGAAAGCCGCGCTATGTCTACCGGAGGTGCACTAGTGGGCCCGTATAGCCCTCTTGTTTCATAGGGTGGGAGGGCTGTGGCAGCTGGTGTTATCAGGGCACTCTGTGCATTCACATACCTGGGATCACTATATCCTGCCACGAGCCTCGTTAGTAATGGGTAAAGCTTAGTGAGAATGTTTTCTCCTGTTTTTACTGTACACTCCCCCTGTCGGGCTGTAGGCCCTTCCGAGGACACTTCCCTATTTGCGTCACTGCTCGGGGCTGTTTCTTCAAACATCCTTCATAAATCTAGTACTTCACGTCTGTTTTGCAATTGCTTACCTCGATATTTTGCTAACAAATGGGTTGCTACATGATTTAACACTCTTTTCTCAAAAGACCCTCCTTCTGGCCATATTTGGGATGAGCCCTCATGGTATTGCTGTACCTTTTCACTATACAAAGGGAGGTGTTGACATATGTGCGCTAACGGTGTAGTCCCACCCATGATGTCTTATCCTAATTCTTTTTTGTGCTCCTATATAGGGTATCTGACACAGTGTAGTCAACAAAAAAACATTTTCAGCTCTCTTCTCCGATACCTTTTAACCCTTACCAAGTTGAATGTCAATAACCTTTTTACTTAGACTTCATTTCAGGAACCATAAAACACTTTTCGTCAATGCTTTTTGTGTACATTAACATAAACACACAAACACTTTGTCTACAGACGAACACAATACACTTCAATACATTGAACATGTAACATGTACTACCTTCTAATTCTACTCACACTTTTGTTTTGTTATAATCTGTTCTGCCTTATTCTCATTTTCTTATTCACTCCCCAACTCTGAGCCCCCTTTTGCTAGCTCCTTTAAGAATTTTGTTCACACAGAAAAAGAATATTCTAAATAACTACTCCAAGTCTACTAAATATATGAGACTCCTACTTGTTTCTCTTTTATTTCCACTTATATCAT
This sequence comes from Ambystoma mexicanum, assembly GCF_040938575.1. Lineage (NCBI taxonomy): Eukaryota > Metazoa > Chordata > Amphibia > Caudata > Ambystomatidae > Ambystoma > Ambystoma mexicanum. Next base: position 956,192,639 of record NC_090937.1, on the reverse strand, counting down.
GCACTGGTCGAGTCAATGCTACGCGGCGCCACCTTCCATCCCTCCTCGGAGGTAGGATCCCATATTCCTCTTTATCTCTTTGTCCACAACAACCTAATGGCCATATTGCGCTGTGAGGCCTTTGGGCGATTTGGCGCGTTATCAGGAATTAAAATAAATAAATTAAAAAAATAAAATATAAAGGATAGATAAGAAAAGCCTTAACAGTTTCACTCACACAGTCCCTAACCCAAATCTCAATTTCCCCTATCCTCTCATCCTTATATTTACACCAAATATTTCGCAATTTCACCCCTCATTTGAAAATCTCGCAACCAGTACTCACGTGTCCGGGGTGGTCCGACAGCCTCCGTTCACAGTCTATCCACAATCGGGGCCTCACCCCAACCAAGGCATGACTCGCCTCGGCGAGCAGTCGGGTATTAGCAAAGATGACAGGGACCCTTGAAACCTTTCTATTTGTGCTCAGACTGGTCGACCGCAGAGGCAGTGGGTTTGCTGGGGGTATCCTGGATCTCACCGCACGGCACGGGGGCCTCTCTCGGCACACACTTCTCAATCACATCACATGGGTCACCAAATGTAAAGACTCACTCTGAGACTTTCCAATGCAAACGTACAAAATATAACACATCCCAGTAGGGAATGAGACTAGGAGAACAGGTTGTAAGATTAATAAGTCTTTATATAAAATTGCCATCCAGAGAACTCTGCTGCCTCGAGAGTGCTCTGGCAAACAATACACTTACATGGGAATATAAAGCAAGACAGCATCATCAATAACGTCATTAACATAGGGTATTTACATTAGAACAGGACTAGTTGGGGAGCGATGTAACATATAGTGGTGTAGGCGCTGCTTCTTCCGGATAGGCTGCCCAGTTGGCGGGAGGTTGAGCGTCACGAGGTCCATCTGCCTGTGTCTGGGAGGGGTGAGGGTTAGGTCACAGCGACGTATAGTTGATACTAACTAAGCTAACATGAGAAACTACCACTAGACATATAATAAACAACAATCATGGGTATACCTTTCAGTAAATCTTACAAACCTATAAATTGCATAAACAAGATGACATCATCTTTCATTGGGACTTTTATGAGGCACAAATCTTAGGGGGCTTGTTAGTTGTGATAACCTGGATGACTGGGCGATTTTTAGCACATCAAGGCAAGGGAGGAGTATGATGACATATTTATTTATTTATTTATTTATTTATTTATTTATTTATTTATTTATTTATTACATTTATATAGCGCGCAGGCAGTCCAGGGGCATTGTGGCGCTGTTACTTGTAAGGGAACTTAGTTACAGGTAAAGGTACATGTTGTGCCTTGGGTTATAGTGAGGCCGGTCCCTGAGTTAAGCAATAGGCATAATCATCCAGCAAGGTACATCAAACACCATAGTACATCACACATGTTAGTCATTAAAGTTTGAGCATGTGAGGATGGTTAGGTGAACAGGGTAGTTTTCATGGCTTTGCGGAAAACAGTCAGTGAGGGTTTAGCTCGCAGTGAGGTGGGAAGTGTGTTCCAGTGTAGAGCAGCAAGGTAAGGGAAGCTGGCGCTACCTGCTCTAACTCTTTTTACCCTGGGTACTGAGAGCATGCTGGCAAAGGGTGTCCTGGTGGGTCTTGTGGAAGCGACCGGGTGTATTCTTTGGGATAGGTACGCTGGAGGTGAGAGATGGACACATTTGTGGGTGATGCTTAGCGCTTTGAATATAATCCTTTCCTTTATGGGGAGCCAATGGGACGCTTTCCTGGCAGCGGAGATGTGCTCTCGCTTGGCAATGCCTTGTGCAGCACGCAGGGCGCTATTCTGAATTACTTGCAGCTTCTCAAGGTTTTTGTTGGAGGTCCCTAGGAAGAGAACATTACAATAGTCTAGCCGGGAGCCAGTTATGGCTCTGGTTATGTTGGTGCAAGTGTCTTTGGACAGAAAAGGCCTGATTGCATTGAGGAGTTTTGCATGGTAGGCCGGAGAGGAGGCGATCGCGTTTACTTGTCTGGTCATAGATAGGTTAGAGTTTAGGTAGACGCCTAGTGTTTTTACCATGTCAAGTACTGGGATTCTGATTGAGTCAATGGTAAAGTGGCTGAACTGGGAGTCAAGTTTCTTGAGGGTGTCGGTGGAACCTACGAGAAGGAGCTCAGCTTTGTTTGAGTTAAGACAAAGGCTGTTAATAGCCATCCACATTTGGATTGTGTTGTATATGTTGTTGAGAGTAGCGAAGTCAGTGTCATAGTCCTGTGTTAGTGTGAGAAGGATCTGAGTGTCGTCAGCGTAGTTAGTGTAGGAGATGCCCATGGCGTCAAGGATAAGGAAGAGTGGCCGGGTGAAGATGTTGTATAAGGTAGGGGAGAGGCAGGAGCCTTGGGGCACACCACATAGCATGATGATGGGTGACGCCGTGGCTAGGTCAGAAAATACCTGCATGGTCCTTTCCTTGGAGGAAGGAGGTGATCCAAGTGGTAGCTTCTTGGGAGAAGTTGGCTGTAGAGGTGAGGTGATGGCAGAGAATGTTGTGGTCTACAAGATCTAAAGCTGCAGAGAGGTCGAGAAGAAGGAACAGGACAGGTTTGCCTTGGTCCCTTGCGTCATCCATTTGGTTTTTGAGGTCGAGTAGGGTGGTCTCTGTCCCATGTCTAGGCCAAAAGCTGGATTGTCTCAGTCCTAGGAGATCATGCTCTTCGAGGAAGTGCTGGACCTGCAGGTAGGCTGCCTTGTCCAGAATCTTGAGGAGGAAGGGGACTGTGGTGATGGGGCGGTAGTTGTTGGGGGAGGTGGGGTCAAGTGTAGGTTTTATTATGAGGGGTCGGACCCATGCTTCCTTGAGGCATGCGGGGACTCTCCCTGTGGTGAAGGATGCATTGACGAATGCTGTTAGGAACGGAGCAAGGGTGTGAGCACAGTCTTTGATGATGGAAGCGGGGCAAGGGTCTGCTTTGCAGTTTGAGGGTTTGATGTTTTTCATGATGTTGATCATGTCTTTCTCTTGAATGGTTTTGAAAGAGAAGGTAGGGACGGCCTCTGTGGGTGAGGAAAGGGGGTGTTGGGGAGGGGGTATGTTAGTTTTAGGACACAATATACTGCAACAGACGCCTGGATTTAGTGGGGGCACTCTGCGGCGGGCTGCACAGCAGGGTCACACTTCTGGTACATCAAGAGAATACCTTAGGAGGGCACAGGGTTACATTGGCAGTCATTTTCCAACAGCAGGGGCAATGGAGTAGGAGCAGGTTTGGGGAGATGGATGAGCTACAAGGCATGGTTCAAGCCGGTTCACACACAGGACAGTGATCACAGAGGAAGAGTGAGATGATACATGTTATTATTTGTTTCAATTATCCCCGAAACATCCATGAGAAAGGGATTTGTGAGGCTTTCAGAAAGTGGAGAAAAAGGTGGGTGCCATGAGCGCACTGTGCGCGGCGCTGCATAGGAGAGAGAAGCCTTTTCGTATTATCGGAGTCGAGGGCACACAAAATGGAAGCCAAGTGGATCCCCCAATGGCCCCAGTTATGCTAATGTTAGGATAAGGCCAATGGAGGCGTGCCCCGCTAATGCGTGAGCAAGTGGTCCATATCGTGCAGAATGTACGAGGGGGGCACAAATGGCCCGTCAAACCCACAAAGTACATACATGTAATCGAAAAGAATTATACAAACCGCTCATCAATTATAAAATACGAATGATCACAAAACCGCTTCACAATTATTAATATTATGCATCATCAAAAATCACCACACCTTCCTAAATGTAAAACCATTTTTTTCAGAAAAGAGCATATCTCAAAAATATTCTGTCCTTAAAAGTCATATATTCTCCATAGAAGAATTACATTTCAGATCAAAGTAATTTCCTTCAACATTGCGTGTATCCAAAACATAATTAGTAAGATATTTTAGAAAAAGAAGCAAAAAGATATTAGAGGTCTTGTTTGTACCCCCTATATGTATGTTCCCAATTACAAACATACGCACTACTTTTTATGTATTATCTGACTAAATATAAAGTGTTATATTAAATGATAGGAGGTGAGAAGGAGATTTCACAGTGAAAGAGCAAACAGTCATGAATAATAGACAAACGAACTAAAATGAAATTCACCAGCAACTATTATGAGGGAAAGCAATGTTTTTTTTTCCAAGTTCCCACACCAAATGGCAATCCAGGTGTGCTGTAAGATAACATCTTCCACAATTGTATTTCTGTGCATATAAGTACAGTAAAGAATGTTGTAGCTATTTATTCTGTGTGGCATTTATTAATGTCTGAAACAGTTCTTCATTATTTTACATTTTACAGAAAAGTCCAAATGCTGAAAAGGAAACTTTGGGTAAAACCTTGATGTATATTATTTGTAAAAAAAATAAAATAAAGGCATGTCTTCCAAACACATTATTATTTCCCAAACAACCGACCAGACCTTTTTAATTCAGTCAGGCAAATAACTAGTGTGACCAATGTAATAGAGATATTTGGTTCCTTGAAGTTAAGGAATTATTGTCTATACTGAAAGGATTAGCTGCATCTATGCTACCCAGGATTGATTTGAAAAGCAGATTGCAAAGCAACGTTGGAACTAGGCAGTAAACTAGATACTCTTACAACAATATCAAGAAAACAGGCAGAAAACCCAAATGTATAGTTTCTTCAGAGGCAAGGATCATACATCATGTCCAAGGAAAAATGTTCTACAGCATGATATAGGTAAACAAGAATGCACAGTGCTTGTTATCTCGTTATGAGAGATGCACAAAACCAGATGCAGTCCATCATCACTTCCTTCCCAGGCTCTGGGAAATCATCAATGTAATGTTCGGAAGATGGGAGCTGTATTACTAAGGAACACACACATCTTATCTTTGAAGAAAAAGCTTTGTGGCTTGTGTTTGGGGTAATGCATTGAAACTGGTTCACGTAAAAATGAGTGAAAAGGAACTGCAAGTCATGCATTGGCAGAAGTTTTAAAACGGAATGTTTTCAAAAATTAGAATCCTGAATAACTTCTCAACTATCTTATCTAGAGATAAAATGAACACATCTGCAAGAAACAGACCTGACAAAATATGCCATAACAATATCCCCATATTTTAGTATATAAAACATTGTTGATGCCTTCATTTGTCTTAACTCTAGCCAAACATAAGAAACATTTTAGGAAACAGCTTTCTCAGAAAAGTCGAATGCTGTTATTTTGAAGGAGGTGGAAATACGGTAAATGTAATTTTAGTCAGTCAGTCAAACCACTTTTATTCGGCACTGGACCATAAAAGTACACATCTAAATACAATTTCAAATAAATACATAAAAAAAGTTTGATCCATAATACAGAGAGCAATAAAATGACACACAAAACAAAAACATGATCATTTGTAAAAATAATTGCACCACATATCTAAAAACGCATCTAACACTTCACATTACACAGGAGGTGAGAGAAATAAAACTTGCAATTGAAAAGTTAGAATCTTTGCACTACCCTTATCAGAATTTACTTAAGCAATATGACCAGAGTGGCGGGGCATTATCGACTCAGGTAATGCCCCGGGGCCCATAGTTATAGAAGGCCCAGTCGGTAATGCCCCCGCCGCGAGGGTCATATTGCTATTAGTACCCCGGCCCGCATTATGTGTGTGACCGGGCCAATAAAATACTTTTTTTTTCTGTCCCGAAACACGGCAGCATTTCGGGACAGAAAAAAAAAAGAAACAACCAAGAAAATGGCCGCCATGGAAAGGGAAAAAGGAGTCAGTTTTCCCTTTCCAATGGCGGCCATCGGGAGCAGATGTGCTGGGAACACAAGTTGTTCCCAGCGCGTCTGCTCCAAAAAAAGGATCAAAAAGAAGGTAGGTGGGGTTAGAAGGGCGGGATTGGGACTGAATAGAAAAAAAGTTTTTTTTTAAAAAGCGTACCTGAGTCCCCGGCGAGGGACAAGGGAAGCCTACAGCCGTGTGGAGACGCGGAGCCGGGATGGCCCCGCTCCGAGTGTACACATGGCTGGAGGCTTCCCTCGTCCCTCACCGGGGAAACAGGAACAAGAAGGTAAGTGGGGGTGGGGGGAGGAGGGAGGAAAGGGAATTAAAAAAAAGCCTTCCCCGAGTCCATGGTAGCAGGGCAAAGCCAGACTCTCAGCCGCGGGGAGGCTCAAAGCGGGGATGGCCCCGCTTCCAGCCTCCTCATTGGCTGAGGGGCTGCCATGCCCCCCCGCCGAGGACAAGGCGGCTGGAATCCCGGACGAGAATCCTTCGAATGCGTGTTGCATTCTGCTTGACACTCCCTGGTTACTAATAAGGCATACACATGGACACCCATTACTAATCCTAACAGATTTTACTCATTAGCTACACTAAAACTCCCTCTGGTACTTAAATACTAGAAGCCATGCACAGTGAATGAATTTGGCAACCTGGCAACACCGCAGATGATATTCAAATAATCTGTGCTTTTACTTAATCTCAAAGCCTTTGAGACTGTCCTAATACTAACAGACCAGGTAGAGACCCTGTAAGGCACTTCATTTTGGGAAAAAAGAGAAAATGGATGGTTCTCTATTCACAAGTTCACAAAGAGGTCTAACACCTGTATTGCTGACATCCCTAGGTTTAATAAAAGAAGCCAATCTAAGAGTGCCGATCCTGAAGTTGAGGTATAACATGCTGGCACATGGGGTGCTGACAAAATCCAAGTAACTCTCAAATACAAACTCCCATTTGTTCTCCAGACAAGCCAGGCCCGAATTCAGGCATTCACAATCATCCACCATACTCCTCCTGCTTTGATCTACGAACGTTTTCTTCACACAACCAGCCTTAGCCTTGGTAATGAGCACTAGTTGCTTCTAGAAGACACACAGCCCTGAATCATATAAGGTGATCTTAATGTATGCTACCCATGGTAAATACATTCCACCTTCCAGACTCAACAGGTGGACTAAAGCATTACAGAATGTAAATAAACCAGAAGTATACCACAGCCGTAGCCAAAACCTCACAGGTTTCATAGAGACAGAATTAACTATGGGGCATAAATACATGTCATGATGAATTGCCATATTCAGAGACCTGTGCGATAGGATAAGCATCTTTAAGAAATGTATTCTCAATTCTGTCTGATCCTACATTGTTCACATTTCCCCAAAGTTCTGTCCCATAAAGAGCAGAAGTAACTGCTTGTTTCTTGTACAGTTCAACAGCTGGGGCAATAGCTCCCTTCTCATGCCAGTTGAAGTACCCCCATACAGCACTGCTATATTTTAGCAGTGTAGTACAGGATTTATTCAACTGTGCTGTCCAAAACTCACTCTCGTCAAAGTGAGCCCCTAAATAATCATCAAATTTGACCTTTTCAAGTAAGCAATTGTCTACCCTAATGTGAAAGGTTTATTGTTCCGGAAACCTGTCCTTGAAGATCATAGTTTTAGTTTTGTCTAAATTTAGGATCAGTTTTAGCTCCCCATAGTTCCTAATAAATTACTCCAGAGCAATTCTAAGCCTCCTTGGGGAGGTGGACCATAACAATACAAAACAATAGCAGGGCATGGACACATCCCTGCCTCACAACCTTGGTGACTTTAAATTGGGGTGTAACCTTGCCTACTAACGCACAATGAACAATTCCCTTGTTGTTGTTATGTCATGATTGGATAGTTGCCATAACGCAGTACAGCATGTTCCTTTTACCTAAAACCCACCAAAGCAAATCCTGTGGTACACCATAGAATGGCGTCTTAAGATCAATGAAGACGGAATACAATTTAACTTTATGTAAGACAGTGTACTTCTGAATAATCATGAATAGTCAACAACTTTGATCTACCATGCTTTTTCCCTTTTGGAAGCCCGCCTACAAGGGGTTAATAATGTTATTATCGTTAACTCATGCCTGCACATGTTTTAGGGTAACATTTGGGAAAGGTTTGCCAGAGCTACTAAAAGTGAAATTGGCCTATAATTTGCTGGATGTTCTCTCCCTCCCTTTTTGTGCAGAGGCACAATTCCAGCATGCCACCAAGACTCCGCCACAGTATTCAGGTCCATACATGCTGATAATATCTTCCACAATCTTGGCCCCCAAACAGATTGTCCTTTCTTGAACAAGTCGATAGGCACCCAATCAGGGCCTGTCGCCTTCATGGCCTCCTGAGATCAAATGGCGGAAATAATTTAATCCAGCTAAAGTCAATCTAGCCCCCTGATATTTAACTCATTTATAGAACCATATCCTCTTCTGCACCATATAATCCAGAGGCATTTTGCAGCCATGCTTTAGGAGTGATGCTACACTGTAAAACTGCATCTCCTTTAAGTTCCACACCTGAAGCTAATTTCCAGAAGGTAGAGTTGTCCCTATTATCAAATACATATGCAAGGCATTCCAATTTCTTTTTTTTAAAGTCATCTTTTTTAGATTTTATTGCACTTTTATACCATGCTCTATATGTCATGCAACAATATTTAGTATACCAGTAAACCCACAGTAAGGCTATCAACAAGGATTTGCCTAGCTAACTTGGATTCCTCATCATACCATTCTCCAATGACAGTAGCTTGTTGCTTTACAATACAATTAGGAAAAGTAACGTGGGGATGTATGGCTGCAACTGCTTTCCCAACTTCATTGAGGATTGCATACCCTTAAGCATCTTCTCCACAGATCAATTAAATATGAGACAAAACAGCATCATAGAGGTTTGCTTTAACATCCCTCTCCACTAGTTTGGTCCACTTCACTGTCTTACGCGCATGTCCAACAACATTTAATGCCTGGTTTGTGAGGGTGGGTAAACTAAACGGTGAAGTCAATTTCGAATTGGTGAGTTGGCACTGCTTTATTTGCTTATCAAAAATTGTCTTCTCAAAACACTTAGACTACTTAGAGGTTGTGTGTGGAGTGCAGCCCACTATTCGTGCCACCGTGTCGGACACTGAATGATATGCAGGAAATAAAGACCTAGGACCCCATTCCAACCCAGGCGTTAAGGGTTTAACGGCGCTGTCAGCGCCGTTAACCCTTAACGCCTGATTTCCACCTTAACGCCTGCTTTTAGCAGTCCTTGGCGCTAATTACAGCACCGTCATTTACGGTGCCGTAATTAGCGCCTTCCCCACTCCCATTATGCCCTATGGGGCAAAAATGGGAATGGGGAAGGGTAAATGGGGATTGGGGATTTACCGCCCCACTCACCTTAGAATGGGGCGGTAAATCCGCCATCCACCATGGTGTAAACAGAGTTTACATCATGGTGGTAAAGTAGGGAATTTACCACCTGGGTTGGAATGAGGGCCCTAGGCTTATTAGCCTTCGGTGTGGGCCACACCCTATTACCCACTAAGGGTTTAATATACTTAAGCATACAGGTAATTCAATCGTGTGTTGGTGCTTTATGTGCTTATAATAATGTGTCACTTCAAGTTGAGATTATTTAGGTTTATTTCATAAATATGAAATTAGTTGCAAACTGCAGTAATTGCCTATGCATTTCAGACTGAGTTAGGGCCTCTTATTCTCGCCTGATCAAAAGTCAGCATGACTGCTACAGACATTTAAAATCAATGTGGTATGGCCCATTAATAAAAGTTTGATAAATGTGCATGGAACAGGTACATTATACAGAAGGATGTATGTGCAGCAAGCCATGATGCATATGTTAGTTTGACATAGGATTCGAGTAGTTAAAAATGAGCACATGATTATGTCAGCGTAAGCATTTCGTTGGCATGTTAATGGCCCTGAATGGGGTACCCACAAGACATACACACACATAAGAAAATGTATGAGAAAGTACGGAGAGTATTGTTAGCTTCTTCATTAATCATTTGCATTGTTATGTTTAACATTATATAATGTTAACTTTTGGTTATGCCCCGTAATAGTACACATGCGTTTCATTTATCTTCACCCCACAGGGATACACATACATGTCTATCGCTGCTTAGTGCATGTCAGTACAATAAATCTTGCGTTGTGAATTACATTTGTGATTTACAATTACGTTCGTTTTTGTGCAATATATATCTGCTATCTCGTGAGAAGATTACAAAACGTGCTGCTAATAGTTACATATTTAGTTGCCAATATGTATTAGTGCTAATTGTGATTACTAAGAGCATTGTGGATAAGGTGGGAGCTGACCTGTCTCTGGGCCTCATTACGACCCAGGCGGAAAACCATGGTGCTAATAGCACCATGGTCCATGCCGGTAACTTACCGACTCCGCCATGGAGAAAGGGGGAATTACCACCCCATTACAAGTTTGGCGGGGTGGTAATTCCCCCTTCCTCCATGGCCCTTCCCTATTCCCATTTTTGCCCCATAGGGCTCAGTGGGGAAGGCACTAAGTACGGTACTGCAAATTGCAGTACCGTACTTAGCACCAAGGTCCCTTTGCAGGTCCCTACTTTAACGGCTGGTGTAGACCAGCCGTTAAGGTCGGGTCCCGCAAAGGGACCTCGTAATGAGGTGCTAATGGGTTAACGGCACCGCAGCCTTTTACGGCACCGTTAACCCATTAGCGCCAGGGTCGTAATGAGGCCCTCTGTGTGACTGTCCCTTGTGGTGCTGACTGCTCACAGGCTTGTATCTATAGAAAGACCTATACATTTTAGCAGTGGAGTAACTTTGCTGAAAATGTTGGGGAGGACATACCAGCTGAAGAAAAGGTACTCCAGCCAAATGAATGGGTACAAAATGGTGTGCCATGAAAGTTGGGGAGGACAAGCACCCTTGTCCCCCCTAAAATTACGCCCATGCATTTTAGGCTCCTGATTGCTTATGATTCGGCCTCCATGTACAGTTCCTTGGTTCTGCTGTCACTTGTTACTATTCTCCAATGTTTGGAGATTCATCTTTTGATTTGAGTGCTTTGAGTAGAACATTTAGAAACGTACACAACTGTGGGTGCTTCTTGTTTGGATTTAGTTTGCTCAATGGAGACGGCCATCTTGTCAGGCAAACCGCATTATGATTGCCATAGTAACTGAGTTTTCATATTGAAACACACAGTGGCAACAAGCATCTCAGAACGCTGCTCTACAGCTGCATGTGATTACTCGGCACAAGAGCGAGAGTTAAGTTCAGAGTTAGTATTACTAGTACATGGAGGTCAAATCATAAGCAATCGGGGGCATAAAATGTACATCTCTTTCTATAGATACAAGCCTGCAAGCAGTCAGCGCCACACGCGACGATCGCACAGTGACAGGTCAGCGCCCACCTTATCAACATTGCTCATACTAATCACAATTAGCTTCAATCCATAGTGTCAACTAAATATGTAACAATTAACAGCACGTTTTGTAATCTTCACATGAGACAACAGATATACATTGCACAAAAACGAATGTAATTGCAAAACACAACGGTAATTCACAACGCAAGATGCATTGTAGTGGCATGCACTAAGCAGCGATAGACATGTATGTGTATCCCTGTGGGGTGAATATAAATGAAACACGTGTGTACTATTACAGGCCATAACCAAAAGTGAACATTATATATTGCTAAACATAACAATGCTAATTATGAATGAAGAAGCTAACCAATACTCTCTGTACTTTCTGATATATGTTCTTCTCTTATATGTGTGTATGTCTTGTGGGTACCCCATTCATGGCCATTAACATGCCAAGGAAATGCTTACACTGACATAATCATGTGCTTAATTTTAACTTCTCGAATGCTATGTCAAACTAATATATGTATCATGGCTTATTGCGTACATCCTTATGTATAATGTACCTGTTCCATGCTCATTTTCAAACTATTATTAATGAACCATACCACATTGATTCTAAATGTCTGTATCAATCATGCTGACTCTTGATCAGGCGAGAATAAGAGGCCCTAACGAAGGTCTGAAATGCATAGGCCATTACACGTGTTTGCAACTAATTTCATTTTTATGAAATAAAACCTAAATAATCTCAATTTGAAGTGACAAATTAGTATAAGCATATCAAGAACCAACAGACGATTGAACTACATGTATGCTTAAGTATATTAAACAAATAAAATGTGGCTGTGGACTCTAGAGTGGGTACCATTCCATAGAACAGGGCATTTTTCCATGTTTGTTCTCACAGAGGGGCACTAATGGCTAATTTTTAGATTTTTTTCAAGGGCCTTAGGTTTAGTCACCCTGATGATGCCCAACAAGGCTGAAACACGTGTATGGGGTTGCTGTTGGTACAATTGTACAGAAAGGAATTGCCATAGCATTTCGGTGCTGGACTGTCCGTGTAGGCGGGACAAAGACTGATATACATATGGATATTTCCCATCTGTGAATGGCACAGTGAGCTAAAATTTGGCTGCGGACCCTAGAGTGGGTACCATCCCATAGAACAAGCCATTTTTGCTGTGTTTGTTCTCATAGAGAGGCACCCATGACAAATTATTAGATTTTTTCAAGGGCCTTAGGTTTAGTCACCCTAAGTGTTCTAGGGTCATCCAGACGTGGACCCCTTGCTCACTGTGCTCAGAGAGGCACAGCTCCACCTCACTGATGATGCCCAACAAGGCTGAAACACGTGTATGGGGTTGCTGTTGGTACTCTTGTTCAGAAGGGAATTGCCATAGCATTTCGGTGCTGGACTGCCCTTTTGGGCGGGACAAAGACTGATATGCAAATGGATATTTCCCATCTGTGAAAGTGTCACGCTTATGGGTTTCCAAGTCACTTACACAATCAGGGTTTATATCTCTATGGCTCACCTGTTTGGCTTTGAACTCTTTCTTATTGGCGCTGATGGGTTGTTCCTTCTTTCTTGTAGTGCGGATATCGAAGAGGAAAGGGCAAGCCTCCCCTGATGCCAGACTGCACTCTTGTAGGAGACAGGTAAGCACCAGAGGCACTGCCTAGAGGTGATCTCCCAGCACGGATCCTTTCAAGTACTGCGGTTGAATTCCAAGATAGATTCTAGGATGGAGACCAGGAAGGGCACAGGACGGCTGTCCGGCGTCCGATGGAAATGGGAAGAAAATATACCAGGAAGGGGATTGGGATTGCAGCCGCTGAAGTTAGTAAAGGACGAGCGGCTTACGAATGGAAGCGAGGAGGTGCACAGGCGAAACACCAGGACCAGGAAGTAAAATAAAGGGATGAAAAGGCACAGGGTTTGCTCGGGAGGTACTTTCCAAGAAACAAACATGTTGCGCAGAGCATCGTACACAGAGCGTTGAGACGTGCCGTCTAAAGCAGTGGTGGGACTTTTCATGGCACGCCGTGTACGGATCTAGGAGACTGGACCACAGAGTTCAGATCAGTACTAAGGGCGGCCATGTTGGAGGGAAAAATGGATGCTGCAATGTGCTGGCGTAGCGACCAGGATGTACAGAAGGGGCGGACCCAATGGTTCATGACAGAAAGGTACAGTGAGCTAAAATGTGGCTGCAGACTCTAGAGTGTGTACTATCCCATAGAACAGGACATTGTTGCTGTTTGTTCTCATTGAGGGGCACCCATGACTAATTTTTTGATTCAGTATATTAAACCCTTAGTGGGTAATAGGGTGTGTGGCCCACAGCAATGTCTAATTAGCCTAGGTCTTTCTTTACTAAACTAAATGATGGCCCACCATTACTCAAGGAGAATATAATAACAAAGGGCTAATATCACTATCATACTTCTTCAGCCTCACACAACTATTTACATTCTTCCAATCACTAACAGGGAATATAACATTGTAAATTACAGAGTAACCACATTTCCCATAAAAAGTCTTAGCAGCTGGCTGATCATTGTTGAACCACCCATTACAGGTTATCAAATTGAGTGAATAGAATATACATGCAGTCTCAACAGCAAGACAATGAACACTTTATCAGGAGTCATCAATCAAAGGTGGAATAGCTCAGGATGTAGCTTGCTCCTCCCAGATACCTTCAAGATGTGGAAGAGGTTCAATTTGAATATTAAATTCTCCCGCAACAATGGTATGGATCGTATATGGGTCCTGTCCATTGTAGCAACTGACCAAATCATAGGTCTTGTTAACAATGGACATAGTATTGTGCCTGTTTTATACCTTAAACATCAGATAGCAATGTCCATCAGGGGTAGATGCCACCACATGTTGGAGATCAACCAAGTCAGTTGACCTGGACTCTATACACCAGCTCAAAAGGGAATCGACTCATATAAATAACCCATCACTGGACAACCCCTATTTCCGCTGGTGGATGGAAAATGAAACAATTAAAAGCCCTGTGTATCAATTCTTTCTCTTGCTAAGTACGGTACTGCAATTTGCGGTACCGTACTTAGTGCCTTCCCTATGGAGCCCTATGGGGCAAAAATGAAAATGTGGAAGGGCCATCATGGAAGAAAAGAAAAAGCTGGTACCTTTTGTGAAATCTTTCCATCCAGGAGTTACCAGATGTTTAGAGATACCTGAAATATTCCAGGAAAGCATCTTAGCCTGGGTGACCGCCTGACTGCCTAAAATATGTCAGTCCACTTCATCAAGTTCTCTCACAGAGTCATGCTGGCCTTGATTAGTGTTCAGGTTTGGTAGGCTCGATACTACTCATGGTACCGTCCCCCGCACCTCCTCTGTTGCTTCTGTGATGGTGCATGTGCTCTAGGGCTAATTGATTTAAGCTTTGGGGGATATGTTCTATATTCAATGGCTTATAGGCCATCCAACAGCTCTTTATTGTCAAATAAAATGTGGAGACAGTCAGTTGGATCTCCTGGCATCCATAGACAAATATACCCCATAATGTCCTCCCTAATAATGGATGCACACCCCTTGACATCGATTAGCCAATGAATACATTTGTTTGTCAGGGATGCCTGACTGTCAAATGTACCTGATTGGAGCCCAGGGATACAATACATTGGCCCTCATTACGACCCTGGCGGAAATCGAAAAACGATGGCGGAAATGCAATACCGCCATCGAATAGCGCTCGGTGCGACTATGACCCGTCACCGCAAAGTACGATGCCATTAGCGACACCGTAGTGAACGCCAACGCTAACTGCACCAAGCACGCGCGCGCGCGCCATGCCAAACCGCAAACACCACCATGGTGCAACGGTACGCCAATTCCGACCCTAGCGGACATGTACCTAACGCCATCAGGCATGGCGGAATGGACCATACCGCCATGGCGAGAAGTACGGCATCGCGAATCAACCGTAAACGGCCCCACTGAGTGCCTGTACACCGCTCCCTGCCCACAAAGTACAACTCCCCGTAGGTGCAATGAAGCCACAATGCAACCATTGAAATGTACAAGTCACCCATGCATGCCAACGAACAAAAGAAACACAACAGGGGCCAATGGGAGCTGCAGGGCACAGATGGCACGAATACACAAGCCATCCCAATGGACATGACCACAGTCCCCCACCAAGAAACGCACGCAAACACAGGCACCTGTGACCAGCAATATACCGAAAACCACATCATTCAACCAGTCCACCTGGCTGACCGGCATCTGTTACACAAAACCCAATCCCCCGCCCCTGAGCATGACAACATTCAAACTGGCATATTGGCAGCCCCCATCCCTGACCTCACTGGGCTTCGTAGGCAAACGCGCACAGCACAGTACCACGCAACTAAACCCCGAAGCTGGAACCCAATGCAGATCTCCTCACAATACATCGCCCCCCAAATAGGCATATGCCACATCACTTGCAAAGAAAAACGCTACACGGGCCAAATCAGAATAGACATTTATGCACATCAAAATCACCAAGCACATACAGCCATCAGGCCATGAAATCCAAAACACCAACCACCATTGTGGGCTGCTTCCGCAAGAAACGACCAGCCACTACCTGTGTGTCGCCCTGTTCCCCCATGGTACACAGAGCCACATTCACGTACGAAAAGGCAACATGGAAGCGCACACAACCGCAGGGCCGTCCCAATGGGGAGGCACTAGTCCAGCTGAAAGGCCGAAATGTTGCTCCGAGCCACCAGTACTGCGTAAGGGCATGTGGGCCATTGGCGATCGTCCCATAAGATCGTAATGCTGCTCCACTGATTAACACGAAGCAGCAGGTGTCGGGAGTAAAATCCATCTGCAGGAGTGGCATACAGATGGCAGTGGCAAAAGGGGAGGAGATACCTGTCAACAAAAAGAAAAGAAAAAGAACAGAATGGCCATCAGAACTACATACCAACAACTCACTTCAATGATCACACGAAATCCACAGCCATATGCATGCTAGCCCACTCCAAAGGAACATCACCACCCCAAAACCACTTGCGACTCACAACCATCTATATCGAGGTGCAAACACCATCACAAACGAGTGTCTGAGGGCGCCTCGAGACAGGGAGGGCTCAACAAGGCCAGATGGACGATGGTCCCACTATGGCAGCCCTGCATCACATAGCGTAGGGGAGGCGGATAGATCCCAAGAAGCCCTGTACATGGCAAACTCTGTACCAAATCACCTGCCCATGCATCCATCCATCATTCCCTCATCCCGGGATCAAAATGCCTGAATAATTACTCACATGACATTAGAAACATCCATTGAGTCTGTGCGTTATGCAGCCTGCTAAATCCACAGTGCCCCAGCCCGTAATTCCAGTGTTCTGAAGTAACATGTATTTGGGAACGGACGGCCTCATCGCCCACGTAGCTATTGCGCATCCCAAACTATTCATATCAATCATTGCTCCCTCGCCATGGGCCCTGTCTCAAGGACATAGAACAATAGAACGTTACATTTGCAGTCAGACCTGTGGGCATCTCCTCGCCGCTAGCTGGAAACCGAAAGCGCCGCCCTTCGAATTCCTCATTTGCAACATCACGTCGAAAAGGCATCTGTGGCCGTTTGAAATCACTAATTATCCCATCGAGTGCGGCTGTGTGTGAAAATGGCAACTGCCTTCACCCACGAATGGGACGCCCCGCCCGTCGTTGCAACTCGGTACAGTGATGCATGAGGGCCCACCGTTAACCGAGTACTACGTCCCACTGACCCCTCACAAGTCTGTTCGCGACTGCACAGATAGTACGTGAAACAATGGGACCACAGCAGAATGAACATATCAACCAATCTTACACGGCCATCGGGTACAAATACATGATTGCAATAGCAAGATGCCATTCCCCGAATTGCAGCGTTGTGCGCGGGACGTGCTCGGCCAAAGGGGAGAGCAGTTTGCACAGGTGGAATTAATCACCACAGGTGGAGGCCATACAGCCTGAAAACACATAAATTGCACAGCCAGTCCCCTCCCACAAACACACCGAAATGCTACCGGCAGGACTCGCGATGTTGGCCCTGGGGGACCTGATAGCACTGCAAGTGCTCCGACTCCAAGAAGTAGACGAACACCAACTACAACCAGCCGCACGGAGGAGGAGGAGGCCAAGGCAGGGCCAGCAAGGCCCACCAGCACAGCCACTACCACCACGCAGGCAGCCCGCAATTCAACGCCTCCGAGCACATCCGTTCAACCTCACTGATGAGCAGATCCACACCCTCTACCGTCTGGACCGGGACACCATAGCCGCCATTGTGGACATGACACAGGCTGACCTTGTCAGCATGATAGACAGCCCAACCGCCATCCCACCCCTACTGAAGGTGGTGTCTGTACTCCACTTCCTGGCCACAGGCACCTACCAGCACACAGTCGGACAGTTGCATGGCATTTCTCAGCCACTGTTCTCACGGACACTATTGCTAGTGCTCGATGCCCTCCTGAAGCACGCAGACGACTACATCTCTCTACCACGCTCGGAGCTGGAAATAACCAACACAAAAGTGGGATTCCATGCACTTGCCGGCATACCGGGTTGCATTGGTGCCATCGACTGCACCCATGTTGAATTGGTCGTCCCACATGCCATGGAGGCCCAGTACCGCAACCGAAAACAATTTCATTCCCTGAATGTACAGATGGTGTGTGACTCCAACAGGATCATTACACATTGTTGTGCCCGATTCCCTGGATCAACCCATGATTCTATGGTCTTGAGGAACTCGACAATACCACGCTACATGGAACGACACGCAGGGAACAGATCCTGGCTACTCGGTGAGTCTCATTACATGCATGATGATGTGGGGTATGTGAATTGTCAATGACCTGCCAGGAAGGGGGGGGGGGGTGTGCGTACGTATCAATGGCATTCCACATCATACGTTTCTCGTCCACATACAGGTGATGCTGGATATCCACTGAAGAGATGGCTCCTCACACCAGTCCGGAACCCACGGGACCAGCATGAGGAGGACTACAACCATGCCCACTCACGTACCCGTGTAGTCATTGAACAGGCATTCGGCCTACTGAAGGGTCGTTTCCGCTGCCTCAGCAGGTCTGGCGGGGCACTCCTGTACCGCCATGAGAAGGTTGCAAAGATGGTCATGGCATGTGTCATGCTCCACAACATGTGCGTACGTAGAAATGTGCCCATGCCCCCTGACGCAGAACTGCAAGCACCTGAAGATGGTCATGATGAGGGTGGGGATGTGGCAGCACCTCATGGAGTCTGCGAGGCACCGGAGGGCCGTGACATTCGTCAGCATCTCATTGATGTATGCTTCTAGCACTCACGCCTGGTGGCTGATGCATGGACACGGGACTCGTGGCACTGCGTGTGTCTGGGACATGCACAATATGGACTGTACGCCTATGATGGCCTAGTACACAAAGATCAATGTCCACACTTCTCATTGGTTGATCGTGCACTTTTTATGGCATATGTGATATCATGTTGAACACCCTATCGACCCGCCACCCAAGTGAGCCCAACACACCCCCTCCACCCTCCTACCTCCCCCCCGAACACCAGTGTCCAAAGATGCTCATTGTCAGTGGGCTGTCGCTATTGCATGCCCCCTCTGCGGGTATCAGGGGCACCCCTGCCTGTGGAGCGCAGGTTCCTTCCAGATCTACGTTGGGGGCTGCCCTGGACGGAACTTGCAACGGATGATGTGTCTGCCTGCTCACGTCCATGCATGTCCCTAAGGGTTTGCGAGAGCTCAGTGAGCACACGGCGCACTGCGGCAAGTTCGGCACATACGTCTTTGGACGTCGCATGCAGTTCCCCCCTCAGGCTCTCGGTGCTACTCTCCATTTGGACTCTCAGGCTATCGGTGCTACTCTCCATTTGGACTCTCAGGCTCTCGGTGCTACTCTCAATTTGTGCCCTTAGCGTCTCTGTACCTCTCTCCATTTCTGCCCTAAGTGTCTCTGTTGATGTTTCTATGTCTGCCTTGGTGCCCCCACATTCATCGGCATGGCCCTTGAGGAGTGTGGCCATTTGCTGCTGTTGGACGATTAACTTGTCGAGGGACTGTTGCCTCTGCTGGGCCATGGCCATTTGCGGTGGTGTCACAGAGGGGCTGTTGTCCTCATGTTGCCTTGCCACAGGGCTTGTGGGGGATGGCCAGTCGTCGTCTTGTGGGTGCCCCTGCGTGGTATCCTCATGTTGTACGGGAGGGGACAGACAGGGGGATTGGGACAGGTCATGGATGGATCTGACCTCGACATCCCCGTCTTCTGTGTCGGAGCATGCTGCCATCAATGGGGTGTCACCTATGGTGCTGCTGCCACCAGAGGCAGTGCCTTCTGTGGCATCCGTTGGGGGGACCTGTGGTGGTGGTGTTGTGGGCATGCTGGCTGCTGGGGTGCCTGTTGATGTTCCCTCCTCTGTGCTGCCACCTGATTTGTGCTGCTGCCGTGTCTTGATGCGTGCAGCTGAGGTGGAGGGTCTCTGGCCGTTGGTCTTGGCCCTCTTTGCAGGTGTGCTGGTAGGGGTGTCCTGTAGCTCGTCGTTTGGATCGGACCCTGTGGTGGAGTAAAGGAGGGCGAGGGTTATTGATGGGTCAGTGGGAATTGGAATGGCATTGTATCACATGCATTGGGGTGGTGCCTGAGGGTGATTTGGGTCGGGGTCTTGGGGGTGGTTTCATTTGTGTGTGGAGTGAGGGTGCAGTTGTTTGGCAGCCTGCAGTTAGGGTGTGCCTGCTGCACGTGTAGTGCGTGTTTTGGGGGTTTTTAATTAATTATGTATTTATTGTGGGTTTTAACGTGCGCTATCAGGCCGATGTGTGTGGACGTTCTCCTGGACATGTGTTTCTGTTGCACTATGGGGACACATGGTACTTCACATGAATGGACTTTGTGGATTTGGCATTGTTTTATCTGGGCCACCTACCTGAATCTTCGGATGTCTGCACTCCTTTCTCCATCCCTCCGACTCCCTCTATGCTCTCCATTCCGATGGTGGAGGCACAGATTTCTTCCCAGGGGGTCAACTTGATGGGTGATTCAGGACCTCCCCCGGTGGCTGTGGCAATGTTGCGGTTGGCAGAGAGTATGCTGCGGACGCGTATCCGCAGGTCGTCCCATCGCTTGCGGCATTGCTGTGGGGTGCGGGGTGCGGTCCCCACCGCACTTACCCGCTGTGCCACCAGAGCCCATATGGCCTTCTTGTTTGCAAGTGCCGTCCTGGTCATTTGCGTGGAGAAGACGACGGCAGCATTCTCCTGGAGGGTCTCTGTTAGCACGGTGAGTTCCTCACGGGAGAAGTGGACCTGCCGCTTGCGGTCGCACGCTTTCTTCGCTGCTTTTCCCATTATTCTTGGTTTCGCTAGGGTGGTTGGCGGGTTGGGGTGTGTTTCGGGGTAGTGATTTTAGTGGTTGTGTGGTTTTAGTGTATTTATAGGTGTACGCCGGGATGTTTCCCGTTCCGGGCCCATGTTTTAGCTTCCGTTTCCGTATATTTCCGGCCACCGTACTTTCCGGTAGGCGCACACTGCGGTGACCGCTAAGAGGGGTGGCGGTATTGCACCTAGGGCGCCGTACGGCGGCGGTGTGGGCCGTTTTGGGGTCATTTCCGCCATCGCGGACTTTGCACTTCCGCCATGCCGTGGTGCTCGTGCCCGATGGGTCGGAATGGGCCGCACTTTGCTCCTTCGTGCAATGGCGGAAACGCTATTTACGCTGTGGCGCTCCGGTCAGTCGCTTTCCGCCAGGGTCGTAATGAGGGCCATTGTCACAGATATGTCACAGATATGGGGTGGTGTCCCTCATGGGTGTCCTGCTCCAGGAAGTATTGCTTGAAATGCCTTCACTTCTTCCCATCCCCTTAGAAGACAATATTCCTCCAGCTCTAGATGGATAGATACTTAATAGCATTGACTATGGAATTTGAATTTTCCAGGGGGACCTTCTCCTTCCTTAAGGAAATAGTAGTGTAATCGACTGGTATGCATGGCTGACCAAGAGAACGAGCCATACCATTCTTCGTCTTCAACCCTCTTCTTCCCCCTGGTTGGTGTGACCCTTTATCATGATTTAGCACTGACATTTATCATCCCTTACTAAAGTAGACATATCCTTTCTAAATTCTCCCTGATGCTCAAATTTATCTGCTAAGGTAGACCCAGCATCATTTGGGGGCCTGATCACATTGGTCAGTTCCTGGATAGCTGTAAAAAATTGTTGTATTGATTTGCTCCTTTAGCTCCCCTGAATTAGTTTTGAATAGATTAATTACAACAGTAGATTCACCAACGTGCTCTGCGGTACCACCAGTGCGTGTTTTACACTTACTACATTTATGGCCAATCCCTAGGGTTGAAAATCTTCCATATGCCCCTAAGAAGTAGACCCCCTCTTTACCTGCCCCTTATGGTTCACTTTCCATAAATCCTGTCCTTGCCCACACAAGGGCAAAAATAATTTTGATAAGGGAATTTGGGGGCAATCACTGCCCGCTCAGGCGCTTCCACTCTATTAGCCTGGGAAACAGTTAATTGTGCAACTTCATTCATTTCTAATCCCTATAATTCTTTTATTTCCTCTGGTGTTGGAGAAAGATCTTGTAAAACTACTAGGTGTGGGCTTCCATGCTGTGCACCATCACCATGCTCTTTAAAGAAAAGGACCTACATGAGCAACACTGCGTGCCGCCATTTTGGTTTCCGTTCAAACCATCACAAACTGTGAAACATCCTCAATAATGAAGGAAACACACTCTAGTGAAAGAAATACAGAGTCCTTTTAACTGTACCCTAAGAGAAAAAACAAACGGCACCCATCATCCTTTCACCATTACACAAAAGTTACACCTACAGTGTGTTACAAGGTGCAAGGTGTTTTTAAAAGTCACACAAATGTTAAATGAAATGTGTCACTTGAAGAAAAAATAAAATAAGGACAACACTAAACTGTGCCAGTATATAATTCCAAGGAAAAAATAACCCTAAGGCAAAGAAAAGACCATGAAGGGCATACCTCAGTCTTAGCTATTCTTTGGATACCATAGGTGAACCAAACATATCATGGAAAAGCTGGAAGAAGCGTTTTGATCACTATGTGTTTGCAGCACATGGTCTGAACTTCGCAAGTGAATGGATAACATGTCTACTTATGCATTGTTTGGGCAATTATGGTCAGGAACAATTTGAGAACCTTCCACAACTCTCAGATGAAGAATCAACAAACCTCAGAGAATATGAAAAATGTATCAAGATGCTTGACAAGCACTATGACAAATCCATTAGTATCATATTGGAGAGGCATCATTTTGGGAAAAGGAAACAAGAGAATGGAGAGACAGTTGAACAATATATCACGGCTCTGAAAGGTTTGGCATCGTTGTGTGAGTTCAGCAATACCCTAAATGAAAGTTTATGAGATCAGTTTATGTTAGAATGCAGTGATGGGAAAGTAAGGGAAGCTTCATGGTCAAAGGGCAACCCATCTATTGATGAAGTGATCAAAGTTGCGAAGGAGGTTTAACATACAAACAAGTGTGTAAAGGAATTAGAGAAAAGAACCAAACCGGAATCAAGGAAGGAAGAGACCCAACAAGTAATGGTAGCTTTGTCAATGCAAGAAAAGGATATTGTAAAAAAAAATACAAGGAATGAGGAAGGAAAGTGCCATGAAGAAGAAGACAGGGAGGTTCATAGAAGTAAGAGATGAGAATGCAAGGAGAACATGCTTTCATTGTGATAGCCTGTATCATTTAGCCAACAGTGAAAAATGTCCTGGTATCAAAGCGATGAGCCTGGATACAATTTGTAAAATTTGTGATGGTTACGGCAAATATCACAGAAACACTACTAATGTGAAACGCTACCAAAGCAAAATACATTTTATGCCGTTTAGACTGGATTCACACCACGGATCTCTGTAAAACTTACAAAATGTACAGAGAAAATCCGTTAGAGGATAAGGCCCTTGGTACAATAGAAACATATTTATTGAAATTCCCAGATCGTAAACTCCAAACTATCTTCTTAAGATTTTCTTTGAATTTAAGTTTAACCCGGGTTCTCCAAGCACAAAGGCAACAAATCTCAATGCAAGAAAATTTCTATAGATTTTGCTGTAACCAACAATGTCCTGAGACGCTTCAGCATGTTCTAACTGCTTGTCCTATTTTGCTAGACCAACGCATACGGTTATTCAAACCTCATCTTAATGAGCAAATAATCATAACAGTAGAAGACCTTTAGAAGAGACTGTACCATACAAGACTACTGAGTCTACAGACTGCAATCGCAAAGTATATACTACTACTTAAACTACAACCTGAAAGTCTGCCTTAAATTGGAATTAGTAATATTATTAAGTTGTTCAAACAATTTCTTTTGCGTGAATATGTCTTTGATATTCTTATATAGGCGAGGATCATTACCACTAATTTGTTATGACCTTTAAACAAGTAGTACTGACTCAAAGATCTAACGTTACTTCGTGTTAATGCCTTACGAAAAAACCGATTATGTGTGACTACATTGAATTACGTCTATTAACAATGTATTTTTTTGTATTTTTCTTATTGATCTTTTATTTTTGGTATTTTTAATTGTGTCTTATGTATTCCCATAACAAAAGTTTTACCAATGGTTTAAGATGTTTCTCGCCTTATATGATTTTATGTAAAAAAATATACGATTTGGTGTAAAACAATGTATTGAACATTTTTATTGAAAAGTTGTTTTACAACTATAAAAATAAAAAAAAGCGATGTGCAAGAGGTGCACAAAAGGGGGCATTTAACCAACTGTTGCAAGACAAAAATTGGAAACATTGACTGCGTTTATGAATTGTGTGAAGAATTAGAAGAATGTACATTTATCATTGACAGCATTAGCAATGAAGTAAACAATATAGAGGATGAGGATCCCGATGCAAAGAAGCCCATGTTGAACATACAAACTAGAGACATAAATAATAACATTGTAATTGAATCTGGAGCCAAGTATACGCTCGTACCCAGGGCCGTTTTTAAAGAAAAAATGGGGAAAGAGATCAGAGTGAATGCAGTAGATGTCAAACTAGTGGCCTATGGAGAAAAACACTTTAATTTGGAAGGTTGGTTCTGGTGTACCATGCGATTCAAAGACAGATAAGCAAAACGAAAGGTCTATGTGTCAAACAAAGGAACATATCCACTTCCCAGTTGGTCACTGTGATGCTGGAAATGCATTGGAGAGACTGGGCCTCTCTGTCCTTGTCCTGTAGTCCTTTTTCATTTGTGCTCTGTATTGTTCTCTGCCCAGGAGTCCATGTGGGACTCCTGGTAGTGCTGCTCTTCCTATTTCTGGTTTGGTGAACAGACCCATGGTATACCCTTATGGCACCCAGGGGTGGGGGTACAGCCCTGTGCCCCTAGTGTATGTTTCTGGGAACCTGTGTGTGGCCCACAGAGCAGGGTATGGGCTGGTGGCAGCTCCATGCTAAACTTGACAGGTGCTCTGAATATCCTTGATTTTGGGATACTCAGACCCTGCCATTGGAATCTGGTGATTCCTGATAGGAAAGAAGAAGGCCCCTGTTGCCTCTTGCTTTCTGTTGCCTGTTACCTTGTTTTCCCAAAGACCTGGGAAACCATGTCCCTGTCCCATCCCCTGACTGGCTGTGGTATGAAACACAGTGACTGAGACAGCCCTGCCCGAAACTGGTCTGAATGCAGTGTGTAGTGTTGAATGGCTGGGTACTTGTCTCAATACACATTCCTTGTTGTAAGTGCCTGAGAGGCAGGGGAATGGCCTGAATGCACTGTATGCCTGATTGGCTGACTGCTGAATGCCCTTCTGAGTTAATGGTGGCCTGAGTGTAACCCAGCAGAATGAATGGGAGATCAACAGTATATCTGGGGGCCTCTCACTGCTAGAATGCATTCAGAAGCTGAAGTCGAAACTGATGCTTGATCTCAAAGCCGAGTCCGAAGAAGGGTTGACTGCTGTTATCTTCACTGCAATCTGAAAGCCGCCGTGATGTCGAGACTTATCCGAGAACGGAACTAGTTAGGCGCCCTCTTCCCGAGCTCCGAGGGACCATGGAGCACTGCTAACCTTCACCGAAGCTCCCTGGACGTCAGACCCTTGACAGCCTGATAAACAGAGACGGGAACCGCCAAGGAGAACAAAGAGAAGCACTTGACATTCTATCCACCATTGTCGACCAAGGTTCACAGGTCGAACCCGTGTTGCCTAAAGGCGGGGACCGCTTGACGCCGTGCCATCGACGACTGGAGCCGCAACACCCCATTGATTAAGACATTTAAATCGAAGGAATCTGTAGGGTATTTTGTGGAGATTTGGGGCCTGACGGTATTTTCTTACCGCCGAAAAATAACTTAGCAACAATCACTCCTTGTATTCAGATTGGGCCATGTACAACAATAATACAGTGGACATGCATTATTTCAGCACCCAGACATGCATATTTGGTATGCGTGGTTGGTATGCGTGGTTGGTGGTATTTTGGTGAGCATAATTCCCTTGTTTTATTTGTGGCCCCAATGTCCAGAATCCCTTATCTTTGCTTAGATTTTTCGTGTAATCACTAGAGAGACCTCAGGCCTACATTTCAGGAATACCACATTTTCAGTGTTAGTGTTAGTGTGCCACCATGGGCGATCTCACTGACTTATTTACGACAGAGAGCTATATGTGGTAATTTTGTGGTAATTTCCACTACCTTATATACGGTAGGGAACTATGTCCAGAGAGTCTCTCTTCCCGTTGGCTCATGTACCTCCAACGAGCTATGCTACAAACAGTCACTCACAACTGTCCATACTGAATATGATCATGCACACATCTGCCTTAAAATGACAATTGCACTGTTTAAAAATCTCCCCACATCATCAGCACTGTATTGGTAAATATAAAACACACCACCCGTCTGCTTTCAAATATTTTTCTGTATTCTAAAAGTTGCATTTAAACACGATCTCACTCTTTACAGAAATAAATAAAATAGCACAGTAACAGCATTGTCTGTGATACACTGAAAAGAGAGTGGCGGAGAAAAGAACTCAATTTGCAACATTAAAATGTGATTAAAGCACAGGAATCTCCTTTCCTACACTGACTGAATATTCTCGTACACACTCAGCCCCCACACTTCTGTAATTACCTTATCTGTTCAGCCCGCGTTTTCTTCAGCTGTTCTCTTTCTGAATGTGGCTCCCTTGAAGATTAACCCCGGTGAAAACAAGCGTCTTTCGTTCTCAAACCGGGGTTATTGCCTGGACCTCTCAGCTTTTTCATCAGAAATGCTCCAACCAGGAAAACAGGTCCTTCTTCCAGCTCTCCAAATCGCGATTGACTCCTTCTCTCTTCAAAACTCCCCCCAGCAAAACCCTCATCACTGCCTCTAGCATGATACTTGCTATGACGATGCTCCAATCAGAAATTAATCATGCCACATCCTCCATCTCTACACAATGGCTCCTTTTTACAGTAACCATTTGTAACCAACTGATTTCCTGTATCTTCGGGCCCTTGGCTTCCTAAGTTATGTGGACAGAGCAGCAGAGAAAAAGAAAAAAAAATGAATGTGCGTTTAAAAGTTCACTTTCAGAGTAGGCCTATTTCTGCAGTGGAGACACATTGTTATTAGTGGGTTATGTTAAATTCAGTTTTATTAGTCAGGTTAGTTATGAATAATGTTAGTTATTAATTTTCAAATGTGTCTCTTGCACCATTGGCATTTGAGGTGAAAAATAGTGTGCATTTTTGAATGTGCACGTGTGCTTTTAACTGTAAAAATAGATTTGCATCTTATATGTTAAAATCGTTTTTGACTGAATAGCCTGTCTTTCCATGTTAATCTGGTAACACATATAGCAATGCACCGCACCCATGTGGTGGTGCTGCATAAAAAAATTGCTTCCTGTGCAGTAGTGCTGTACTCTGTGCTGTAACACGCCAAATATCCTTACATAACGCTGTGCCATCGACGACTGGAGCCGCAACACTCCATTGATTAAGACATTCAAATCGAAGGAATCTCTCGACAATGAGGTGCCCGGCACGCCTCTTCCTTGCAGGATGTCTTCGACTCGTCGTCGACGAGCGAGCACCGCCAGGACTGAAGCTGCTGCCTCGACACCATCGAACCTTTCATTGAGGATCTTCGACGCCAAGTTCACCTTCTTCGAGGCCCTTCAACGATCCGTGGCACCTGTTTTAAAAGGAATTCACTCAAGATAGATCCCTCGATGCCTCCTCTAGGAATTCTGTTATTCCAGGTACATTGGGGTGGTAGAAACATTATAGAAGGGAATAAGACGCATTGAACAATCTATGGACTGGGCTTGTATTATATCTTTATTTTACAGGTTGCCCAGGAGGGGGGGATCTCCACACAGAACTGTGTCTAGGTAACAGGGTCAGTATTCTGTCAATTGTTCTAACCAACTGCTTTCCTCCTATGTCTATTGTTGGTTACCTTTATTAATTGATTTGTGTGACATTTGACCAGACTACAGTTGATGCACTTTAATGAAACCTGATAATAATAGTTGTACCACTTAGAACTGTTATATTTGCCATTGTAGAATAACTGAGCACAAAGTGGGTTATTGTGATTGTGTATATAACCTTCTACCTTAATTATATAAAGACTGTGTTTTCACTAATACAGTGTGTGGACACTCCTTTGTGGGTGCTTGGGGACTACACTGTTCTTAAGAACCAGGCTGCATCACCCCCTGAGAAGCTAGGCCTTGATTGCTCGACCATATCTACCGAATAGAGAATCTTGGCTGGGGTCCTCTGTGCCTCTCCAATGCCATATACAGAGCAGAAGTACAGACACCCCTCAAGTCTTTACAGTCACATCAAAAGACACTTAAGATAAAACTAGATCCCAAACTGAAGAAGCAGTTGATGCTGTAGATGGAGACAAATCACAAGAGTTAATTACTCACCATACGGTTTTGCGAGAGCAATTAGGTAATTTGAAAGGCTCTACGCACATGATTCATTTGAAGATCAACAGTGTTCCAGTAGTGCAAGAACTAAACCTCAGTGCTGCTGTGAAAAATGAGCTTGTTCAAATGGAGAAACAAGGTGTGATAGAACAAATTGAATCGTCTGAGTCGGTCTCACTGTCAGTTGTTGTCCACAAGCCCAATCGAAATCTCAGACTGTGCATAGATCTGAGGTCTGTAAATTAATGTGTTATACCAGATAGACACCCACTGCGTAACATAACAGAAATGTTGGGCACCATTAATTGAGCAAAAGTAATGAGTACTTTAGACTTGAAATCTGCAGACCACCAAATTGTTTTGCACCAATCCTCTAGGAACTTAACAGCTATTATTACTCTAGGAGGGTTATTCTAATGTAAGTGCATGCCTTTTGGTCTGATGTCTGCAGCAGCCGTGTTTCAACGCATTCTGTATCAGCTGTTTCACCATATGGAAGGGGTATTGTGTTTTCAAGATGATGTGTTAGTTTATGGTTGGGACATTGGAAGAGCACAATACCCATTTAAAAAAGGTGTTTGATACATTCAAAGAGGCAGGTCTAACACTGTGTAAGGACAAGTGAAAATTTCATAAATCAGCCTGACAATACTTAGGACAAAAGATAACAAAAATGGGTATGAGGCCAAAGGAAGATCTAGTGAATACCATCATAAACCTTCCCAGTACCAACAGCAAGGAAAACATCATTTCTTTCTTAGGTATGGCTGAGTCTTATGCTAAATGAATCGCTGGTCTAGCGAGTAAAACCTTTAACATGAAGAAACTTGTGAAGAAAGGAGTAAGATTTCAATGGAATGATGAATGTGAATGTGAGCATCATGAGATAAAATGAGCCTTCAGTGGAGCCCCTATTTTGAAAAGTTTTGACCCCAACAGGAAAAGCATTTCCACAACAGATGCAAGGAATCATGGGTTGGGCATGGTATTTTCCCAAATATGTGAGGGGAAATTATGTCTCATTGCATTTGCATCCAGAGTTTTGAGGGAAGCAGAACATAATTATTCCACAATTGAAAAAGAGTTGTGAGAGATCAAATGGGCAATTGACAAGTCTCAACCTTTTCTTTGGGGTGTGAGATTTGTAGTTAGGTCTGACCACAAGTCTTTAAAAGAGATTTTGATGATAAAGGGTTTAGATAAAGTATCCTTGAGAATACATAAGTGGGAAGCAGGACTGCAAGACTATAATTGTGAAATAGAATATTTACCAGGAGTGAGGAATAAAGCAGCAGATTGCCTTTACAGATTAACAAATGTGGTAGAGGATGAGAATAACAATGGTGATGAAGAGAATCAGATTTTAAATATCAGCAAGAAATGTTATCAGAAAAGGAGTGGGAGGAAGCAATGTTAGTAGATGAAGTACTTAGTGATGTCAAATAGCGTCTTGAATGTGGTATCAAAGGTAGTGAGATCAGGAAAGGGACGAGGCCGGATGCTGTGAGGCATGTATTTGATGAGTTTCTTATAAACAAAAGTATGATTTTGAGACGGAACAAAACGTGTTCCACCCACCAGAGTGAGAACAAATATCATAGATACAGCACATGAGGGGAATCAAGGAATGAAAAAGACCAACAAACTCAGAAGACAAGAGTACTGGTTTCCTGGCATGGATTTACTAGTGGGGAGATTAATTAGAGATTGCCACATCTGTGAGAATCTGCAAAAGGGTGTGGTGTGAGAGTAGAACCCATGCCAGTTATGTCCATTCCATCCATAACCTGGGAGTGTGTGGGTTTAGACATTGCAGGACCTGTGAGGAGTCAAGGGACTCTAAGGTATTGCATCATTTTAGCGGATATGCTATCCTGATGGGTGGATATTTTGTGGGTACAGAATATCAGTCCCAAAGATATCATTAAATCTTTGGAGGACATATTTAAGAGAGAAGGTTATCCCACCACTATAGTGACGGATAATAGAGTTCAGCGTGTGTCTGTTTGGATGGAGTTATTTCTTAAGAGGAATGGCACAAAGCACAAAACCAGGAGATCGGAGGAAAGCAGTAGACGAGACAGTAGTGGCGCATAGGTTTTCACCCCATGCCACCACAGGAGTTTCTCCCTTTGAGATGTTAAGGGGAAGGAAACCTAACACTAGAGTTTGTCCAACTTGGTTGGGCATGTCAGAAAGGTTTTGATTTTGATGTTGTCAAAGAGAATATCACCAGGTGACAGATGTGTAATAAATTCCATTGTGATATTAGGAAAGCTGCAAAGAAAAGTCTGGTTGAAAAGGGTGACTGGGTACGAATAAAGTTCCCTCTTATCAGAGCAGAAAAGGGTGTCATTTAGTCAGAACCTGTGAAAGTTGTGGAAATATTTCATGGAGCTTGAAAGTTTCAGATGGGAGAGTGTGGAATGTCAATAGGGGTTACAAGTGTACGAATAACAACCAGAAAGACATCCTGAAAAAATTCCCATATAAGAACTTGGGAAGAATTTTCTTGAGAGCCAGACTGAACCTGATACCGACAAACGAAATGATGGCAATCAGAGGGGAATCCCCTTCAAACGCATACCAATTCTGCGAGACCACTCAGCAGGAATCACTACGCCGCTTATTATTGAATTGTCCCGGCACACAAGGAGCTAGAGAAAACTACCTCATGAAATTCTTGGAAAAAGGAAGAACCTTAGATGAGGACTTATGGTGGACCAGACTAATGAGTGGGGAAAACACAAAATGGTCATTCGTAATGGCTCTATTCTTGAAACAAATTGGCCTGGAATAAGGGACTTGGAAGGTGGTCAGGTCAAGTAAGCGAAGGACAATCAGCATAACCAAATCAACACAAACTGGAACTGTCAAGTTAAGAAATAGGAGGACGGATTCCTTTTCCTTTATCTTTTGGCATTTATGTGCTGTTTTGTAAAAATTGTTATACAATTAAACCAACAATAAAAATAAAAAAAAAGAAAGGCATCAATTCATTAAGCAAAGAGATGAATAGGGAAATAATATGTTTTAATGAAAGTAATGCAGGAAAGAGTCAGGGCTTGATTCACACTAGACGTGTGTGTGGGAGACCATCTTATTTGAAAGATTATGTGGATTGAAAACAACAACCACATAACTGAAATCTTACATGTTATAACTGAAAACCTTATCTTGGTTATGTTGATTCTCCATCTTTAGAGTGTAAATAAGTTTCCAACCAATCATATAGAAGAACGTACAACCCTTTCCCTTTATAGTGTACAAAAGTAACGTTGTAAATAAGTTGTCAATTTTCTGTTTTAAAAAAGGGAGATGTGTAACATTCCATGCTGTGGATTCAGCAATCCATGTGATGTAAGCATAGAGTATGAAATGTAGACCATGGAATACAGGGAGAAAGATGAACTAGAGAAACTGTTGGAGCATTTGTAGAGAGCTGTGTGAAGGAGTCAGCCTCTGAGAGTATTTTACTAGGATATTAGGAACATCAGGAATTCAATTACCTACCACACCACCCACTACCTGGTTGGATTAAATCTCAATAATGATTCCTACATTAGTATTGGCACCAACCACACAAGCTGGAAGTACACAATTCCTCCCTCCTTCTTGCCCTACTCTCTTCTATAGTTCAAAGGGTATCATGGGGTCCTCTATTTGCTTCTGGATTTTATTGTAACTAGTGACATTGGCTAAACCAGTACTAACTACAGATACCTGCTCTTGTAAGGTTCCTACAATTTCTGTGTCCAGAATCAGACAATTAGAACCTGCACAGGCGATTAAAGAATTCAAAGCCTCCACATTTTACTTTCCTTAATTCCCTTGCCTCCATTACCAGCACCCCAAGTTCACAAGCTTCAAGACCACAAATATCCTGTATCAGATCCTTGTGCTTCAAAATTAATACATTAACTTTGTTTATCGGCCCAAACATTTTATAAAAGTTCTTTTGGCGATCTTTAGGAGAGATTGAGGTTGCAGGTAACGAGAGGGATGGCCCTTAATGTGGAAGGATATAGAGCTACTGTAAGGTAGGAAACAAAAGGAGGGGCTCAAACCACATATCAGCTTGATGACTATACATTGCCATTTGTATGTCTACTGAATTATTCCAACTTAGTTACATAAACATGCTTTAAAAGTAAGCTTAGTGTCCCTTGACTGGGTAGTTTGGATGTGGACTCAATGCATGCACATGGCATTGGGTGATAGTTTAATGCATATATCTGCTTTATTATTTTAACAGATATTGTTTTGTCTAATTAATAGACAGACATCTTTAGGATTGTTACTTCATACTTTTAGAGCTGAAAACATATTCAACATAGAAATATGCATAGATATAATACAAATCATAACCACCATTATTATTATTTATTATTATGTTTTTATTATTATTATTATTATTATTATTATTATTATTATTATTATTATTATTATTATTATTATAGGTGTGCTAGTTCTGTGCTCAAACAAATATTGCATCATATTTGACGATCTTGAATATGTAAGAACCAACTTTCTTTTGGTACAAAAGTGAAGAACAAAGCAAAAGAAGCTAATAGTCAAATATTTCCTTGTTCCATTTAAGAGTATCCGTGCTTGAATCATGTATCTGGTACAGGTGGATACTAGTCTGCTATCTTAGTCAGGCAGATAGCCTGGACCTTGCTAGGGGGACCAGATTAGGGGTGGACTATATGTCCCATCAGAGGACCAAACCGTAGGTATACGCCAGGGGAAGAAACCCCCTAAAAGTTCAGGTGGACTTTGGGGCTTGCTATAGGCTAGGTGCACATGCGTTTCAGCTCCTGGTTGGTAAGCCTTCTTCTGGGCCTCTGGGATAGTCTCTCTGGATGTAGAAAGAGAAGGGAGAGGGGAGTAAAAGAGAGGAAACTAAGACTTTGGATATCACTCTGGAGTAAATGTGCAAAAAAGCCATAAAAGCTGCTGCAAGAGGAGAAACCTCTGCAGGGCAAGGGATTGTCATTAGTTAAAAAACACACCATGGTGAGTATGGGATGTTGGACTGGAACTTTGCAGGTACTAACCTGCGGTGGGTCTTGCGGGGCATGCTGGGGGTACAGACATGACCATCAACCAAGGAGACTGAAGTTACAGCTTCCCTTTTGGACATGATGGTTTCTCTTAAAAATTAAAATACAGTATTTTTTGCAAGAATTAAAAATACAACGGTATTATTTAAAAACAGTTCCTTTTGGGTAATAAATAAAATGAAAAATCATGAAGAAGCAAAAACAAACTAATTCCAACCACAATTGCCCAATGCCCAAGACAATAAACAAAGGGGTGTTCTAGAGTGTGCGCAGGGCATGCCCAAATGACTTGAGGGGCTGCCAGAATCTGTTTCCTAACCACTGTGCCACACTCACTGCCCTTTAATCACAGAGTAGCTTAGAGGCTCAATAAGAGGATTGCCTTTACTCAGCCTTCGCTCAGCAGTTCCAACAAGTCCAGCAATTCCACCACATGATTAAAAAGGCCAGCCCCCAAACAAGGTACAATCAAGGA
The DNA here is from genome assembly GCF_040938575.1 of Ambystoma mexicanum. Lineage (NCBI taxonomy): Eukaryota > Metazoa > Chordata > Amphibia > Caudata > Ambystomatidae > Ambystoma > Ambystoma mexicanum. The sequence goes on along the minus strand of NC_090937.1, from coordinate 956,158,920 downwards.
ATCACCAAACGATAGACTCTGTTAAAAAACCACTAACAGATAAACAACATTCTAGCCCTCCTGGGTGATACCTTCGGAGAACTATCAAACCAGTTCCATGTTGCGAGCAGCAGGTATTCAAATCCTAATGATGGCCGCAGTTACTGTACACTCCAGCACCATCTCCCATTATCTACTGTTGTCTGAGACCTCCGCAGCCTTCCAAATTCCCCTCCTCCCCTTACACCAACCATCCAAGTCTGGGATGAGTGGAGCACCCCCCACCCCCGGTGGAAACCAAGCATCGGACTCAGCAATATAGCATGGGCTGGTTGATTGCCCACTTGCAGGGACAGCCGAAGGCAGTGTGGACAAATAGATTAACTTAGTGTGGGCTGCTTACTCTTACAGCCTGCGGCTCCAACAGCCGCTCACCACCCTTTCCACACCAGACTTACAAACAGGAGAGTGAGGGGCTGGCTCCTGTCAGCTGTGTTCTCTGCAGCTCCAACGCCCACTCACCGCCCTTTCCCACAGTGGGCTTCACCACTCCTGGCCACTGGCCAAATAATTATTCAAACACGAGAGGGAGGGGCTGGCTCCTGTCAGCAGTGTCCTCTGCCACTCCAGCTGCTGCTCACTGCCCTCATTTTAATAACATTGTACATATTTGGCAGAAGTGTGCACTCAATTATGTCACTTTGCTAATAAGAGAGACAATAGGGAACATGTTTCAGCAAAGGGGAGACAGGAATTTGAAGCATCCTCCTATCCACAATATATTGACATCCTGTTACCAAAGCTGGTGCAGTGGGTGCAATGTGGTGAAATGTCATGCAGTCTGAGCATCCAATACCAATAGAGAATGAACAGAACATAATTTCCACTTTAAAAGGGACAACCCTATGAAGATTTGGAAATCACCAAGTGCCAAAATTAAGGCACAGGAGGAATACATGGGTCCCATATGGAGATAGGCTGATTTTAAAGCAAGAAATAAGGGAGCCATTCTGGAAGTGAGGCATCAACCCCATTTTGGGAAAGCCTATTTCGGAGTGGGACTGAAGAAGACAGTAGTCCAGTGCTTAGAAGCAGAGCTAGATTGCATTCAGCTGGAGTTGATTCATGTGAGTTGTTGAAGAGCCAGTCCTGACGTCCAGGCAGTGAATTGAGATTTAACAAAGGTAGCCATTAGAGGTTCATTGTGATTAACATGTTTTGATGACAGTCATTTAAATTAAAAATTCTTGAATAAATTAAAGGGACTACACAATTGGGATGGTGGAAGGGTTAATAAAATACCAATACAAGCCTAAGGGTTGGTTAGTTGCAACCCTTCATTTTCCCTAGAAAATACATAGACATTTCAAAACAACCCATTTCAACTGCTTGCAATTACAAACAGAACATAATTCAGGGGGTGAAGTGTTGCAATTGTACGTACATTGCACAGTGCAAACAAGTCCTCTTCATACAATTCTTGTCATTTGTACTACAATTTTCAAAAAGAAAGTATAAAAAGCAGGTGTAATCTGATGCATGCCTTCTTATTGCAGATGGTAGTGAGTGATAAATGCTCCCTGCCTTTTATGCAGAGCATTAAAAGTGGATTCCTATGAACTCTGATTTTTGTGGGTAAAATATAAATAGCATGATGGTTAAAACCAATTGTTTTTTGGCGGTGGAAGGAAAAGGGAGGCAACAATAGGACTCCCACACTATGCCCTCTCCACCTGCAAAAATTGCAAACAAGTGTGGTGTGTAAAAAATATAGTAAAAAAGGTATATCTTTATTTTATTTTTATATTTCTGTTTGGTTTAACCAAAAAACCTTTACAAACATTCTGTTAAAATATTCATCAAAATCATAGATACACACATTAAAATCACATTTTCCTAAAATAAATGTGTATAACGTATAACATGCGTATTTGTGCAAAAGATTTTTTTAGCAAGAGTTGTGCAAAAGTGGACGATTAAGGAATGCGTATTGTTGTTGTACAAACAAAGAAAAAACACATATTCCTTGTCCCTTAAAGCTCCTAGCAGGGTATGTTACATGTACAATCTCTTTCCAAAGACCTTGGTAACATACATCAATAACGAGCATTTTATGGAGTATTACCAGGGGAACACAAAGTTACAATGCTGTGAGATACCTAAATCATGGATAAATTGTTCTATTTTTTGCCATCAATAAAGATTAAAAGCACGCCATGATATATTGTGTTACAGTTAAAATATGACATAGTTCATAATCAACCTCTCAATCCTAAATTGCGATTTGCTACTGTGACACTCTCATAGAAATCAAGTCAACATTAATTATGCTCAACAGACCTACAAGTGAGAGAACAAGCGATTGGTTAACGCCCCACATGCATCTTGTCCAAACACTTTCTCTAGAGAAGTTAGTCTCCCCGCTATAATATTTACCTAACATTTTGGTTCTAGCATCGTCAAAGTGAGAACATTCAAGTACAAGATGTTTTATAGTTTCAATGTGTTCTTTACATAGACAAAATCGACAGTTCCTGTGTTCAGAGTATCACCAGTCTTCCCGTATTTATTGCGTTCATTTGTATGAAGTTGTTTAATTTGAACCTCACATAGAGATTTCAAACCTTATCGCACCGAAAGCACAAAAGATAAGGCCATCGCATGATTCTCTTCCTACCAAATCGAGCATATTCTTGAAACATGCTGTACGCTGCAAGTGCATCGTTGGTAAGAGTCCAGTCAAACCTATACAATTTAGTCTTCACATTCACCGACCATATAATAAGATCATGTGAGGTAACATTTATCTTGTCCATTAGATTTTTCATTTTAGTTTCATAACGTGACATAGATAATAGGTTGCCATCAACAAGCATCTTAGATAGGTCTTCATATAGGGAATTACTAGGTGCATTTTGCATTCTTGAATAGTTATTCAATTGTCTTCAATGAAGCCTAGAAGACAAGGAATATAATCCTAGATCATGCCTAAGTATGGGATGAGGCAATGAGTTGGCAACTCTCAAGATTCGTTTCCAGACTTGGCTTTGTACAGAATCTGGGTTTTTGTCGATGTCTATCAGGCATATGTCCAGCCCATAGAGCAAGATTGATTCTATCTATCGGAAATGTCCATAAAGGATTTTCATCTGCAGGTCTTACTTTCTGGTTTAACGAGTTTTTCCCCACATAACAAAGGACAAACTATCACAAACATTGTATCCCAAATGTCACATCTCAAGCGTGCGCTCATTTGTTAAGCTATCAAGCTCCCATCGGAAGGAAGTGATCTCTTTTATCTCCCACAAAATAATACAATTTTAGATGTGCTGGTGTTGGCATGTAAATTATATTGGTGGGAGCAAATGGATACATACCACCATTACTTAAATGATATTTTTCAACCAATAGTTTGTTGAAGCCCATGACTAGATTTTGTGGTTTCCACTCTCATTTCCGACTAACCAGTGTGATCACCACCAAATTGATATCACAACAGAGACAAACTCGGATGCTACCAAAGCTCGAATATTAGCAACCATATTTAGTGCAGGCAACACAGATGTGAGAGGCACTATACGCACAGAGAGTCAGAGCAAAAAAGCTCTTTGTAATGCAGCCACGACCACTTAGATCACGGACCTACTTTTGGCTACACACTTGGAGTAAAATCCCTAGTGCCACATAGGTTAATACTATCCTTTCCCAACATTTATGGTATGATGTAGGCCATTGACAACAAGATTACGCACTCCAACTCATCCACATGGGACAGGCACCAGTTGCCGGAGAGGGAGACCTGAATTTGACGTTGGTGACATCTAGTGGGAATGGCATGGTGCTCTTAGCAAGAAGTTAGTACCAAGAGAGCCTACATAGCTGGGAAGCCGGCGAGGCCACAGCTCTGTATAAGCAGATGCCCTCTCTCTTCCTAAATATCTTCCCTCCCGAGCCTCTCTCTTCCTAAATATCTTCCCTCCCGAGCCCTTCGCTCATCCATCTCCAACTCCCTCAGGGTCAGCCGCTGCTCGAAGCAACGAGCTGGGGGTAGATCTCTCGCTGTGGCAGGGGCCTCCCTCTGGAACAGCCTTACTGCCTCCCTGAAACTTGAGGAGAACCATCTCCGGTTCAGGAAGCACCTCAAATCCTTCCTCTTTGCTTCAGCTTTCTCTCTCCCTCTCCCCTGCTAAATTCTCGACTGAATCTGCACCTAATCTGCAACTGGGCCACTCTCACCGACCTCGGTCCAGGGCCCAGCCACTCTCCTCTTGCACTGCCTCCCTGGCAACTCCTGCACTGAGGGACTGTTTCTGTATCCCTACAGCCCCCCCCCTTTCCCAGCACTTGTCTGCACTTACCTTGCACTTATGCACTTGCCACCAGCTGGCCCTATTTATTTACTTTATTCTACTTACTTGTACTGCACTTCCCCCCTCCCCTTACCCTTGCACTTCCCCCCCTGCACTTGCGCGGTCTGAATGACACCTGGCCTAGTAGGATCGTTGTCTGTCTTCCCCTTGTTCCCCCCTCCCTGCCTCGTCGCGCCTTGAAACACTTGTGTATAGGCGCGTTACAAATGCCATATCATATCATATCATATCTAACAGGGACTGGATGCTGCGCTGTGCGCGTGCACCATCTCCATAACAACATCATGGTGGCTTGTTCACAATGCACACATTGACATTAATTTCTGTTTCACCCCCCTATCAGCAAAGTGAATGTCAGCAACTACAATTTCTGCCAGCAAGACAGACGGGACAGGCATTATACGCGTGAACAGTTACAGTAAAAACTTTGTGCAATACATTCACGGTCCTTCAGTTTAATGACCCTACAAGGTAACACATCCGCAGTATACAGTTAAACACTATCACGGTCTGACTTCAATGGCAAGATGCAGGTCTTAGATCATAACATTCCACCACCCAAACTTACCAAAGTGGGCCACATACCTTCTACCCGAGAAGGAGAACTGCATTCGAGAGTGGCGGAACCAAACGGTAATGGCATATGACTCAGAGTCAGCTACCATTACAGGGCAGGTAAATAATGACTGAGGCTAGAGAAATAACTACCAGCACAGATGCTTAGTAATTACAAGCATTAACTGAGAGGTCCCACTAATACTTTCTTCATGTACTTTTACACAGGGTCCTCAATTCGATGGCTTGACAAAGGCGTCCTAAACATAATGTGTGACCGCAGAAACGTGAAGATTTCAGGGAACTATAACTCACAATTCGTCACCTGCTCTTTAAATCTTGTCTGTTATTAATTTCCACGTTTGGTCTCTCATAAGTTGAATGGGTGACTTCATTCAGACCAGTCGTCCATAGACCTCCAAAAGTAAGGAGTCTGGACAATAGTTAAATCAATTGGATATCCATACTAGTCTGGATTGTCTGTACTTAGTATTTTTCCTTTGAGACTTCGGAAGGGGTACACAGTTTTGTTGGACATAAATGGAAAACATGTGGAGTCTATTTTGCAGGCCAAACAGTGTCCTGTCAAAAAATATAAGATCGTCTTCTGATTACCAGCCATGTAAAGTTTGTACTTCAGAAGTTTAATGTTGTTCTTAAATGTTTATGTGATCTTATTTTTGAGTTTTAGATATTGTTCTGTTGACTACAGGTTAATTTGAATGCCCCTTATTCTTTTATTTTTAAGGTGTTTTAAATTTGTAACTTCCCCATTGTGTGTGCTTATGTTGTTTTTTTTGCTCACATTCGTTTTTTTGCTATTTGAGTTAGTAAAGACTTTAATATAAACTAGTTTTGATCCTCTATTTTCTGTTCCATGCAATCATTCTATAACTCATGTTCATATGAAAGTTTATTTTTTATCTGTGATGTAATGAGCCTACATCATTTCATATTCCAATGTACAGATATTCGATATAGGTTTTACCGGCATGGCTACCGCCGGAGTTGTAATGAGGCCCAATTTGGTTTCATTTTAATTGTATTATATTTTTTGAAGCACCGACCAAGCTCGAGAGCAGCAGAGCGCCGTACAGAGTGTGGATAGCCCGTTTGTTGGCTGGATAGCCAGCTTTTGGGCTGCAATCTTTCAATAGTAGTGAAAAACTTGTTGAGGTCTGTGCATCAGTATGCGCATCCATTGTCTTTCATGAATGTTCCCCATGATGCTGACAGACACAGTGAGCCTGGGGAGTCCAGAATTATAAAGCTATTAAACTAGTGCCATGTGGTTAGGTTTTTCTGCTGGATTTATAAGGTGGATTTCCTATCAGAGGACAGATGTGCTTGGCAGGGCAGCCTGTGAGGAATTACTGAAGGACTATTTCCCGCTCAGACGTTAGGAAGAACTGGGAATAGTTATTGATAGTGATTGTTCTGGACAAAGTGAAAATGAAAATGAACATATGGAATTGTTGGGGAAACTAACCTTGCGTGCCGGTGTAAAGCTGATATCTGGTAAAGCCTTGTTGTATCCTTCGCTTTGTTTCCAATATTTATGAATGATCTGAATTGGAAAATTGTCATAATTCATGCAAATGTTCCCATGGTAGTATCTACCACTGTTGTTGGTGTACTAGACAGTCATTGTTGCAGTTTTTTTGGAAAGAACACAAATCGAATTTGAGCTTCTTGTTAAGAGATGTCAGGCATACTACATGGGGGTGAAGCATTCACTTGTAAGAAGCAAAGTCATCTCATTCACAGAATGTGTTGTGACATGTAATACACTTCCAAAATGCAGCAATTTCTTTTTCTCTTAATTGACTTTTTTTGTTATTAGTGTGTTGGTTCTAACAACAAGTGCACAAACCTGTCACTATTATATACAAAGAAGATACAATGTAATTCATCATTGAATTGATTACCTTTAGATCATTATATGTTGAGTTGATCAAATGTTAACTCTTCAATTAATAAGGCAAGAAACCCACACAGTGCAAGAATCAAACCCTGCCATTGCCCTCCACCAGGCCAGTCCATATAACATCACTTAAAATTGAAGTCCCATGAAATCTGTTATTTTCCTCAACCAGTGCAGGAAAATTAGTTACTAGATGTTTGGTGGTCTCTCTGGCAGCACAGTTAGTGCAAAACCTACAAGTCTGGTTGCCCAGACCCAAATCTCACTTAGTCGGAAACAAAGGTCAATTGCCTGCAATTCTGGGCATGGGAAGATCAGAATATATCTCGGAAACCCTTCCCTTTTTGTGAGGAATTTGTCCTACTCGCCATACAAGGCGTATGTACCCAGCTGGTCTGAAGTGACTGCCCAGTCATATTTAAAGAGCTTCTTCTTTACTGTGACCATATTGGTCATAAGATCTTCATTAGAGAAGACAACTACAGAGAGTGTTTCGGTCACATGTACCTTGCATTCTGTAATACTAGCACCTGTTTCTCCAATCTGGCCTTCACCCCAACACTGGTAAAGAGACATTGGTGGCAAATTTATTAATTTAGCAAACTCTGTCAATTTCCTCCATTTGATTCTAGTTGCCAAGGAGATTAGGCCAAACTCCTGTCTGATGATTGAGTTTGGGTTTGAGTTTGCGGGTCCAAAAGTTTTTTTCCAAAGCATCCATTGAAAAGAGTTGAGTCACTCCCCCAGATCATTTAAATAAAGATATAAGCCATATAACAGGGCAGCTTTCACACTTGAGAAGTAGTACTGCAACAGAGGTTTTACCAAAAAGTGACACAGCTGAGAGTGGACCCTCTTAATTTTACCAGCAGAGTGGCACATTTTTCCCTTATCAGTTGTTTTCAGGCCTCCATAGAGCGAGTGTTGGTGATACGGTACCCCAGGTTTCTCAGTGACTGTACCCTCTCAAGGGGGTTTCCTCCCATATGCCAGGTCATGGTTTTAGGTCGCCTTTTGTTAGAAACAATGATAACCTTGAACTTTTGACCATTTGTCTTGAGGTTGTTTACTACTGCATAATTGGAAAAAAAAAATGGTGAACTTCCTCTGCAGCCCAATTGGTGTTAAGTCAAACAAGACAATATCATTTGCAAAGGCAATGCAAACAAGGGATACTGAACCCAGCTTAACAGAGTTGGTGGTGCCTCCCTCCAAGACTTTTTTAAGGTCAGCCAGGTAGAGAATGAACAGGATTGGGGCCGCGACACATCCCTGCCACAAACCAACATACGTAGCAATAGGGTCTGTAGTGGCTCCTTCCCTGCTCAGCCTCCCCCTTAGTGTAGTGTCCATATGCAGTAATGCCAGGGGCTGTACCAACCTGGTGGGCATTTTCATTGCTAGGAGTTTCCTACAGAGCATTGATCTGCTTGCGGTGTGAGAGGCATTTGACATAGCTACCAATGCCATATAAAGTATGCCCACAGCTCATTTTTTTCCACAGCTGCTAGCAGATGTGGCATGGTCAGGATGCTTAGAAATGTCCTCATTCCTGCACGAAACCCAATCTTTTATTGAGATAGCAGGTTTTATGATGTCATTTGTGCCTTAAGTTCCCTTAGTAAAAGGGTTCCAAACATTTTGCTAGAGATGTTCAAGAGTGCCTTGAGTCTAAAATTCCTAGAATCCCTCTTGTCACCCTTCTTGAAGATAGGAATGATAAGAGATTCTCTTCACATGTAAGGAACAGTGAGTTTCCGGCTGACTTGACTAAATAGGTCCAACAAGAGATGGACGCAAACCTCTGGTTTACTTTTAATTAAAGCCAGTGGAATGTTGTCGGGGCCAAGAGCCCTTGACGATTTTGCTTTGCCAAATGCCCATAGTACATCGTCAATCTCCCAATGGAAATCACACTGTTCTTTCCCCGAATTGACTAAAGTTAGTTGACCTTCATCACCATTAGGCATATAGTATTTTTTGGAGATGCAGGTTAGCCACTCTTGTCCGGTGATGTTACACTCAATACAATCCTGCAAAACATTAGTAAATGCCCCCATTTTTCTCCAAAATGTAACACTATCATTTTGGATGATGGTCTTAACAGCCTCTTGATTTTCGTTTATGAGACTTTCCCAACCAAGGCATTCACTAGTGTGTTTATACTTTGCTAAAATCTGCCTCTTGGCCTCTTGGAATGTGGGTCCGGAAATTGTAGTTTTAAGGGAGGTTTTAATTGCAGCCCTCTTAGCCTGTTTTGCATCCTTAACACTAATATCATAGGGATGATTATGTTGTTTACTTCCCGTCTTCTGGCCCCTAATAGAGAGTAGTTTCATACATTACAATAGACTTTGGTTGTAATTGTTGGCAGGTATCCTAACTCCCTTCATTTACATATTTAGCCACTATTTTTCCCAGAGAGTGGTAAAAGTTCTACACGCCACCAAGTCACTCCTCACCAGTGTGATAAATGCTGCACCATATTCCAGATGGTAAGTGGAGTTTGGCAAGCGCATAGTAAGATTTAAGGGAAAAAGATTGCTACCGAGGATATCCCTAGTCACCAAAGGTTCACATAGACAGCCTGAGTCAGCAAACACACAGAAGTGGTCAATCCAGGACTTCTTAGACCCCCTGCTCCAAGGATAAAACATGTTTAGCTCCAGTTCCTCAGGAAAGCAAACTTGAAGATCCCATGTTGCAACATATTGATCCCATGCAGCCCCCTGCTGCACAGATTGGGAAGAAATCATCCTTGCAACGTGGGACCCTCCTGTGGGTTGTGTTTGTACACAGGTAGCATTAAGATCCCCGGCCACAAAGAGGTACTATTTTTTGCCCCTTCACAACCACTCTGTGAACAGGTGATCTAATTCCTGCTGTAGGTCTAAAAGTTTATTTGCCATAAAGTCTTTAGACCTGACATTTAACTCAGAATGGGCAGTCACAGTTTAATTCAAGTCCACCTGTTGTTCATCCCGTTGATCCTCTAGATGCTGGCTTGCAGTAAGTGTGGTAAACTTCCAGCTCAACGATGTTTAAGGCCATTTTCTTGTAGCAATATCATGCTTGCCATCTTTAAATCCACTCCAGAGTGACCGTCTAATATATGTAACCTGCACATATTCCAGGACATTACTTTCAGCGGACCTTCCTCGAAGGCTTGTCTGCTTAGCCTTAGTTTTCTTAAACATTTCAATTGTAGCTTCAAGCCAAGGCCAGTCCTCTAAATCCATTCTTGCCACTTCTGGACTCCCAGACCTATTTGGTATGGTTGTTTCAAGAACTTGTGGTGACTGTACGGTAGACAGGTAGGCCTCAACATCCTCTTGTGTATTCAGTTGTCCCAGATAGTGACAAAATGACTTAAGTGCTTCTTGATTGTTCCACACAATTTGTGCTATCAGATTGGAGGCTAAATAACAAACGGACCTCTCAGCGTCTTTTTGGGAAAGGCAACCCTTTCATCTCAAGGCCAGTAACTGAGGAATGGCATGAAAACCTTTTATGATTTGGCCCCTATTGATATGAAGGCAGCCACATATTTTTGGATCGATTCACCAGCTCATTATTGTTCCCAGAAAGTTCTGCAGTTATGGTTTCTACGCAGTGGAACCCAGTAGCCGCTGAGATTGGCAGGTGGAAACAGCAACCACCATGTCCTTATTAGACTCGACCATCGGGGTAGCAGCCAAAATCATCAACACAGCATAAGTTTCAGGCTCCTTTTCAGGATGATTAGAAATTGAGTAATGTCGAGAGGGCATGGGGTCAACATGGGGAATATCGGGATTCTCCAGAAATAAAGTTATTTTGGGTTGCTTTTTTATTTGTAGTTTTAACAGCAACTCCTTTGTTGCCTGAGGTTCTTGCTCTCGGGTTTTGTTGCATCTCGTTTTGGCCCGTCGCCTCTCTTGAGAGGGTGTTGATGAAATCTCTGGAGTTATTTCGTTTGTTGCCATTTGTGGCTGTTAGATTATTAGATTTGTTTTATGTTTTAAGTTTTCTTTTACTTTTTTGTCTGTTCACACTTATCCAGCCTTCTCAACCACTCTCTTCTCCTGCTGAATCACTGATTGTATTTACCTCCTCCACCGGACAGTGTTCCTCCAAGATGGTTTGCTTCTCCCTGAGACACAATTCAATGAGCAGCGCCGTGCTGTTTGGAGATTCACTGTCTGATCTCACCAACTCCTTTAGCTCCTCCTGGTCAATCCTTGTTTCCATCCATGCATTGAATTTCGGTCCTACTAGGTACCACTTCCTTGGCCTCTTCCATGGTCTCAAGATCAAGACCCCTCATCGTACACTGACATTGGATTTCTAGCTTGTTAGACAGCAGTTTGCTCAGCCCTTGATCCAGAGAGTATAGTTTTAGGGCGTTCTCCTGCACCAACTCCTTTACATTGTCAAATAGCCTCAGCAAAGATTTTAGCACTAAGTGAAGTGCTGAGATCGATGCTGGACCTAGGGTTTCCATCTGTGGCATGATGTTGCAGTCCCTCTGCAGCATGATGTTCTTAGGAGTAAAATAGTTATCATTTAATGGTGATTTATGGCTGTGGACGTCAGCATAGGTGCATTTTGGTACTCCCTAATAGTGGATTCCACTTCATTAGGGACAACATTTAGTTCCACAGCAGCCCCTTCCAGTTAAAGTTGCTGCAATTCACACAACCGTTCCAGTTCCTCATACACTTGTAGCACAATGAGCTCCTTTTCTGTGATTTTCAACTTTCTGTTGCGTAATTTGGACATTTGGATTGTGCATATTCCTGCTATGGATCTCGATGAGTTGGAGTGCAGTGATTACCCTACTGGTCAGTAGACCGGAATGTTGCGTTCTCCTTATTACTGACTTGCTTCGGGCTTAAAGGGTGAGGAACCACTCTGCAGTCACCTGAGTCAGGCCTTATAGAATGTCATATTTGGAAGCAGGTGATTTCCCAAAAACAGTTGTAATAATTGGGTCCCGGGCTGGGGGCTCAACACTATATGGAAGTCGGCTTCTCTTACCCTATTCCAGGTGTCCCGAAGAAGCTTTGAATGTTCACTGGGCTCCCATAGCCACGCCTCTGTCAGTGTGTAGTTTTCGCCTGCCCACCACGGTGGAATAGTATGTTGCTCGCTAGGGATTTCAAGGGATTTCAGCCCACGCCGGACATCGTTCTTCTCCTTTTCCTACCTTGCCCATCTAGCTGGACTGCCAGAATGCACACTTCTCGCACACTCTCCACGACTCCCTTCATGACTCACTCTGCAACTTACTCCACCAGATGCTGGGGTTTTAAATACAGCTCCTCCTTCAAAGATAAAAGTCGTAGACAGACTTTGATTTCCAGGTGCCAGCCTGCACACTCATTGCACACTCTCTGCGACTCGCTCACCGACTCGCTCTGTAAGACACTGCAGGTTTTAAAGAGAGCTCTTCCTTCAAAGATAAAAGTGGTAGATAGACTTTGATTACCTGGTGCCAGACTGCACACTTCTTGCACACGCTCTGCCACTCGTCCGCAAGACGCTGGGGGTTTTAAAGTCAGCTCCTCTTTCAAAAATAAAAGTCGTAGACACACTTTGATTTCCTGGTGCCAGACTGCATACTCCTTGCACACTCTCTGGTGACTTTCCTACTAGAAGTTGTCAAGATCAGTTGTTAATTGGTGGTGAGGCTCACAGTACTATGGTTATGGGGAGACCATGTGATAGCAGGTGCTCTTTTACTCTCATGAATAACTGCAGTTAGAATAATAGTTAACTGCTGTCTTGATGCAGAGTTGGTTTATGAACTCTCACAAGTATAATGTGCAAAGACCCTGCCAGCAAACCTAAACAGACCTGAGGTAGCGTTCCCCATGCACCCTCGGAAGCGACTAACAGCAATGAATAACAATTATTTTTCTTTTTTACAATTCCTTGAAGTTGGAGAGTGTACCCAGATGCATGCATCAAGCCTTGAGCAACTCTAAACATCTGTAGAGGCCACAGTCAGATCTACACCTCTGTGCGTGTTGGGTTAGATATTTGGTAAAACCAGCAGCAACTGTCTTCCAGGACGAAACCAGGACGATTCTAATCCCGGCACAGATGAATACCCTCCTGTAGGTGAAACACCTTAGATGTTGGTTTAAAGAGGTGAGACTTTATCACTTGTGGGGATAGCATAAATAACCAAGGAAGACTGACAAAGGAATACTTTAGGAAACCTACGGTCATTTCCTTGACGAGAAGGAATGCAGTGGATATCGAGTGGGCGCATGATGGACTGCAGTATAACCTGGACTAAGAAAATGCATGCTGTTTCACAAACTCCCATTCATTACGGTAACTCTATTTAAAGAGAAGGCCTCATGCATTATCAGCTCCCAGCATTTTTGTTGTTTGGCACAGATGAATGCTGCTGCACACTTCAGCATTAGGGAATGAGGGTGGTTCAAGGCTCAAGCAAGCTGTCTCACTCTATGGCTTTTGTTCGGATCTAGCAGAATGTGGCTCAGAACAAGTGGAGTGCATATGAGACCCACAAGAAGGGCTATGTCTGACGGCTAATGTCCATATCCTGGTGGTTGGGAGTGACTGGTTTAGATGCCACCAGATCCTAAGGGCCAATTGGGTAATGGATATGAGTCCGACAAAGTAGGGCTGCGGTTGATACTGGGACATTTTGAGAGAGGAAGCTGCTTGCTGTCAATAAACTGGGGTTGCTCAATGTTGAGTAATCTAGAGCATGGAGGCAGGCAAAAGAGATATTCAACCAAACTTGCCTTTATTATTTTTGAATATATCAACCAAGGACAGTTCATTATTACATGGCCTTGATTGTTATAATTTAGGTCGTCTTATGCTTATGTCCTCACATCTAGGATAAGGAGAAAGATAAGATCTGTTTAACACTTTTGTTGAGGGAATATAAAATAGTTTAGAGGTGTTGTACTTTCTGATTTAATTTATTTTTAATTTTAATTTCATGCCTGTAATGTTATCACCTTTTGAAAGTCAGGAAACAGCAGGCAATGCCTTTGTATCATCAAGAGTGTACTTTGAAAGTCTCATCTATCGTGAAATCCCGAGTAAACTGCTCAGTCGACTCACGGGAGTCCAGAATTCAGCTGCTACATTGCTGTTGAAAATAAACAAAATGCAAAGATATATCTGCAGGCCTACTTTCCCTTCACTGGCTGCTGGTAAAACAACACATCTTGTTAAAGGTCCTGCACCCTTTTCACATATGTGTCCATCAGTATTACATCTTAACTAAAAGATTACACAGCTACCAACCAAACCGTTGGTGTTGGTCTCAATAAGGTTCTTTGCGAACTATTCATAAATTCAATGGCTAAACAATTGAGAGGAAAATCATTCTGAAATCAAGCTGCTTTTTACTGGAATTGTTTGCAGCTGGAACTGTGCTAACAATATTGACTCTTCAGGTTCAGGAAGAAATGTTAAACACTGGCATATAGGCAGCAGTTCGAATATGTCGTTCGCATCTCCATGTGTCCTGTATGATAGCACCATGAACCCTTCTGGCAATTACATGTACTTAATTCAATCACACCCAGGTTGATACATTCTAAAAACGTGATATGCGTGTTGTGTCTTGTGGATTGTAACTGTGTATATTGTGAAAGTTATGCCTACAAATAAATTGAATGATGATGACTCATTGATCAATGTTCTTAAAGCATACCTTCTTTTAAATGAGCATCATCTGCCTGACTGCTTTACTTTACTGGCATCTATGTGTAAGTGGCAACAGAGTAAAAGTTAACAGAATATGTATAGGCAGACAAAATAATTAAACATTGATTCTCATATTTAACATTTTAATTCAAGACCCATTTGCATGCAATTATATACTTCCTGCTATTTTTTCTGCATTTGAACATGCTGCACCAAATGGAAAAGGGGACTTTAGAAACAAGAGATTAATTTGATCCCAGAGCCAGTAGTCTTTGAAGAGGAAAAGCAAGTTGTCCCTCCAAGGAACAGAAACCCAGTGATTGCATTCATAAGTACATCTTACAAGCCCATAAAATCGTCGTCATTTCACTTGCTGTAAAGGCAGCTTTGCTTTACTGACACCATCCCAGCCTGAGGGGGACAAAAACTGCTGATGGGCACCCTCAGAGGGGAAAGCAGGAATAAAAATCCGAAAGAAGAAGAAAATAAATAACAATTCTACCTTTGCAGATTTTGCCATGGTGGAGATTTAGGACTGCGATGGGAATTAATTTCATTTGTGCTTACCTTTCCAATCTTTCCTTATGACATTTCCGCAGATCCTCCAGATGAAATTTGTTCCAGACTTCAATCAAAGGATTCAGCCGGCACTTTAAGCTGCAGCCCTGCTCCATGGGACATGTGGGGGGTGGGCGATGCGGTGCAACTCCCGCAAGAAGAGCAAAATAAACCCTTTCCAAGGTCTGTGAATGTCTGCATGTGAACTTGATTCTTGAGGTGACTTCTTCACAGCATGCACCAATATTAGAAGAAAGGGAAGTATGCAAGGGACAGCTGATTCTGCCCCTTTTGCATTATTTGATCCATCATAACTTGAAATAAAGTGTGTAACAACTGTTTCAAGACAAGCACCTCCTATACTTAGGAATCTTAAGTGGAAATCAACATTAGCAGACCTCGCACACATTTCAAATACACTTCACGATATCCTGGGCACGTCTTGATTGTATTTTCTAGTCAATGCTCTTTCTTGGAAGATCTCAATTTCCATGCAAATGCATAATCAATCTTGAATGTATTTATCACAATTGTTATGCACACCCTATAAGGTAGTCAAATGGCGTTATACAGTTTTTTATCATTATCATTTTCTTATAAAAAAAAACATAAACGCAACAAAGGGTGAAACCTTAAAGTTGTTGACATAAAATTGAAGCTGCTATCTTTGTTCTCTGCCAGGGCAGCCTATTTACATTACACAATTATTCAAAAGTCAGTCAGTCAAATAACTTTATTCGTATTAAAAAAAACCATCAAAGTACAAACAAATACAATAAAACACGAGGCAATATAAACAAGATCTTTAACAATAGTACAGCTCAAACATAACCTTACAAGGAAAAGTTAAAAAGCAAGTACAGAATTGATTTGTGGTTTTCTTAGACGCGGGGCACATCAGAGGAATTGAAGCAGGGCCAAGACCAGGACAGAAGTATTAGCCAACACAATAAAAAACATGCCTCTCCCACACTGCCTACATTTAAAATTGCGTACAATCTATTTAATTTTTCTACCTCTAATTAACTTGTGGGCTGAACAGAAGAATAGGAAATGCATCAGATCTTCAGTTTCAGCCTCACATGACAACCAGTCTGAATCATTTGAAGCTGTCATTTGAACTCTCGCCCACCTGGCAGTAAAGCCCCTCAGAGGCAAAAGGTTAAGACTGGCCCTGGTCATTAAGATCCTCTCTTTTCTAAAGTTGATCTGCAAAATATATTCAGAAACAGTGGGTGCAGAAAACAGAACATGCAAACGATTAGAGATGTGTTTGTTGTTCAGCTTGTTCACATTCTAACGTCAAGTAAGAAATAAGGTTCTGCAGTACTACTTTTCTGTAGGTCACAGTCATAATGGAGTGATTGACTAAACATGCTGCTGCATTTATTTCACACAAACATTTCTTAACAGAAATCCAAGGATTCAGAGTGCAAAATATGATTCAAAGGTAGGTGGGTCAGAAAAACGTTTCAGTTTATCCAAACTCTAAACCAGAGTTTAACTGGTTCAATGCAGATTTCATCTTCAATGTATTGCATCCCCAACTAAGTATGCACAGCACATGGAGGGGCGGAATTAGATGAGCATAATAGACACTTGAAAAAGTGATTATCTTCTAATTGCAAACCAATCACACCTGCGATAGCACATAAAGTTGTACCATAGCTAGCAACTGATTTGGCCCTTGTAGAATATACTCTAAGAATTATGCCTACTGGTTGTGCTTTATCAAATTTGTCAAAACGTATTACACCTCCCCATGACTGTGACATTTTAGTTTTTGACTGCAGAATGTGAATGGCTACATCGAGCCTGGAGGAGAACTTGAATCCCAAATAAGTATTTTTTCTTACACCATAAATGGGTCAGTCCCTGCAATAAAAAGCAGGCCTGTTCCATTTTTTTGCGACCCGCTTGTCATACCAAAATTTAGAAGCATTGAAAGATAGATCAAGATCAGACATAACATCGACAAAGGCTTTAACCAGAGCCTGGGTTCTTGTGAGTAACACAGTGTCATCGACGTACATCAAGACTAGAATTGGCATGCCGGGCATTTTTGGAACATCTTCATTAAGTTCAACCAAATAGTTATAAAGATTACCAACATATAAAGAAAAGAAAATAGGGGCAACAACGTAGTCCTGACCAACCCTGGCACTGACAGAAAACCATCCTGTCCAGTGGTTAAGGCCTCCAGCTCTCACATGGGCTTTATTGTTGATAGATAACATGGTAAGAACACTAACAAGCTTGTCATGGCAGCCCATGAATGCCAAAACAGACCACAAAGGCAAGGCAGAGTTTTTTCTTTTTTGAGGTAGATATCATTTGATATTCCAAGACATAAATATAGCACCTGGTCCTGTGTTCCAAATCCAATTGGGTCAGAGCAGGAAAGTTATTAGCTATGACCCAATCTTTCAAATTAGCCAAAATTGCCATACGAAACATTTTAAAAGACAAATCCAGCAGAGAAATGCGACAGTACGAA
Source organism: Ambystoma mexicanum (assembly GCF_040938575.1). Classification (NCBI taxonomy): domain Eukaryota; kingdom Metazoa; phylum Chordata; class Amphibia; order Caudata; family Ambystomatidae; genus Ambystoma; species Ambystoma mexicanum. The sequence goes on along the minus strand of NC_090937.1, from coordinate 956,141,354 downwards.
GGTGGTCAATAAAAGCCACCTCCAGTAAGCATCAAATTAAAACCAACTGTCTATAAAATGGGGCAGAGCTCCTCTTGTCCCCAAAATAAATCTAAAGGAAAATCATCTGGGAATGGGCTTAAGTGGATGATTCTTTAGAGCACCCATCAGCTCTTCTACAGAAAATGTAATAGGAGATGACACAGTGAGAGCCCTAGTATCAACAAAGGGAGGGGGAAATAGCAGACTCAAGATAATCCGGTCAGTGTGAATCTTTCCATACAGTGACAGAAAATGGTCAACCCAATCCGAAATTTGAACAGTTGTTATATGCAGTTGGACTTGGGCAGACTATTGTGGGCCACCATTCACCATTGGTCAAAAATTTGCTGAGGTGTTAGATATGGCAGCATCAAGGAGTTCTTTCCATGTCAGTGTAACCATGTCTTCTAATTGTTTCTACTCAGGATGTACCCTGATAGTAGAGGCCCTGTTCAAAATCAGGTCATTAAAAACATTGAAAGATTGCAGTTCTACAAGGCTAATCAAACCTATCATTTATTTCTGCAAGCTTAGAAATGTGACTGACTTAAAAAAGACAGCTGATACCGAAATCAAAAGATATAAAACCCCATAAATCACATTATGTGCCAGGGCTTCTGGATCAAGAATGTTTTCAATTAATACCTGATTATTAGATATGTCATGGTTAAGAAAGTTTTCCTTGCAAAATTCCACCTAATGTTCTTACATGCCCCAGTGATCACCTTATTCTGTGTGTGTTTGAAAAAACAACTTATTTTATTTACTTTCATGTATTGTTTGCTTGTTAGGTGCTTATACAATACACATATACTGATTAAAAGCTCCCACAAGGCAGGGATGGAAGGAAAGTGGGAAATACATTACAATATTACAACACAATATTGAAGAGCAGAGGGGTAAGAGGGAGGGGGACAACCCTGCTATGCCTTGTGAGTATTCAGAACGTCCAAGTGTAGAAAGGAAGAGGGAAGAGGGGGTAAGTGCTGGGGAGACCGAGCCTGTGGGTGAGCCATGGATGAAGTGCTAGGAATGTTGAGTGCTACACGGCCTGGCCCGCGGGAGGTGTAAGTGCAAGTCTCCGGAGCGGAGGGTGTCCAGATGCAAAGTGCTGTGGAAAGACAGGAGCTGTGAGAATTGGTGTGGGAGGTCAAGGCCCTGAAGATGCATAAGGGCTAGGGACACTGATTCAGTAACTGTGGGATTAGCAGAGGAGAAATTGAGGGAAGGAGGAGGAAACAAGGAAATTCTTAAGGCGCTTCCTGGAATTTGAGAAGATCCTGCCTAAGGCACAGGCAGTGGGGGAGGCTATTCCAAAGGATGGAGTCCGCAGAGGAAAGTGAGAGACCCCCTGCCCTCTGTTAAGCAAAACTCTTTACACACACGGAGTTGGTGCCAGAGGAGCTAAGTAGTCTAGAAGGAGAGTATTTCATGAGATCAAATTGAAGATAGTGTGGTATCGGGCCCAGGCACCATTATGTATGATGCAGAGGAATTTGAATTTAATCCGTGCAGCAACCGAGAGCCAGTGAAGAGTTTTAGTGCAGCAGAGATATGGTCACTGGGCTTAAAGCCAAAGAGAAGTTTCACCGCCTTAATCTGGATAAGCTGCATGGGTCATAGAGTGGAAGAAGGAAGATTCAGGAGAAGGCTCTTACAGTAGTCAAGTCTAGAGAGAACCAGGGCTTGAATCACATTGAACCTCTGGGGGAAAGTGAGAAAAGTTAGAATACCTTTGAGAAGGAAGAGCTGTTAGTTGGACTTCTTGGCAATATCCTGAGTGTGAGGGAGAAAAGAAAGAGAGGAGTCAAAGATGACTCAAAGGTTTCTGGCTTCAGTTAAAGGCGCAGGGGGAGAGCCCAAGGAGGAAGGCCAGAGTGAAGGGAAAAGGGAGGGAGCAGAGGTCCTAATGGGAAGGATCTCAGATTTACAGATGCTGAGGCAGAGATCATTGGAGGCCCAACCGGACTGGATGGCAGATAGGCAGTCATTGATGATGGAGGGTGCAAGGGGGTCAGCAGGGAGTCTGAAGAAGAGCTGTGTGTCATCAGTGTAACACTGGAGGTTGGAGGAAAAGGAGTCTTAAGCAATGACCATCTGAAGGATAACAGGATTGCATGATGGCCACTAAAAAAGATCACTAAGTACAGTCAATGCTTTATTACACGTCTGATTCAAATTGACACCCCTATTCTTCAAATAACTAAAAATACAATATACAAATACAATTGGACCAGTGTTTGTTTACTTGATTATATTGCTCCTAGAATAACTAGCAAAGGGTAATTAGTTGCAGAAAAAAAATGTTTTTGACCCAACAATGTTTTTTCAACATATGTTATCACATACAGTGAGACACAAAAAAAACTTCACCCGCAATGTTTCATAAAGGCATATCTGATGACAATATGTGCCATTCCGAGAGTTGTAGATGGGACTGGAGTTTAGACTGAAGCATCAACCAGAATGAATAGAAACAGAAACAGTTATTGACTGACATTCCCAAAATCAACATGCAACAACACAATATTGATGCATTAAGTATTGGGCACCGGAAAATTAGTCAAGTTACCTACTGACATTAGACAAGTACTAGAGCTGCACTGAGAGAAAGGGTTTATTAAACCACACGACGTATGCATGCTCAAAGTGTGCCAACCCTGGCCACAAGTCACGGAAAGCATTAACGAAGTCCAATCTTTAGATTTGTGGCCATTTGTCATCATCAGAATCTTTAATAAAGTAGTCACCAGGTTAACGGGTCTTGAATTTGAGGGGATGATTTGTCAAAAAAGTGTCAATTATTAGCTAACAGATTATTTTGAAACACTGAAAATCCAAGAATCTGATCAAATGAATGGCTGGAAGATGGTCAACCAGGTCACAATGCAGTCGCATGTATGTTAAGAGCTAGCAGACAAAGATGCTAGGGAATGTGGAGAAACCTCTGAGAACTTTCAAAACAGTAATGTATACCCTAAGGCTCACTAACCTTTTAGCTGTACAAACTGTTGCGTTCAACTCACTCCCCTAGCCCCTGATAGCAGAATTGTTTTACGTTTGCATTATATTATGTAATGATAAGTTGCAGCAATTGTCAAACTTTGATGGTTGTGATTCTTTAATTGAAATGAATATCCTCAGTGCAAAAATAAATTCAGTAATGTCACAGCATTTATAATTCAAATGGATTACCCTATCACCTAGTGAATATATTTATATTTATAGTTTGGAAACAACCCCTTTTCAATGCATTCCTTCAACAACAATGCACCGTTCAGTACTATTAAAACTGCAGCCCCTATTGCACGAAAAGCTCCATGAGCCATTTGGGAGGGTCACCATTTAGTCAATATGGCCCCAGATTATCTTCAGCAAGCATGGCCCTGATTTACAAACATGCTTCACAATAGCGCAATCCCATTGTAAAACCTTTTGTAAATCATGCCCCATGTCTCCAGCAGGTAGGTACTCATCTGCACTTAGTGCCCAAAAACACTATCTCCTTTCTTAATAATTGTTTTACACTCTCTCATTTCTTAATATTTGTTTTACCATATGGAGATGGAGGGGTCCACATGCAATCAGATACAGGTTATCGTAAAAGGGCATATTTTTGTTTTTGTTGTTTTCATGAGGAAGAAAACATGCCCTAAAATGATGAGTGCATGGACTAATGACCATGCAGTGTGCACAATAGCACTGCAGTAAGTAACTTCAGAGTAGTTATTGCAGCCAACTTAAGCTATATAGGGCATTGGCTCTGAGGTGCAGACACAAACTACTGCTCAAAACAAACAATGCAAAGAGTATGGCAAACAATGTTAGTCCATGGTGTTACTTGGTTGAGTGGCTGGCTCCATAGCCTCTCAGTTAATCGAGACTCTACACCCTTCTCCCTCATGTTGTCTAAGTTAGACTGAGTCACCTCTTTAAATAGTAGGCAAATGACTTGTGCTAAGCAGTCAAAGTGAGCAGTAGCTTTCGAGAACTGAGTTCCAGTATGATTATTGTGTACTGTTAACAGTTCATTTACATTTCACAACCATTCTCACCATTATAGAACTGTTATTTTTCAAGTTAAAGCATACCTCTTCATTGTACCACCTTATGGCAGTTACAGCTAAAATGAGATTTGTCTGATGGTAAATTCACAAATCCTGGATGACATCTCAATCAGGTTGGTCTCTAGCTGGCTTCATCCAAGACTGGGGAAGATGGAGGAAGTCCTGATATCACTAAATGCTATCTCATCACACATCCAACCTTCCTGAGATTTTTTAAATAAGTGTGAACATGTTTGCTTACGATTAATGCTAAGACGTTGCATTTGATAATGGTCGACACCTTTCACAAGGGATGGCATTTTAATATCATCAGGCTACATGGGATTTGTCTCTGGAGTCACTTGGACTATTGTGGGGTCAATGAAATGAATTAGCAGATTCCAGGTGGATCAAAATTGAAAGAAATCAGCTTAACATTCTCAACATCATCTTCCAATTCACCAATGGGACTCCTCTGCCTGCCTCAAGGATACCATCAGATGATATTTCCTAGGATGGAATCTTAACTCTACAGAGGATCACAGACTATTCATACCCAGAGATTCCTGACAGACAAGAGATAAACTTTCAACCTCGGAAAGAAGGCTTAGGACTAAACCACCCAATTTTATAAATGATATGAAAATTAGGATGCCTGGAAAGCGGAATGTATTGTATGGTACATGTCTGCATTCTGAGCAGCCTGGGTAGCCAGCTCCCCCTTCACTTCCCTTTGCTACTGTTCCTACCCCTTCACCCCTTAGCACTGCACCACCTAGTACTGTCATCATTGTTGAGGACCGCAAAAGTAGACTTTAAAAAAAAAAATACATCATTAGCACGCGTGTAGGTAACTGCATTGGTGCTAATGGCGATGTAAATCTCTGCTGAAGGCTTGGTGTGGGCCCTTAACTTGGGAGGCTGGGGTTTACTGGCAGGTTCAGCCCGTAGCCTTGGGTAATATCACCTCATTACACATTACAATTTTTCTAAGTATCATGCCCGTATTTATTATGTATTGTTGAAGGCAAAGGAATGGGAACCCATTGAGAGCTTCACTGTGTTAAATCGAAGTGAGAGTCATCACAACCCACTCAGCACAGTTTTCATGCTCTACCAGCACTCAAGTAGTGACCAACCTGATCAAGTACCTACAGTTTCTGTAACTCAGGATGGACATGCGAGAAAGAGCATTAAATGGGGCAAGATTCCAGGAATTGGAACCAAGTAAAATATGTACTTGCGGCACCTGAACACATTGAAAAAATCTGTGCACCGAAGAATTGTAATTCAATGGTGCTGAGAGAATTTGACAAGCTGAAAGGATTTATTCAGCCTCATGTTATGTGTTGTAAACCGGTGATAAGAAAGATGGCTTTGACCATGGAGGGCTGGTTTGATGAGGACTGTAGATTGGCCGAGCTCAAATTGGTTGCCTGTTTGCAAGCAGGTTCCCTGATCGACAGGCATCAGCTCTGTCTGGAAAGGATCTACTACAAAAACATAATTACAATTTAAAAGGTGGCATATTTCGAATCGAAATTGGAGGAGATGACAGATTCTGTTACGGGGGGTGATACAGTCCTGTTGGTCTAGGGTTGCAAATCTTTGACGCGGCCCTTTCCCTATCAAAAATATGTTTGCAAAATTCAATTTGACCAGCTTATGGATGAACCCTAGAACTATTGATAAGAGTATTCTTCAGCCTGTCAAAAATGCAGCCCAGCCCTGCTTGCATCCCACAGAAAAGTTGAAGCATCTTGTATAGCTCTAAATTTAGCTGCTAGATATTTAGCAGGCAAACCAGACTGTGTGTATGACGCCTACCAGTCTGGCATTCTATCGCCCGATCTCTGTCACTCCTTTCCTGGGCAAACTCTTGGAAAAGCTAGCCATCTCCCAGCTTACAAGCCACATTGAATCTGTTGGTTATCTCCATGACCATCAGTCTGGCTTCAGTGCAGCCAGAGGCATGGAAACTGCTCACTGTTACCAGAGTCCTAATTCTCTCTAGTCTGGACTACTGCAACAGCTTCTTTCTCAATCTGTCTTCTTCTACTCTCCGCCCCATGCAACTAATCCAGAAAAGGTATGCAAGATGTGTCCTTGGCCTCATGCCCATGGATCTTATCTCTCCAGTATAGAAATCTTTCCACTGGCTCCCGGTGGCTGCACAGATCAAGTTAAAGACCCTATGTATCTTCACAAGGTTTTCTGGGGCCGGGGCTTGCACTACATCCAATGATCTCTCCCAAAATACCTTCCTTGTCAAGCCCTTCACTCAGCTACATCAAACTCTCTGAAGGTCAGACCCGGAAGCAGCTCAAGACCTTCCTTTTCTCCGCTGCTTTCTCTCTCTCTCTCTCTCTCTCTCTCTCTCTCTCTCTCTCTTTCTCTCTCTCTCTCTCTCTCTCTCCCCTGCTCACCTACATGTCTCCTGTGCCCACTAGTTGCTTGGCTACCCTCAGAGTCTTCTGGGTACCAGGTTCCCCATGATCAGTGTCCCCTGCACTGCCTCCGGGCATACCACAAACTTAGGGGCTGTAAGTGTTACCCACAATCCCCTGCCTCCATGCACTTACCCAGAGGCGCGCTGCCCTGGCTGCATTTACTCAGAGCAATGCTGCCCTGATTGTGCTTCCTCCCTTCCCTCGCCCTGGCACTACCCACCCAACTCCTCCTTCACTTTACATTGTAGCACTTGCATAATCTGAATGACACAAGGCCTAGTAAGATCGCTGGTCTTGTCATCCCTCTGTCTTCCCTTACTTGTCTTGTCACACCTAGAAACACTTGTGTACAGGCGCGTTATGAATGACATATGATATCATACCTCAATCTGATCTCTGTGTCCTGGAATTTAGGTTAGGTACACATAGGTTTTCTGCCTTCACCAAGTCTTGGGCTGACGTTAATTATGGTCAGTCCTTCTTGTGTGGTGCAGGTGAAGAAACTGTGATGCACTTTATGCTGTTTTCACATAATTTGGTGCTCTGAGGAGAGCTTATCTTAACCCTGTTTTTAATACACAATCAATAAAGAGGGCTGCCAAAGCGATGGCACTATGTAAATCTTCTGTGAAACCTTTGATGTGGTTGTTTGGGTGCCTAAATATATACATAGGGCATGGATGCACCGGCATATGGTAATGAAGAGTCTCAACCTTAGATAGATTGAACTAATAGCTGAGCTAACTGAACCAAAACCAAATGTATGCACTTTGTTACTTTTTAACAGCAAATTATCAGTGTTTGTCATAATTATTTGTATGTGTTTTAATGTGTATAGATGTTTGATTATATTAACTTCAAATATTCCATGCATGTTTTTTGTAACATCATATCTATTTGTGTGTACCTAAAGACTTTGGCCCGATCACAAGTTGAGCGGCATGCCAGCAGTGAATCAGCCAGGATACTTCCCAACGGAAATAGCGTTACCACAACTTGATCTGGCGTTATTAGCGCTGGATCCCGAGTTGCAGCAATGTTGTTACTCTCCATTTTTTCAAGAGTCCTTTGGACTGTATGTAGCAGTGTCGGCGCAATTACTGTGGCTCAAACTTGCCCCGCTGTAATTGTGCCCGGAAAAGAGCAGAAAGTGGCCAGATCTACCTCCAGATGAAACTTTCCACCCAAGCTTGTAATAGCGGTACCGTTGCATCTTTCCCGCTCCTCCCAACCCTTCATGACAAATAAAGGTAAATGAATGAGAATTAGTATCCTCCACGTATTAAAGGAGCATCGTGTTCGGTAAGTTTTAAGTATGGGTTCCAGCTGAATTAAGATAAATTGGTTTCACAGAGGCGACATACATGTTTCAAGCAATTACCAAGTGAGAGAAAACAAAAATATTGACAATACAGTGGACCTGCTTTTGTCTGTTGCACCCACTTGGCTGTCAACCTGACCGGGCAGCAACCCCATGACACGTGGTGCACCATGCTCTGCCTACCTTGACCATCGCTAGGGTCACATTTCAACTACTTGTTTTGGTACTTGGGCTTTTATCCTGAGTAAAACCTTACATAAGAGTTACATTTCTCTATGCAGAAATTGCTTGGCATATAACAACTGTTTAAAAAAAGCAAGTTACAGCCAAAACAGAAATATGAAAAAGGAGTCGGCTAAACATGATATTAAAACTATAATTCAACAAGAGCACATGCATTTATTTGTAAGGCTGGCAGGGGGATGTTATCGAAACCAGCTCCAAACAAGTACATTTGAATGAGCTCCCTCTCTCAGACAGCATTAGCGGCTCAAAAGGAGTAAATTAAGCGTGTTTTTTTTTCTTCCACAGGCAATAAGTGTTCTACAGTTTGCAATTAAAAATAAATTAGGCACGAAAATCTGTAACAGATTGTTTTTAAACTTTCAGCAAACCTCTTGAGTTATGCTGCGACACGCCGCATGGCAGCAATAGTGGGCCCGAAAATCATTTCTGGCAGAAAGAACATAACTGTGCCTTCATTCTAATATAATTTCATTAAGAGCTTAGCTGATTGGCTACCACACTTGAACGCCGTTTTTTGGAGAGGGCCCAAGGGAACCGCGCTGCGACGTTGCAATCATCGGAGTGTTTTGATCACTGGAACGCAGGTATGTAACATGCATTGTGTTCAAGGCGACTATTTTATCGTTAATGCAAATTAACTACTGACTGAAAATCAACTTCAAAAGACTGCACGCTTTTGGGACTAAAACATTGCGCTAAGGGGTCAAGGCCTAAAAAAAAGCAATAAAATAGCGGGGGTCCCAATATATGCAATGGGATGTGACATCACCAGATATGAGCATATCAAAATGACGTGAAATATGCACATTTCATTCAATTGCCTCTGCATAAATATAAACATTGCACAGTACGAATGGTATTTGCCTTTCATGATGTCAACAAACACAACCAAGAGCGAATATTTTCTCGTAAAATTGTTTTGAAAACGCTGCACGTTTTGCATATTGTAAACGCCAAGAATCAATAACAAAGTTTTCCCTGGCACATGCAGCCCGGAAATGTGACCTTTCACCTTCAGTCCGTTCTTTTCTTTTCATGAGCGTGTCTAGTGCAGTGGGGAAGTACCTGGCTTGCGATCCTGGTGACCAAGTTTCATATCTCGACGACGGTGTAAGTTGAAAAAAGAGAATTAATCGCTTTTCATTTTACACACGGCCTCTAAAATACCCAGGGGAACGGCTGTTACCCGATATTGCGGACACGTACGTGATACCATCAGCTGCAGAATGCACAAAAAAGGAACCCCTCATATTGATCGAATTAATTGGGGCGAGCTGGTCAGTGGGTAACAATCATCGACCACTTAACTTTCCCCCGATACCGACTGTGAGAAACACAGGGTTTTCGGGGGCTCACCACACAGGGCTCACGTTCAAGAAATAACAGTCAACTTTTCACCAAACAAAAAAAAAATCAATTCAGCATACACCATTGTGACCAAAAAACAAGATTGTTCTTTATGTCCTGATGAGGGCGCCGGTGGGATCATTCTATCCAAACCAGGCCCGAAACTCGAGTCGATATGACAACAGTTTAAATTCCTTCCAAGATTCTGATTTTATTTTGGTTTACACAAAAGTTATTACACAAAAGTTATTTGGTGATTGAATATATTAGAATGACTTGACAATATATGCCAACAGTAGATTAAGTATAGATGCACTTTGTTAGACAACGGATATTGTCCAGCATCTAAGGTCTAAAGGTTAGACCTGATGGTTTCTTCCAAAGAAATGATTATCATTGCTGTTTCTTTGCACAGGTATGAATGGTTTTTTGAATGAAGGTGAAAGTGATTGATACAAATGTGTTGATATACGAGGCCACAGTATGGTGTGGTGTTTTTATATAATGGAATGGTACACGTTGGCATGTTTCTGGCACTATTACCTGCAGCATAGTTTTCATTTGCTATGTTATCACCCTCTGTACAATGGGCCTCGTTCTCTTCCTCATTTTTGGCACTTGTATCAAATCCTCCTTTTGCTCCATTATATGTAATCATAAGCTCATATGTGCACAATTTTAGGGCTTTAAGTGTGCTGGGAACACAGGGGGCTGGGTCCTAGCAGTGACAGGGCTCACTACCACAGGCACAGTCTTGTCTCATAGCCCACATTCTGAGCTGGACCCCTCCTTCTCTTCGACATTGTGCCTCTAACCCAGCAGAGCTGAACCTGCAATGCCTGTAGCCATTGAAGCACAAAAGTGCCAAAACCTCACGATCACGTCTTACTGCCACCGATCAATAGTTTGCTGATAGACGCACATCCTTTGCCATATAAAGAGTTGGGGCCGTCATGTAGATCCCTGTAGCAGACACACTTACTCACCAAGCTGTTTTACTGGGAATTGTTAACTATCGGGAATAGGCATAACTTTACAGGAGGCACGTTAACACCTGCAATGACCGAATTTTATGTACGTTTGCTTTATCTGATTCAAATAAATATATATATTTTACGGGACTTGCGGTAGTGGGCCAGTAGTTATGGTTAATAAGTTGCTAAACCCATAGGAAGAGCACTTTTTGGGCGGCTTATAACTTTGACCCCCTGGACGAAATCTCACCAAACTTTGCAAAAAAAAGTATATGGCCCGCTCTGAATATTTTTTTGCAAATTTGGTGAGGTTTCTTCAAGGAGCGGGCAAAGTTATAGGGCGGAACTAGAACAAATGTTTTTTTTCCATAGACTGAATGGAGAAAAACTTTGCGCACGTGTACAGCCGAAACCGCCGGACGAATTTTCACCAAATTTGTGGCAGGAGTGGCGGCTTGGTCCCAAAATCTTACTTTCGTAGATTTGGTGATAATCCATCAAGCAGTTTTTTTTTTAAAACAGGTAAAATGTACATCCCAAAAAATGTGTGATATCTGGCTCAGCTCTGCAGTCCCATTTCCCTGTTTGTTCCGCGGCTAGACCTCTGATTGGCCGGGAGGTCGGTGTGATGTCAGCGGACATACGATGCGTCCGCTGATTGGCTTGAGGGAAGCGTGATGTGTGTCATCATTTTTGGAAATGCCCGCCATGTTGTATTCGAGAATAGCGTGGCGGCGAAAGGGGCTCGAAAACATGCTTTGAGGCATCGGGTGGTGGGAAGAGGGGCTGGAAAGGGTGGGGGAGTGAAAAATGGTTCATATAATGTATTTGTTTAGGTGGAAGAAGACAGTTCGGTGACTGCGGTGTCCGCGAATATTGCAGCAGTTCCCGGTTATCTCCTCAGTCGAGCAGCTTCTGTGGTGGCAACCTTCAATAGGGTAGGATAGGTCCTGAGGTGAGCAGTTTATCTGGTGACTGCAGGCATGCTTAATTAGGGAAGGGGAGTGGATTGCAGATTATATGAGGATGTTTGTATAGGGTGTGTTATGCTGTGTCTTGTGTGGTAAGCCCCTAGACTCTTGGGTGCATGGCCTCTCCATGCACCCACGAGTCTGCCCACTGGTTGCAAGTACTGCAATAGTATGTGTACAGAAGTGGATATGGTCTTTGGCGGCTGGTTTATGTGTGTGGGTTGTGGCCAGTGTGCAGATAGTTGGGTGCATGGCTGGAGGTCTTAGGCTGTAGGCCATGGACCCAAGAGTCTAGGCACTGGCCACAACCACCACAACATAATATAGCCATGTAGTCAACATTGTGATAGTGGTCTATGAATTGCACAAATATATCTACAGAATGCAATGTGCAGATTACAAAGAAGTAAGGTACCAAAATGGTTATACTTACTGTTTGTACTGTTGAGGGGCTTAGGTGGCTGGCTTATTGGAGTGAAGAGTGTGGTGACTGGTTGTCCTTATTGGAATACTATGTGTATAGAAGTGGACAGGGTTTCAGGTTTTTGATTTTCGTGTGTGGTTTGTGACCAGTGTGCATATTGTTGGGTGCATGGGTGTGTTATGTTGTGGTGATTGTGACCTGCTACTACAGTTTTGGGTGCATGGCTGGAGGTGATGGAGTCAACAATTCTGGAGTGTGTCCACTGGGTGACTACTATGTGTACAGAAGTGGAAAGGGCTTTAGGTGGATGGTGTATGTGTTTGGGTTGTGGCCACTGGGCAGCTTCTTGGGTAGTTTACTGTTTTATGATATATTGGTTGCAGGCAGTTAATAGAGTCTTGGGTGCAGAGGCCATGCATCGAAGAGTGTGTGCATTGGTTGGATGTGCTATAATAGTATGTGAACTGAAATGGGTAGGGACAGGTGGCTGTGTTATGTTTGTGGGTTGTGGTAACTGGGCAGAAGTTTGCATGCATGGCTGTATTATGTTGCTACGGCCTCTGGCCATGCACCCAAGAGTCTAGGCCCTGGCCAAAACCACTGCAACATAATACAGCCATGCATGGAAACATTGTGATACTGGTGTATGGATTCGACAAATATGTGTACAGAGTGCAATGTGCAGATTGGAAGGAAGTATGACACCATTAATTGTATACTTATTGTTTGTATTGGTGAGGGTCTATGCAGTTTTGAGATAATATGTCTAGAAAAGTGTACAGGGCCGTAGGTGGCTTGGTTATTGCTTTGAAGAGTGTGCTGACTGGCTCTACGTACTGGAATACTATGGGTACAGAAGTGGACAGGTCCTCAGGTGGTTGGATTATGTGTGTGGGTTATGGCAGTGTTTACATTGTTGGGTGCATGGCTATATTATGCTGTGGTGATTATGAGCAGCTATTAGACTGTTGGGTACATGGCAGGAGGCCATGTACCCAAGGGTTTGTGTATTGCATGTAGGTAGTGTAATATTATGTGTACATAAGTGTATAGGGTGTGTATAAGGTGGTTTGTTGGACTGTCTTGAGATTCTTGCTTGTACTAGATTGTATGCAGTGGGATGTAATTGTGCTAACTACTATAGTTCTAGGTGTATGGCTGGAGGTGATGCATACAAGAGTGCAAGAGTGTGTCAACTGGTTGAAGTACTGTAACGGTATGTGTACAAAAGTGGATAAGGTGTCAGTTGGCTGGCTTATTGGAGTTAAAGGATAGTGTGCTCAAATATTTTAGTGTACCAATCATTTGGGCAAGTCGTTATAAACATACGTTGGTTGATCATAAACATTTTTCCTATGCATCTTACCTTAGTTTTCCTCACTTTTACAGATGCGAAAAAGAACCTTTGGGCACAGCCATCTTGTGCTAATCTTATGTGTGGATCGATCGCCCTAATTTTAAGTGAGCTTGCAGCAATAAATCAAAACACCCGCCCCCGAAGCTGACATCAGTTGTCCCAACGATCTGCACCAGCTCTTTGTATTACGTTCATGGCCAGTGTAGCCCAACATGCCACATCATCACCCACGCCCGCTCAAACAGGAAGATACATACAAGATAAAACAGACCTGCTCACACAGAGACTACCTTCCCTGTCTTGCCATAAATAGTATTTTGTATGTGAATATTTCAATAATACATCAACAATAGTGTGCAATGTTGCAAGTGCTTTTATTTTTCAAAGAATGTTCACAAGAATTGTAAACTCCATGAAACAAACAATTTAAAAATGTTGCAGGTAAATTGGAGCTGAAAATGTTGTTTGTCCTTTTGTGTCCTTGTCTTGCCGTATGGCACAATAGCAAAACAATTCAATGATGGTCCTTGGTGGTCCGTGTGGGAGAACACAAGTCTTTTTTGCATTTTTAAAGGTGAAAGTTCTTGTTTCTGCAGCTTCTTACATCATGAATGCTGACATGTTGCTCCTTATTGCCGGAAATACAAATGGACATATAAGGCCATATCGATCATCTCAGATAACATTGAGTGAAAAAACACTGCTTATGGTAATCCTCCAATGTTGGTTCCTGAATCCGTCTGTTGGCCTTTGGAAGCTATGACACGGGCAGTACGGTAGAAAGTATCTGTGAACAAAACACAATAACAATACATTTAAGTAGCCATTTTTTATTTTAATATGATAAATTACCATGTAACTCATAACTGTTTAAAACCTAATCATAAGCACAATGCAAATAATATTTAAGACACAATTGAAAAGAAGGTGTACTGTTTGAGACCATGAGTTGCGTAAAATTTGGCCACTGTGAATTAAGTATAGCTCTGAATGGGATGGAGAACCACATGGAGAAAATGAAGAACAATCAGCAATCATTCAGCTTGAATCCCAGAGAGATGTAATTGTAACGAAGCGTGCAAGATTACCGTTGGAAAACCCATCACAGTGCACACGGACGACGTTTACCCCACCAGCAATTAATAATTATGCATAGAGCACTCTATCCTACTAATTTTTTATCCCAATAAAAATGTTATGTAAACTTCAGCTTACAAAGTTTCTGGAAAATCCAGGGTTAGATTGTTTCCACGGGCAACTGCTCTGTACGACGTATCACACACTTTCAGACTAACTTGACGGTACATGTCCTGTCTGAATATAGTTAGTTATCTTTTCTTTTTTTTCTATTTCGCACAATGTATGTCCTTCGAGCAATTGATGCGGAGGGTTGTAGGCCAAATTACAATAAGCACTTGCCCGATTCAAAGGCAGACCCGTTTAGGTTTCAATTTCAGGATAGAATGCGGAAAAAAAGACATTGAGTTGGGACACTGTTAGGATATTATTGTGTATTTCACAATGTAACTAGTCTAGTTAGATAGACCTTAGCATTAGCTACAGGAAGAGATGATCCTACCTTACACACGGTGCAATGAATAGATGGATGAGCAAAACACATTGTAGAATTACGCCCCCTATGTAATACTGTTATGTACAGTGTCTTACAAATCAACGGTGCATGTTAAGACACTGTGTGTGACAAACTGTGTGTGTCAGACGGCTGATCATACGTGGGTGGCAGGGCCACCTTAATCACTTTTGGGGCCCTGGGCACAGACATTTTCGGGGCCCCCCTTCACCAAACCAAAGGAATTAATTCAAAACTTTTAAAAAGATTATACGTGGGACAAGGTTTTCAAATAGTGTTTCCAATAGATATCAAAAGAGTAAAGAGTAAAGTTTAAAAGGTTAAAGAGTAAAGCAGACTTTAAAATATGCTTGTCTGAGTCCTGCACCATCTGGTCCAGTACATGCTGTCTCCTACCCGTTCCACTCAAATGGCCTACATAAGAAGAAAGATCAAGTAATGTGCTAAACGATGCCACCGGCATGCAAGGAGGCAAATATTACAGAAACAGTACAGTTATGTATGAGATATGGATGTATTCTGTGTTTGGGTTGTGGCCACTGGGCAGATTATTCGGTAGCTTACTGTATTATGATGTATTGGTTGCAAGCAGTTAGAGCCTGGGGTGCAGAGACCATGCATCAAAGAGTTTGTCCATTGACTGGAAGTACTGCAATACTATGTGAACTGAAGTGGATAGGGGTGAGGTGGCTGTGTTATGTTTGTGGTTTGTGGTAACTGGGTAGATGTTTGCATGCATGGCTGTATTATGCTGTGGTTTTGAGGCCAGGGTCTGGAGTTTATGGCTAAAGGTTGTAGACTGTAGGGTATGCACTCAAGTGTATAGGCCCTGGGTACAAACACCACAGTATAATATACCTATGCATTCAACATGGTGATACTGGTATCTCGATTGCAGAAATATGTGTACAGATTGCAATTTAGAGATCATAAAGAAGTATGAAACCAATCATGGCATACTTACTGTTTGTATTGTTGAGGGCCTATGCAGTTTCTGTGCATGGTAAGTGGAAATGGAGGAGTAATTGTGTCATTCTTTGTGATAAAAGAAATTATAGCTTGTTAGTTTAGGTACTTTGTGATGTTGTAGTTCATTGCATTGCATACATTTGTATATTTTGTGGACACTCATAATTAGTACTTCATAAGTACCATGCTTTAAACAAGTGTACTGTGAAATGTGCGCAGTTCCTGTGTTTCTTCAAATAATCATTGGGTGTGTGGGTGAAAGAAAACCCATGCAGGATAAAAAAAAAATCTTCTAAGTTCATCTGTTATGTTGCACAGTCCGTTTCAGTGATGTGTGCACTAGTTACAGCAATGTTTAAGGTGCACTGTTGCAGTAGGAGGAATTGAAATGGTGTATGATTTGTCTTTTGGAAGTGATGGTAAAAGGGCTGCAGTAAGATACCAGTTGTCGTATTCTAATTGTTTATCTGGTTCCTGTTTTTAGCAGTATTTCTTAATGTGTTTGGTTGTTGTTGATGTTTTGTAAGTATTGTGACATTGCACTGTAATATTGCAGAATTGTGGGGGGAGTTAGATACCTGTTGGTGTATTCTAACTGTTGATAGTTTGTAAGTTGTTGAGGGTATATTGAAGTATTATGGTTGCAGTTAAATACCAGTTTACAGTTTCTCATTTGTGCAGGGTATGTTTTGAAGCATGTGCATTCTTGTTGGTACATTTTTCAATATTGTGAAGTTCCTTTGCAGCACGGTGTACTTAATAATATCTGTGTTTTTCATGCATTGGTATGGCCATTGTTAGACAGCTGTTGCCTTAGTCTACTAGTTGGTGTTTCAGAGATTACTGAGGACAGTTTGTAAAACCTCATACTCAGTACTTTTTTAAGTACTATGTAGGAAACAATATAAGTGTGTCTTTTCTACACTTATTGTTTATTTGTTTTACTGTAATCATTGGGTTATTGGGGAAATAATGGTACAGCAGGCAAACTGATGTATTTGTTGGATAGTTGCTGTATGCTAAGTTGTTCCAGTCCCACAGAGTAGAAAGTATTTTTTGTTGTTGTTGCAATTATATATGTACTGGTGGGTGTTGGGATTAGTTTATTCTAATTTTGTAGATCAGTGAGGACATTTTGGTTTTAAGAATATTAAGCAGGCATTTGCAAGATTTGCTGATAATCTCTGATTTAGAGTAATAGAAGTATCATTGCATTCAAACCATCCACATTGCCTTTTAATGTATCCATTATAGTGACCTGCACTATTTGCGGCTCCTGTGTGGTTGATTAGGGCTACTGTTGTGAAGGTGTTTTTGCCAAGTGATACTTCCCGTGTGTGAAGATAGTAAGCCTGCAGTTGTTTAGGTTCCATCTGCATTGTATCTTAAAAGCATTACTATTACGTTTTGGCTATGTGATTGTATGTGTAAGGGGCAACAATTATCAGAATTGCAAGTACTACATAATATGCTATGGTTTGCATTTTGTACGAGCTGCTGAAATGGAATGGACTCACAATTAGGAATAGAAACATAGACAAAGCGCTTGTTGGGGACTTATTCCTGCATCACGTGGTTAAAGACAGTGCATACATTTTTCCACATGTATGAAATCTGGAATATTTCATTTATAGGTATGTTTTTACGTTCCAGTACTTGTAGTAAGTATATTAGAAATGCCTGTGGATCTTCTTGTATGTTTATACTGGATCTCACCATCCCAGCACAGTAGCCCAATTCCTGCTTATTCCTGAGACACTCTAAATGTTCTCTGGATTGCTTGTTGCATTTCTGCGAAGGAGTAACATTTGTAAACACAAGTGGTCCGAGCCGTTTAAGTAAATGTTTTCATCAATTGCTGGAAATTGGAATAGAACATTGATTGCTACATTTGTATAGAAATTTTCACCAGATGTATTGGAAAATTTGACTGGACCAGATAGTTCTGTGACTGAGTCATTTGATGGAAGTCAACGTGGTGTGTTTGAAGAGTTAGTTCTCTTTGTTTGTGCAGTTGGGTATGTATTTTCCTTTTCAGTACATTTTTTTTGGGTTTGGTAATTGATGGTGTATGAGCTGATTTCAATTTCTTTGGTGGTAATGTTGGGAGATCATGTATACATTTTGATTGCATACGTTTTCTTTTACAAGGTTTGTGTTTGTGAGGAACAGGATACATTTTGAGATGGGGTGTGTAGAGTGTAGGTAGTCTATTGTACTCTATGATGCAAGGAATGTCAGCGTTTGCTTTACTTGCATAAAAATTGACTAGAAATAGTCCTTCAAGTGTACGTAGGCGTGACAGTGCTATGTAACTCATGCCTTCTTTAAAGACTGTGCCACCAATGTCAATCAATGCGTGATCTAAGGTTAGACCTTGCAATTTAAGAATAATGACTGCTTAAGCTAGAGACAGAGAAAAGTGTTCACTGCTTGCATACATGTCTTTGAAAAGAAGGAATCAGGCTCTTGAGCATCCTATCCTTTTAACTTCTGAAAGTTTGTCAACGAGGATGTTGACAAACTGAATGCTGCTGTCATGTGGGTATGTCTGGAAGCCAACAACTGGACCAAGTGCTCCATTAACTAAAATTGCTCCACGTCAAGGTTACGCTTTAGCATTACTCTACAGGTTAGACACAATGTTAAAAATGTTTCCATACCAGATGTGTTAGAGATAGAGTTTTCTAAGGTATTTAGTCGTGCTATGGCTTGTTCACACATAGGTATTGTCATACCGTGTACGTCCATTTTGTCTGTGGAGTAAATTTGCTCTAGTTGTTGCATTTCTTTTTTCAGCATTGTTTCATTGAATTGTGCACAGCTGGCTAGAGTTGGCATTAAGGACATACAGTTGAAATGTTTTATGTGCTAATTGTTCCATGACATCTGTAGCATATGTGTTATGGCCGTATAGCTCATGGATGCATCTGGTACGTAGGATAGTCTGAGCTTCCGTAAATAGTACACCAATCCAAATGATTTTTAAAATATTGGCGTAGGTGAGGTCTGCAGACTGATGCATGTTTTCAGTTATTTCTCTGTATTGGAAATGTTGCCAGAGATTTACATTACCTATGCTGCCAAGAGTTTTACAGCACAGTTTGTGTCCTAAGGTTTTAAGAATAGGTTCACCTTTCCACTGGTGTTAATTGAAGGAGATCTCTGAAAACAATTACATGTTTTCCTCCAAAGAGTTCTTCGTAGTCTGTTTTGAGGACCTCTTGTAATCTGAGGTGAATCAAAGCCAACATTAGGTTGGAGACCATGCTCACCTCATCTATTAGGAGCATTTTTGTTTGTTTCAAAGCTCTGCGCAGCTCCGTAGCAGCTTCTGTTGAAAGTTTGTAGTAGTCTAATTTGTTTTGGTGTTCTACTGGAAGAAGTAGCAATCGGTGTAAAGTGACACCACCACTGCTGTAGGCAGGCAGCTAAACCTGTGGCGGCGGTTACAAAAGATGAAAGCTTGTTGTTTGTTAATTGTTGGAGGAATTTACTGATGATTTTTATTAAGAATGTTTTGCCTGAAACCAGCTTGACCACTCATCAACAGCAATACAGGTTTATAGCGTTGATAGGTACAAGTTTCAGTTTCGTGCTGTATACCATGTTCAATTTCTTTACTTACTTCTAGGAAAATGGTATGCTGTTCTTTGTTTAGTTGTGATTCCAGTAGAGCAAAGTCTTCTGCAGATTGCTCATACTGACACATGGTGTTCTCTACTTCAGTCATGTTTAATTTTGCCTCGTTGGCTATGAGTGGCTGTCCCAGTGGTTCTTGGCTTCCTGTCAGAGACGGTTGACTGCTCTCAGGAGTGTCTATGTTTAGTTGTGCTTGAAGTTCTTCTTGTTGGCCTTCATTGTCAAACATGTGTTTTTATTGTGTAAAGTTTATATTTGTTATGGTGCTTTCACTTGCAATGAAGCATCTTCACAGGAGGTGTGGGTGTCTAATAAATCATCTTCTTTTCTACATGGTTTAAAAGTTGTAGTAGGGCCATGTAGTACAGTTATTTGTGTTGAGGAGATTTTAATGGAAGCTTCATATGATTAATTAGGCTGTGTTTGGTAAGGTTAACCAGCTACCCAACCTTCAACTATATATTTACCTTTTTTCTCATCTGGTTTAATGTTGTTTTTGTATGAGAAGTTTTGGACTATGTGGTACAGGCACATGGCTTCTAAAGCATTATTCCTGTTTGGGTAGTATGTTTCTAATAATTTATTTTTCAAAAAGTCCTGGCTGTTGGGATCGTTTTGGCTATTGTTTCTATGTTTTGCTACAATTCGAGAACTATTTTGCTGGATTCAGCAGTACCAAGGTTTAGCCAGAATATGTTTTCCGATTTCCCATTTAAGGCAGTGCCGGTTAAACCGTCTGCGGCTTCGTAGCAGACACATTCTCTATGGGAGAGCATTTTTATGGCAAAGCTGTACAATTGCTGTGACAGTGCTTTGTCTGATGATATGTCATCCCAGAGGTCTTTCAGCTCTGTTTTCTCTGCTCTGGTTAAGTAGGCTGTGACATATCGTGCAACTGCAGTGGAATTGTCTGCAATGTACTGCACATCTATATTTGCATTCCATAGGAGAGCAATGATTGTATTGTAATCCTTGATGAACTTTGCTGCTTTGGTTCTTTTTATGTAGTATGTGTTCTTAGAAGATTTACCTTTCACACTGTGTCTAACTGAAGACACAAAGCTGTTTACTTGTCCTGTTGCTGAAACTGGTCTAGAGAAACCAAAGCAGCATTTGGTGCAGTATTTGCCTTTGTTTTTATATTTGCACCGACAATATTTGCCACACTTGTGTCTTTGAAACTGCCAAACTTGTGCATGTAGGTTGCTATATGTACTTTCGAAAGAGATTTCGCAAGTGACATATTTGTGAATGATCTGCAAAACTGTTGGATCATTGTCCTGACCAAATTCAGGAGCTTGTTTAATCCACAAAATCATGTGGATGTGAGGTGCTCCTCTGGCTTGATATTCTTTTCTCCAAAAGAAGTGTTCCACTTCTCCTAGGGGAGGAAGTGTTTTATTACAAATGAAGTGCAGCATGGCAATAAAGCGATGATGGAAGTACCTTGTTACATTTACAGGATCAAGAGAACAGAGTTCTCCTGTTGTTTTCATGTCTATACCTGCTTTGTTTTTTGTTTGGTATGCGTAGGAAAGTGTACAAGTCTTCCCACGCATACTCTGCACAACTAAAAGTGACAAACCATGTGGGTGTGCCAAGGTTGCATAGCATACACAGTACATCTGAGTGCTGTCATAATCAGTATTCTTTCGTACCACGCATGTTTGCCAAGAGATTTGTAATACTTGACTGTAAAACCTTGTCTTTCTTTTGCTCCTTTTGAAGTAGCTACGTAGCAGATATGTTTTGAAAACTGGAACCTGTTTTCAAGGTGTGTGCACATCCATAAAATAGAGTTGCTAGTTCACTTTCAAAGAGGAGGTGGAATATGTATTCCACATTTTGTGTGAAGCTTGGGTCTTCAAAATACATTCGTAAACAGCGTTTTTCTGATGCTGTTATTTGTGTGCATCTTTCATCGTAGGAAAAAGTAGTGGAAAGGCTTGTGCTTCTACACTTTATTCCCATATACTGATTGGTGATCCTTTGGCTTGCCACATTTGATATGTTTCCAGTGCATCGTCTATGATGACTTTGGAGTGCAGTGGGTGAATTGTATAGTGGTCTAAAATATTGGAGGCTGCAGTAGGATCTAGAAGTTCAAATTGGGCAGTTGTTGAGGAGTCCTGAATTATTTCAGTCGTTTCTCTCAAGTTTTCTTCAATGTTTATTTCTTTGTAGTATTCATTGTTGTCTTTAAGATATTGCAGGGCTTCTCTAACTTTGTTTAAGTCCACTAGTTACTGCCAAATATGTTTGTCTTTTGTAGGTACACCATTGACCAGGATAATCAAAGATTGATCTATTGGCCGTTGCACTCCTAGAGTGTGTGCATTTTCTTTGAGATCTAATGGCAAAGAAACTACTTTGCCACAAATGCCTTTACGTAATTCAGTGGGAGGTAATTTTGCTGTTTTTGCTTGTAGTCGTATTATTGCTTGAAATGGGTGTACTGTTTGGATTATAATGGTTTCATACAAATTAAGCTGTTGGAGTGGTTTTGACAGTGGGAATATTTCCAAATTATTACTAATAGCTTGTGAAGGCATTTGGTGATTGCCGAGTTTTGTAGTGCAGTATGTGCACAGTATTGAAGGGTTAGTAATTTCATATTTGTTTTCTGCTATAAGGTAGAGAGCTAATTGGAATGATTGGGATTCCTCATTGTCTCCTATTTTGTACATTATATCTATAGTTTTCATGCTCTTTGTATAAACATTTCTGCAACAACACACACATACTTGGTTTGGTACTTCAACAGATGTGCTTTTAAACTTTGCTATTTCTTTTTTGTGTGTGTGTAATAGAAAGTTGGCATCTGCAAGGTTGTTGCTACTGTGTTCTAAAGTTACTGTATTTTATAAGTGCTATTCAGTTCCAACATATTTACTTTGGATGTGGTCTATTTGTTTGAGCAGTTTGGCCATACCATGTAGGAGAATGTTATTTAAATGTTCCAGTGTTAAAGCAGGACTTTATGCATAGTACAGTTTGTGAACAAGATTTCTTACAGCAGAATGGTGTGTTGCTAACATTTTGATATGGTGGAACATGCTTTTGAAAGTAGGTCCAGAAATGAAGGCTAATGAATGTCCTCATAGTCCTGTGTATTTGCGCACTGGACAGGAGTCCATAGTTTATAGTATTTTTATTTTTCTTTTGTCGTTGGTTTTCACATAGTGATTGAGGAACTGCTGCAAAGATTTGATAGAGTTTTGGCGTACATTACACATTTATGTACATGGCCATTTGTAGATGAGGCGTATTGGTTCAGTGGAATGGAGAGTTGATTCTAAGCTTGATGGGGATATTTTTGAAAGCAGTGTTTCTTGTTCCATTATGGTATTGTCTACCTTTTCATACCCTCGCCCACTGCTATGTATGGCAATTTGGATTGTTTGTTCTTGATTGTATTATTCTTCATTGAAATATAGATTTGTGCTGGTGGTGTGACTCCACTAACCTGTACAGATATTGCCAAAGGTATCTAAGCTGATATTGTGTTTGAGGCGAAGTACTGATTGCAGTTTACTAATTAATTTTGTTAGTTGTTTCATTATGTTTAACATTGATATAAATAATGTTTTTATGAGGAGCATTGCACTGTCTACAAGAGCTTCCAGGATCAGTTTTCTGCTGTAAGTTTTAAGGGTTGAGCATGATTTTTCCACTGTATTTATAAGGTTGTAAAGGACTCTGTGGTGGAACCTTTTTTGTTAAATTAATTTTTTCGAATGCTTACTTGTGGCTACGTTACCGTGTGTAGGTGCTCTGTTAGCTCTAGTGGTAGTTGCAATCTTTTTAGTACATTTATTTCTATTTTTACTTTTTGAAAGAGGAGTTAACGTTTTTTTTTCCTGTTAGGTGCTTCTGTTTTCCTAAGTAACTGTATTAGCTGTTTTGTTTGAACTTTCTGTACAAATTGTGCTAGGGGTGGATGGCTACTTTCTATGCTTTTAGGTTGATCTGCTCTATTACTGTGTTGTTTTCTACAGAGTTGCTTTTTGGTAGGCATTCTGTAGTATCTGCTGGAGAAAAAAGGAAAGTGTGGATGTGCAGGTTGTGCAATGTATATGTGTGCACTGTGCATGAGTGTTTGAATATGAGGGTAGGCAGACATATAGAGATGTGTGATTATGTAATGGGCTGTTACTTTAGGGTGAGAAGGCTGTATTGCTTTCTGTGTGTTACTATAATGGCAGTCAGATGACTATAGGAAGTGGGCACACGTTGAGGTGTAATGAGTAAGAGTGAAGCAAATACAGTTGGGTTGATGGAATTGTGTATCCTACAATTCAAGAATACTGCACGGTCTGATTAAGAGGCAGAACACTACGATAGTATTGAACTTACTTTGTTGGATGTTGAGAGTAGGTTTCCTCTAGGTTGTATTTTCCACTTCAGAAGCCACTGGCATTCAGGAGAGAGATGTTCACTGCAACTGCGAAAGAAGGAAATAAGAACATATGTTTATTGATGGCACAGTGATTGCATTTGGAGAATACATTATTTAAAATTGTAGGAGGATGTCTAGGCAGGAAGAGTTAGTGTATGTGTGAAATTGGATAGCTTTGTATGATATGATATGATATGATCTGATATGATATGATATGATATGGCATTTATAATGTGCCTCTGCACAAGTGTTTCAAGGTGCGACGAGGCAAGGGGGGAACAAAGGGAAGACAGAAAATGATCCTACTAGGCTGGTGTCATTCAAATCGTGCAAGTGCATGGAAGGGGGTAAAGGAAAAGTGCGAGGGGGAAGGGAGAGGGGAAAGTGCAGTACATGGGAACATGGAATAAATAAGATAAATAAATTGGCCAGCTGGTGGCAAGTGCAAGGAAGTGCAGACATAGGTGCTGGTAGGGGGACTGTAGGGATACAGAAAGGGTGGCCAGGTAACCAGTGCAGTTTCAGTCAGGAATTCAGCAGGGGAGAGGGGGAGAGAAAGTAGAAGCAAAGAGGAAGGTTTTGAGGTGCTTCCGGAACCAGAGATGGTTCTTCTTGAGTTTCAGGGAGGCAGGAGGGCTGTTCCAGAGAGAGGCCCCTGCCGAAGAGAGTGATCTGCCACCAACTCGTTGCTTGGAGAAGCGTCTGACCCTGAGGGAGTTGGAGGCGGATGAGCAAATAGCTCGAGAAGGAAGATATTTAGGAAGAGAGAGTTGAAGGTATTGCGGCCTCAGACCCCAGAAGGCTTTGTGTACAATGCATAGGGTTTTGAACTTAATCCTCACAGCCACAGGGAGCCAGTGCAGAGATTTCAGTCCTGGAGAGATACGATCCATGGGCTTGAGGCCAAGGACAAGTCTCGCAGTCCTGTTCTGGATACGTTGCAGAGGGCGGAGAGTAGAGGCAGGCAGATTTAGATAGAGGCTGTTACAATAGTCCAGCCTAGAGAGGACCATGGCTCTGGAGACAGTGAGCTTCTGTGGGAAGGAGAGGAAAGGAATAATACCTCCAAGGAGGTGTAGCTGGTAGTGTGACTTCTTAGAGACGTCAGAGATGTGAAGTGAGAAGGAGAGTGCAAAGTCGAAGATGACCCCAAGGTTTTTAGACTTGCAGGTGGGAGTAGGAAGAGGGCCAAGAGAGGCCGGACAGAGAGCTGCAGGGAAGGAGGGAGTGGGTGTGCCAATGAGTAGAATCTTAGTCTTACTGGCTTTAAGGCAGAGGTTGTTGGCGGCACACCACTCCTGTATGGCAGACAGACAGTCAGAGATGAGGGAAGGAGAGGAGGAGGCCGAGGGTAGCCTGAAAATGAGCTGGGTATCATCCGCATAGCACTGAAAGTTGGGATAGAAAGCGGCGATGCAGTGGGCGAGGAGTGCCAGGTATTCGTTGAACAGCCAGGGAGAGAGGTTAGATCCCTGGGGGACACCAGAGGTAGAGAAAAAGATGTTGGGGAGGAATGACCCAAGTTGGACCTGGGAGGGTCGGTTGGTGAGGAAAGAAGTCAGCCATGCCAGAGCCTGGCCAGTGATACCCAGGTTATCACAGAGACGGTTGAGCAGGATGTCATCATTGACAGTGTCAAAGGCAGAAGAGAGATCAAGCAAGATGAGAACGCACAGGGTGTTAGAGTCAAGGTTGGTGAGCAGGTCTTCACAGATGTTCAGGAGAGCAGTTTCTGTGCTTCTAGCAGCTCTGAAGCCAGACTGATGGTCATGAAGACAACCAACAGATTCATTGTGGAGATTGAGCTAGTAGATGGCCAGTTTCTCCGGGAGCTTGCTCAGGAAGGGAGTGATAGAGATTGGGCGATAGTTAGCCGGGCAGGAGGGGTCGGCAGAGGGTTTCTTAAGAAGAGGGAGCCCAAGGGTGTGCTCCAGGGAGGAAGTGAAGACTCCAGTGGCGAAGGAGTGATTGCAGAAATCAGCCAGGGCAGGAGCCAGGGAGTCAATGTGGTCCTTGATAGTTATGGAGGAACACGGGTGAACCTGTTTCGATGGGTATTTCATAGATCGGACTAGTCTAGAAACCTTGTCTGCACAGATAAGGCAGATAAGGAGGGAGGAGGGGTGGTTGCAGAAGGGCCAGAGGAAGAGCAGGGAATAGTGGGAGGGAGACGAAAGGAGGAGAGTGAGGACAGGATGTCCTGAGTTTTAGAAATGAAGTGAGAAGCCAGTGCCGTGCAGAGGGCCTGGGAAGGGACAGGAGAGGTAGAGACTGCGGCAGGATTGGCCAGTTCCTTGCAGATTTTAAAAAGTTCAGCCGAGTTGTAGATGCAGCAGATACGCAGGCTTGGATATGAGCTCTCTCCTTGGTGAGGACAGAGAGCCGGTATTGCCTTTGCAGCAGGGGGCAGGACAGTTTGTCAGAGGATGAACTTGAAGCATGCCATTTCCTCTCGGCCACCATACACTTGAATTTTAGGGTGACGAGGTCTGAGTCATACCAGGAGCTACACTTGACTTTGGGCTTCAGGCGGATTCTCATGACAGGGGTAAGGATATCAAGAGTATCAGATATAGAAGAGTGGAGTGTGTAAACGGCTGTGTCAGGGTGAGAGTCTGCAAGAGGGGTAGGAGGGGGCGAGAAGGTGGTGGCGAAAGCCTCAACTGACACGCGCTTCATGGGTCGGATGACCAAGAAGGTGGGTGGCAGTGATGGAGGTGGCTTGGCCTGCGGGGTAGGGAGGGTGAGGTGGGAAGATAGGAGAAAGTGATCACTTTAGGAGAGAGGAGTGGATAGAGGGACAGAGAGGGGAAGGTCTGAAGAGATCAGAACATTGAGAGTGTGCCCTTCAGAATGAGTCAGGCCAGAGGGGAGAATGGTGAGTGGGAGAGAGTCGCAGAGGTCGCAAAAGAGTCCAGAGGGGGATAGGGGGCATCCAGGTGGATGTTGAAGTCTCCAAGAAGGAGGAGTTGAGTGATTGAGGCCAGGAGTGAGGAAGAGAGGTCCGCCCACTCAGAGAGGAAGGAAGAAATCTGACCAGGTGCCTGATAGATAGTAGCCACAGTAAAGGAATAACTAGGGGAGAGAGAGAGCCTGCAGATGAGGCATTCAAAAGAGGAGTAGGCCTGTGTAGGAGTGACAGAGGCAGGAATCCACTCAGGGATGATAAGGGCTACACTCCCACCAGAGCGGTTGGGCCTAGGCACAGAGAGCATCTTGTAGACATCAGGTAGGAGCGTGTCAAATCTGGTGACAGAGCTGGCCATAAACCATGTCTCAGTGAGACAGGGGACATCGAGGTCAAGTTCTTCAAGAAGTACTAGCGGCTAGAAGCAACATACCAACCATTATGGTGGTCTAATGCCTCGTTGCAAGGCCCATAGGAAATTGTAATGTCAACGGACATAAGGAGGGTTCTTAGAACACTTTCAACCTGACAATGAACAATACGAACAGCGTTCTCAGAACACCCCCATTTTGTTTAATTGCAAACATTACCTCCACGTCCACTCTTCCTCGTCCCAGTACTTAATTCATGAGGCCCCTGCCTCCGACACAGGACCTTCTTCTATTTCTTTAAATTCCTATAACTCCTCCCCCACATCCACATCACTCGGTTTCATATTACCAAGCCGGAGCATGGGACCTTCCCTGCAGGGAGGGTGAGGAGGGTCGTCAGTACTGTGACGAGGAAGAGTGGGACGAGGAGTAATGAAGATTACTGGTAAGTAATCAGAGCATTTCAGGACACCGCAAGTGTTCTTAGAACACATTCAACTTGCCAGAGTACAATCCGGACAGCGTCCTCAGGACACCGCCATTTTGTTTATGTACAAACATTTAAGGACACAGCGAGTGTTCTTAGCTCAATTTTAGCTTGCTTGCGAACAAAACAGACACATACTCCGTCCTCAGAACACCCCACCATTTAGTTTATATAGAACATTTCAGAACAGCCGTGTTGTCCGCAGACAAATCAAACACAACAAAAGTGTCTAGCATATAAAAAAAACAGAACATTGAACCTATCTCATACTCCCCCACCCTCCCCAAACACTCTTACACACCAACACACTCCACTAAATACAAGTTTTAAGCCAAGTTTCACCGCGCTGTCCGCGGTCGTCCGCGAATGCAAGATGGCGGGTGCCACAGAAAATCTGGCGCGCTCCACGCCCCACGACGTCCAATCAACGAACATGTTGCATGTCCATGGACATCACGCAAGCCGCTTGGCCAATCAGGGCACTGTCCGCAGAGCGTACCGGGAAGTCCGTCTGCGGAGCGAATGGAGATATCACTATTTTTTTTGCCTTACATTTTGGTCATTTTTAAAAAAAAACTACTGGACGGATTTAGCCCCAGCTCCTGCTGCAAATTTGGTGTAAATCCGTCCAGCGATTTGGGCTGTAGGCGTCTTTGGGAAAAAACAAAAGTTTTGGGACTCCCTCTATAACTTTGCCCCCCCCCCCCGGACCAAACCTCTCCAAACTTTGCAGAAAATTCAGAGTGGGCCATATACTTTTTTTGCAAAGTTTGATGAGGATTCGTCCAGAGGGAGCGAAGTTATAAGCCACCCAAAAAATGCTCTTCCTATGGAAACACCAACTTAACCATAACTACATGGGCGCTACCGCGTCCATGTAATATATATATATATATATATATATATATATATATATATATATATATATATATATATATATATTCAGTGAAAAAACTTTGTTAAATGACGTTATGGTTAAGTTGCGCTGCTAAAAACCTTTCAAATTCAGTGAAAAAACTTTGTTAAAGGGACATTATGGTTCCAAGTAAAACCGAAAGACCCTTGAAATTCGCCAGTTATGGTAAGCCAAGCAACCATAACTCGCGCCACCACCGTGCACGGCTAAGCATAACACCCAGGACATCAAAGATGACATCACAAATGTCATTGATGACATCACTGATGACATCACATGTCTGACTCCCCCTTTTTTCCTTTCCTGACATATCTAGACCACATGATTTTCTTCAGTAACAGTCAGGAACTAAACAAAGTTTAGCAAAGTTTTTTCACTGAATTTGAAAGGCTTTTAGCAGCGCAACTTAACCATAACGTCCCTTTAACAAAGTTTTTTCACTCAATTTCATTGGTTTTTAGCAGCGCAACTTAACCATAATGTCCCTTTAACAAAGTTTTTTCACTGAATTTCATAGGTTTTTAGCAGCGCAACTTAACCATAACGTCCCTTTAACAAAGTTTTTTCACTGAATTTCTTAGGTTTTTAGTAGTGCAACTTAACCATAATGTCCATTTAACAAAGTGTTTTCACTGAATTTCATAGGTTTTTAGTAGTACAACTTAACAATAATGACTTTGACTTTATATACATGTCATATGGAACTGACTGAATCTCTTCTACTGTACTTGATGTCCGCGAACTCATTTAATGTTTGCGGACATGTTCTATGAACAGTACCACTACCTAAAAACTCTGGGGGGGTATGTTTATTGTTATATCATAACATAGGAACATTTAACAAATTCAAAAAGGAGCACACAAACACATTATATGTACTAATACATAAGAAATTTAACCCATATATGTAACACACTAACCATTCATTTAAATGCACTATGTTCTAAAATGGAATATACCACAAGAAGATAAATTGGATTCCAACATAATTACCTCACAGACACGACAGAACTGAGAACAAGAGCAGACACACTGAGTATATAGGACATATGTTACCTGAAATAGTAAGTGTACTTAATTTTATTCATATATTTATAAACTTTCTGTATTAGTTAAAAAAAATATATTATCTTTTTTTTTTCTCACAGAAATGTCTAGTACTCTGGAATGGCTAGAGGAGCATTTCCCACATGAAGAAAGGTCACAAGATAGTGAAACTAATGGTAAACACTTTATAATATAAACCATTTAATTATTATTATTTTGTATACATTTAACATATATATGTTTTTTTTTGTATTTTTTTTGTACAGAGCATACCAAAATAGAAAATACTTCAGAAAAACCTGTTATGGATAACACTTTTTACAGTATAGAAGAAAAAATGGATTTATTGTTGACTAATTTTAATAAATTGAAAACTTTTGTGGAAGATCATTTTAAACCAAAAACCTCGTACCATTGCCCCACATGTACTTGTCCCTCCTCACCATATCCCAGTCAATTATCCCCAAACCCTCTCCATAACCCAAAACGTTTTGATGAGACTTACATCCCTTCTTCACCTAATAACAATCATTTTGAAACCCCTAATTCTCCTGTTTTTGTTTCTGTTTCTGCCTCACCTTCTCTGTCATAAATTATGAATATATGTTAAATAAAGTTTAATTTTTATATTGTGTTGTAAATACTTTCATTTTTAAAAAAAAAAACAATGTTGGTGTCCGCGGACAGTGCAGGTGTTCTGAAATGTTCATAAATAAATGAAAATGGAGGTGTCCTGAAGAACACTATACCTGTTCGTACTGTTCGCTAGCAAGTTGAAACTGTTCTAAGAACACACGTGGTGTCCTGAAATGTTCGTAAAAAAAACACGGACAGTGCAGGTGTTCTGAAATGTTCATAAATAAATGAAAATGGAGGTGTCCTGAAGAACACTATACCTGTTCGTACTGTTCGCTAGCAAGTTGAAACTGTTCTAAGAACACACGTGGTGTCCTGAAATGTTCGTAAAAAAACTAAAATTAAAGTGTTCTAAAGAACACTATATCTGTCCGTAATGTTCGCTATCAACTTGAAACTGTTCTAAGAACACAATTGGTGCCCTCAAATGTTCGTAAATAAACAAAAATGGAGGTGTCCTGAAGAACACTACACCTCTTCATAGTGTTCGCTAGCAAGATGAAACTATTCTAAGAACACACTCGATGGCCTGAAATGTTCGCAAAAAAAATAATTAATGTGTCCTAAAGAACACTATATATGTCCGTAGTGTTCGCTATCAAGTTTAAACTGTTCTAAGAACACAATTGGTGTCCTGAAATGTTCGTACGTAAACGAAAATGGAGGTGTCCTGAAGAACACTATACCTGTTTGTAGTATTCGCTAGCAAGTTCAAACGGTTCTAAAAACACACGCGGTGTCCAGAATTGTTCGTAATTAAACGAAAATGGAGGTGTCTTAAAGAACACTATACCTGTCCGTACTGTTCGCTAGCAAGTTGAAACTGTTCTAAGAACACAATTGATGTCCTAAAATGTTCATACATAAACGAAATTGGACGTGTCCTGAAGAACACTATATCTGTCCTTACTGTTCTCTACCAAGCTTAAACTGTTCTAAGAACACACGCAGTGTCCTGAAATGTTCGTTTCACGTGTGACGCATTTTTAATTACTTCAGGACCCGAACAGTGTCCGTAGAACATCAACGCACATGCGCAAACCAATCTCCGTGCATTTGGTGTCCTGCGGATATGCGCTTCCTTCGAGGTCATGTTCGCAAACGGATCATATGACCGCGTCCATGCTGATCGCGTGTTCTGAATGCGGACACTGTTCGTGTCCCCGAACAATTTAAAAGTACATTTTCAATTAATCCATAATATTTTTCAATAAAATCTCACCATGGCACAAGTCCCACATAGTAATCCTGAGTTTCTACATACCTTTTGAAACTTTAAGAACTTTTTTTGTGTTCGATCTGTCCGCAGACAACGCGCATGTCTGCGGACCGTGCACACGCACCCCTATAAAAGACCACGCCCTAGAGCTTATTCTCATTGTGTTTCTGGCTATTCTTCAGAACACAGCGATTTTTTTCTGCCACCTGCAGATTATAACATCATCGAGATGGCATCCATGGCTGAACTACTGCCACCTGGTGCTGCACCTGTTTCAGCACCACTCCCACCCCCTCCACCACCACCACCTCACCAAGGGCCTGAAGAGGGGAACAGGAGTGAGGATGCAGAGGAGGAAGATGAGGATGATGAGAATGAGGTAGAGGAAATCCCTACTACCTGCACAAAGCATGAGTCTTGGGTGTGGCGGTTATTTACCATTCATGGGAATGGTCCTAAGGCTCGTTCGAACCGTGTTACCTGCAATGAGTGCAAAATGATACTGAGTCGCGGGAAGCACGGTAAGTACAGCTTTGGGACCACTACTATGAAGCGACACCTGAGGTCATTTCACTCTGGGGCTATTCGCAGGGTTGTACCTTGCGAAGAACGTAGCAGGTTGATTTCCTCTACTTCATCCTCTGTTTCTGATCCTGTCACCACAAGGACCACCTCTGTGGGACAGCGTCTTCCTCAAGCTGCCTCACAGGCCATAGAGAATGCTGATGACCCTTACCTTTCGAGGGTCACAGTTGTATCTATGTACTGTGACACAGTACTCTGCAGGGGGGAGCGACTTTGTAGTGCTTTTGAGACTATCGTCTCAGAGCACGAGAAGATCTGCTCACTACCCAAATAAAACCCACTCTACATCTTCCTCTCTCAGCTCGCCCTATCTTATCCCTGTCATTGGTGTCCCTCTTTTTACCTTCCTTTCCCCTCCTCTCCTAGTGTTTCGTGTTTAAAAAACCAACAAAATACAAAATAACAAAAATCAAAAAAACAAGGCTCTTTTCAGAGGCGCCCTTCACAGTTAAAAAATAGACGTGAAAATAAATGAAGCAGGGCCCTTTGTATTTTTTAGAAGTCTGTGGACAGTTCACGAACATTTAAAAAATTGGGTTGCTACCCTATCACAAACATTGCAATTTTCTCTGGGAGGAAGTGGTGGCTCTGAAAAGAGGCTTTGGGAGGTGTTTGTAAGTCAAAAATTATAAATGCTTAACACCTACTTCAAAATAGATGTCGTAATTCCAAAAAAAGGTCGCAATGCATTTTGTACATTTCTCAGAAAAATCTGATTGCCACCATACGTAAGATGGACTCCATCTCTGCGAAAAATGTTTGTACTACGAAACAGAATATTTTCATTGTGAAAAGAAGACATGCCAAAATCTTTTAGAAAGGCACAAACAGCTTTATTAACATTGCGCCTTGCTTTTTCCATTTGTGGACCAAATGAAGAAGAACAAAGCCACATTTGTCTCTGCGCAATCCGTGAAAATATTACTTGAGAATTAGGAAACATGTTCATAACCTTCCCAAGTCCCTCTTTCATAGCAAATTGCAAAAAAATTCCAGTCACATGTCCTAAACTGTTCCCTCCACAATGAATTACAATTATGTCTGGATGTTGCTCTGTCTCCAAAGTAGCACAGAGAGGTAGCAAGTCCAACCACTTCATTCCACGTACTCCATGCCAGTGTACTTCCACATGTGGGAATCCAAGATCTACAGCTACTCCACAGCTTTCTGCATGCACCTTCAACCAATATATCCATGAATCTCCCAAAATCCATACAATCTTTTTCCTAAAACACACAGACATAGCTATCTGTTGTTCTCTCTGCAAAAATAGTATATCAGAAACTTTCTTCTGGCACAACACACCCACTAAACTTTCCTGACCAATCCCTTTCAGTACTCATTCTCATTTGCATGACTTCTGAACCCAAGAATCCCCGGATGTAACTCCCGATGTCCGCGAACTACTGCCATGTCCGCGGACATATCGTAACATGAACAGCCCTTCTACCATTTCCACTTCACTCTCTCTGCCATTCCCTCATTGCATGTAGCTAAGAAGTCACATGACCATGCACCAATCACATTCAAGACCTCTACATCTAACTGCATCATCATAGATCAGCACTGCAAATGTACTGTGAATCTCTCTGAGTACAAGTGTCATATCATTGGCAAGCACCATCTACCAGAAATACTGTACAAGTCTCCAAGATTTCTACTTGCAGATCCATGCATATCCATATGCATGAACACAAACTTCAGGTATGCATATTTTCTGTACAGTAGATGAACACATTTTCAAACAGACTTTTAGCTTGTGTAATCTGTAAAATGAATTTACTGTATTTTTATCAATTTCCTTAAATCAACTATCACTTATAAACCTTTATACTATTTACTTTCTTTATACACACACACTCAAATCATGTTAAACTAACATTTTTTAAATGAAATATATAGACGACATATATTCAAACAAATTGCATGCAAGCAGAATCTATGTTTAAATCTTTAAAAAAAATACTTATACAATTTCATATTTTTTGTTTTTATTTATTTATTTACTTAATTACTTTAATATAGACATGACATTGAGGCGCTGTTACCTAGAACAGCTTAGTTACAGAAATAGTGGTATTCACTGGTATATTATAAATTTCACAAGACATAGTAAATATATTTTTTTTGCTACAGTTAGTCATTCAATACCATGTGTTCATTAAGAACATATCACATGTACTGAACTGATGCAATGTATCTTATGTATATAAATTAGTTTAATGGTTTTGAAGAAGGTGCTGAGGATTTCAATTAAAAAAATCAATATCTAAATTAAAAACAGCGCTATATACAAACAAAATTACTAATCTGAATCTTTTACAATTGCAGTGAAGACCAGTCTCCTGAAAAGAAGCAGCCGAATTTGAAGAACAAAGAAGAACTAAGAAGTTACCTGTTAATTTAAGAAAAAAAGTAAGTAGAATATCACCATAATATTTGTATTATTACTCAAACATACTGTAAAGTTAATACAAGCTATTTCTGTGCCTAAAAATAGAGATTGTGTACGATTTTGTCCAAAAATCTCCATGTTTTAAACAGCGATTTACAGCCAGAATGGCCCACAAATTCCCATTTTTGGACACACAAATTACCTAACTGAACCACTACAATTTTCATATTATAGAACAAACAACTGTTTTAATTGTATACATTAGATTTACTATTTGTACTTTTCCACACCACTAGCTTACTTTATTTTTTGTCCTCTGAACCCCAGTTTAGTAACACATTTATTCAAGAATACCTATCCCTACTAGTTGTAGTTCCCAATGCACAATCACACACCATTACATACATCTTTATCATCTTACTCAAACACTCATGCACACAGCACACATACATTGTAGTACACCCCAACCCATACCATTTATTTTTCAACAGACCCTAAAGAATGCCTACCAAAAGTCAAGTCCATAGAAAGCAACGCAGAAGTAGAGCAAATGAAAATAAAACTGTCCAACATAAGCATCCATCTCTAGCAGAATTTGTAAAAAAAAGTTGAAACAAAACAGCTAATACAGTCATTTAGTGAAACACAAGAAGTTTCAAGTACAAAAACTTGACCTGCTCTATCAAAATGTAAAACGAACCAAAAAACAATTAACAGAAAATCCCCTATCACTACAGATAAAACTGCTTCTTTAAATTTTGATATAATGCAGAGTAAGCATACCGAAGAAAAGTATTTTAGCCAAAATGTACCATCATAAAGTCCTTCAAAATCTTATAAAAACAGGAGAGAAACAGGTTAAATGCTTAAAACCTATCGTAGGAAATTAATCTTAGAAGCGTTGATGGACAGTGCAATTCTTCTCAAAAGAAAGGTATTTATTTTAGTGTTAAACAAAATGAAACCACTAACAAAACTAATAACTAAATTACAAACACTTCTCAATAAGCGAAAGGTCAACAGAAATAAATTCTTAAGTATCTGCGGAGGTGAATGGAATCACACTACGAGCACAGAACCATATTTTAATGAAGAAGCGTACAAACGAAAGCAAACAAATACAATTGCCATACATAGCAGTGGTCGAGGTTATGAAAAAGTGAATAATGCCATAATGGAACAAGAAGTACTCCTTACAAAAATATGCCCTGAAAACTTAGAATTACCCCTCCATTCAACTGAATCAGAACGTCTAGTGTACAAATGGCCATGCACGTCAATGTGTAACATTCCCAAACAATGTTTCAAATCTTTACGCCAATTCCTCAATAAATATGTAAAAAGCAAAGACAAAATCAAAATTAAATTACTGCAAAATATGGATACCTGTCCAGTGCGCAAGTACACAGGACTACAAGGACATTCATTGACCTGCATTACAGGACCTACTTGTAAAACCACTTTCCATGATATCAACACATCATTCAACTATAAGAGATCCAGTCTATAAACTGTAATATGCTAAAAGTCCTGCTTTAGCACTAGCACATTTAAATAACATCCTTCTACATGGTACAGCAAAAGACCTACTCGAAGAAATTGACTATATCCAGAAAAAATATTTTGGAAGTGAA
Source organism: Ambystoma mexicanum (assembly GCF_040938575.1). Taxonomy (NCBI): domain Eukaryota; kingdom Metazoa; phylum Chordata; class Amphibia; order Caudata; family Ambystomatidae; genus Ambystoma; species Ambystoma mexicanum. The sequence goes on along the minus strand of NC_090937.1, from coordinate 956,105,398 downwards.
AGCCATTTACATAATGAAATAGCTTTAAACCAATTAAGCAACAATTCTACACATGGCAACCTTTTGTTAAACACATACAAAAAAGAAATACTAAAATTTCAAAGTACATCAGATGAAGTACCAAACCATGTATGTGTATGTTGCCGTAGAACTTTTTATAAAAGTAACACAAAAACTGTAGACAATGAAGAAGAAGACAAAATAGAAGACAATGAAGATTCTAAATCATTTGAATTAGCTCTCTACCTTGTAGCAGAAAACAAATACGAAGTAACTGACCCCTTAATACTTTGCAGTTACTGCACTACAAAACTTGACAACAACCAAACTCCTTCACGTGCTATCACAAATAATTTGGAATTATACCCAGTACCAAAACCCCTACAACAACTTAATTTATATGAGAGCATCATAATTCAAACAGCACACCCATTTCAAGCAATAATACGCCTTCAACCAAAAACAGCAAAATTACCTCCCTCTGAATTGGTAAAAGGCATTCGTGGAAAAGTAGTTTATTTTCCATTAGATCTAAAAGAAAATGTGCATACTCTAGGAGTGCAACGTCCAATGCAGCAATCTTTAATTATCTTAGTAAATGGAGTACCTAAAAAAGACAAAAAATATGGCAACAGCTGGTAGATTTACATGAAGCTAGACAAGCCTTCCAATATCTTAAAGAGAATAATGAATATTACAAAGAAATTAATATTGAAGAAAACTTGAAAGATACAACTGAAATAATTCAAGAAACACAAGAAGCTGGTCAATTGGAGCTACTAGATCCTGCTACAATATCAAATACTTTAGACCATTATACAATTCATCCTTTGCACTCTAATGACACCATAGAAGATGTACTGGAAACGTACCAAATGCGTCAAACAAAAGGATCGCCAATCAGCATATGGGAAAAAATGTATAGAAGCACGTGCTTTTCCTCTACTCTTTCCTACTGGCAAAGGAGGAATGTATGACGATAGACCTATTCAAATATCAGCTTCAGAATACCGCTCATTACGGATGTATTCTGAAGATCCCAGATATAGACAAAATGTGGAATACATATTCCACCTACTCTTTGAAAGTGAACTAGCAACTTTATGTTACGGAGTTGCACACATATTAAAATCAGATCACACTTTCAAAATATGACAGCTACACAATTATTAGAAAAAGTGCAACAAAAGGATGAGGTTTTACAATCAAATATTACAAATCTATTAGCAAATATGCGTGGTACTAAAGAGTACTGGTTTCGACGTCATGGAGATGTACGTTGTATGATCAGAAACCTTGGCCCACCCACCTGGTTTGTTACATTAAGTTGTGCAGAATATGCATGGGAAGATTTACATGATTTCCTACGCATATCAAATAAAAACCAAACAAACATAGATATACTAACACCTGGAGAACTTTGTTCTTTGGATCCTGTTAATGTTTCAAGATATTTTCACCATCGCCTCATTGCTATGCTACATTTTATTTGTAATAAAACTGTTCCTCCCCTTGGAGAAGTGCAACACTTCTTTTGTAGAAAAGAATACCAAGCCAGATGAGCACCACATATCCACATGCTTTTATGGATTAAAGATGCTCCTAAATTTGGTCAAGACAGTGATGCCACTGTTTTACAGTTTATTGAAAAATATGTCACTTGTGAAATTCCATCAGAAGCCACAAATAGTGATCTTCATGCACAAATGTTACAATTTCAAAGACAGAAATGTGGAAAATATTGTCGTCGCAAATACAAAAACAAAGGGAAATACTACACCAAATGCTGATTTGGTTTCCATAGACCAGTTACAAATACAGGTCAAGTGAACAACCTCATGTCTTCAGTTAGACATAGTGTTAAAGGTAAGTCACCTAAAAATACATAAAAGAAAAGAAGAAGAAAAATATATCAATGATTATAATGCAATCATTGCCCACTTATGGAATGCTAACATAGATGTGCAGTACATTGCAGACAATTCTACTGCAGTTGCACAATATGTCCCAACATACCTAACTTAAGCAGAAAAGACAGAGCTCCAAGACCTGTGGAATGACCTGTCATCAGATAAAACAGTGTCTCAGAAATTATACAGCATGGGCATAAAAATGCTCACCCATAGAGAATGTGGATCATATGAAGCAGCTGATTGTTTAACTGGTACTGCATTGTATGGTCAATCTGAAAATATAGAATGGCTAAGTCTTTGTCCAGCTAAATCTAGAAAAAGAGTTCTAAAATCATATGAAGATTATAGAAACAATAGCCAAACGTGATCCCAACAGCCAGGACATTTTAAAATATAATGTATTGGACACATACTACCCAAACAGAAGTAGTACTTTGGAAAACATGTGTCTATACCACATAGCCCAAAACTACACATACAAAAATAATATGAAAACTGATGAAAAAAAAGGTAAATATAGAGTGACAAACTGTGAAGGTAGCTTAGTTAAACTCACTAAACCAAATTTAATTAATCATATCAAATTGTCATTAAAGACTCCTCAACATAAAGAAGTATATTACATGTCCCTGCTACAACTCTTCAAACCATGGAGAAAAGAAGAACAAATACTAGATAACTATGACTCATATGAGGATGCTTCCAAAGCAAATGAAAGCACTATAACTGATGTAAACTTTACATAGTACAAAACAATGTTGCACAATGAACGGCAACACGAAGAAGAACTCCAAGTCCAACTAGATAAGGACACTCCTGACAGTAGTCAACCTTCTGTAACAGGAAGCCAAGAACCACCGAGAGAACCACTAATAATAAATGAGGCAGAATTAGCTATGATAAAAGTAGAAAACACCATGGGCCTCATTACGACCCAGGCGGTAAGTTACCGCCTGGGCCGTGACTTTACCACCATGGCGTAAACTTCATTTACGCCATGGTGGTTGGCGGATTTACCGCCCCATTCCAACCTTGGCGGGGCGCTAAATCCCCATTTTCCCATTTTCCCTTCCCCATTCCCATTTTGCCCCATAGGGCATAATGGGAGTGGGGAAGGCGTTCATTACGCCACCGTAAATTACGGTGGCGTAATTAACTCCATGGTCCCTTAGCGCGATGGATTTTAACACCTGCTAAAAGCAGGTGTTAAAACCTCCATGGCGCTAAGGGACCTCGTACTCAGGCGGTAAGGGTCGGCGCTGTTTACGCCGCCGTACACCCCTTACCGCTTGAGTTGTAATGAGGCCCCATGTGTCAGTATGAAGATAAAGAAGACTTAACTATACTACAATCAAAACTAAACAATGAGCAACGTAGCATTTTTCAAGAAGTAACAAAACAAATTGCACATGGTGTAAAACATGAAAAAAAAGAATGTTCCTGCCATAATTTTAAACCTATACTACTGTACGTCAGTGGTGAAGCTGGTTCTGGCAAAACATTCCTAATCAAAATCATTAGTAAGTTCCTTCAACAATTGACAAACAACAAACTGCCGGCTGTTGTCACTGCCCCCACAGGTTTAGCTGCCTACAACATAGGTGGTGTTACATTACACCGATTACTACTATTACCAGTAGAACACCAGAACAAATTAGACTATTACAAACTTTCTGCAGAAGCTGCAATGGAACTACACAGAGTATTGAAACAAATGCAAATGCTACTAATAGATGAAGTGAGCATGGTCTCCAACCTGATGTTAGCTTTGAATCACCTCAGATTACAAGAAGTACTTAAAACAGACTATGAAGAGCTCTTTGCAGGAAAACACATTATTGTTTTTGGAGATCTGCTTCAATTAACACCAGTAAAAGGTGAGCCTATTTTTAAAACATTAGGACACAAACTGTGCCGTAAAACTTTTGGCAGCATTGGAAATGTCAACCTTTGGCAACATTTCCAATACAGAGAATTAACAGAAAACATGCGGCAATCTGCAGATCTCACTTATGCCAACATTATAAAAAGTATCAGAGTTGGTATACTTTCTAAAGAAGCAGAAGCAATATTGAAAACCCGGCACATTAATGCACTTTATGGCGATAATGCATGTGCTACAGATGTTATGGAACAATTAGCCCACAAAAATGTCAATTGTATGGCCTTAATGCCAACTCTTGTAAGCTGTTTCAAATTCAATGAAATCATGCTAAGTAAAGAAATGCAACCAATCATGGAAATTAGCGCCACAGACAAACTAGATGTACATGGTATGACACTAAATACCACCAATTGTTGACAACATTTACTTACACAGACAGACCCATTGTGTTTGCAAATGTGAGTACTTCACAGAAATGCAGCAAACAATCCTGACAACACGTATAGTGTTTATGGAATTGGACTACTGTGCTGGAATGGTGAAATTCACTATAAACTCGCAGGAAGATCCTCAAGAATTTCTAATGTACTTACTACAAGTACTGGAAAACAAAAACATACCTATAAATGAAATCTTCCAGATTTCATACATGTGGAAACATACATACACTCTCTGCAACAATGTGACACAAGAAGAAATCCCCAATGAACGCTTCATATATATATCAATACCAAATTGTGAATCCATTCCATTTCAGTGACTTGTACAAAAAGCAAACCACGGTAGATTATGCTCTAGCTGCAATTCAGATAATCGCTCCACGTTAGTAATACAAACACATAGTAAATACATAATAATAATGCTTCTACGTTACAATGCAGATACAAAAAACAACTGCAAGCTGACTGGATTTACACATGGTCAAATATCACTTGGTAAAAAAACCTTCACAACAATAGCTATAATCTACCACGCAGGAGCCACAACCAATTCAGGGCACTACAATGCATATAAAAAAGAAATGTGGATGGTTTGAATGTAATGATAGTACCATTACTCTAAAGCAGAGATTACCAGCAAATCTTACAAATGCTTATTTGATGTTCTTAAAACCAAAATTTGATAACTAAACTGTATTTAAACCCTAAGTAAACTTGTGTTAAAATAATATAAACTGTTAGAATACACCAAAAGCTATCTAACTGCTCAAAGATTCTACAACAACTAATCAGATAAATGAATACCACTAAATTAGACCAAAAATACCCAGTTAGAATACGCCAATTGGTATCTAACTGTCCCAAAATGTAACAATATCCAAATAGATAAATCCATACCACTAAAATATATAAAAAAAATAGACATTTAGAATACGCCAATCGGGATCTAACTGCTCCAAAATTTTATAATATCCAAACAAATAAATAATATGTTACTGCTCCAAAAAAATACAACAAGCCAAAGTATAAAGCATTAGCCAGAAACAACAAGTGAACACTGAAAACAAACAAACAAATAAACTGTAGAATAACAGAAACAGGTTTTTTTTTAATCCAACATGGATTTTTTTTTCTCCCACAGACCCAATGACTTTAGCAACAAACCCAGAAACTGAGCAAATTGCACAGTACTCTGATTTGTAATCTGCTAAATATGAGGGTCAAAAAAAAAAGTATGTTGATTATACAATGTAATAAGTCATTACAAAATACTAATACTAACATGCTATTTTCTTTTATCACAGAAATTAACAAGAAATACATGTACTCCGGTTACTAGACCAAACAGTAAGTACACAATAATCAGGAGAACCATTGCGGCATATCACATCCATAGTATCTAATACCTTTGTTCCTTATACATTTGTTTTTCACCCAAAGTTATAAGCAAATATTAATGTGATATGCTGCTGTGGTTGTGGCCAGGGCATAGAGTCTTGGGTGCATGGCCAAGTCAAAACATTTCAACTATGGTCTATGGAAACTTTTAATGTCCGCAGACATTGTGAGTGTTCTTAGAACACTTTCAACTTGCCAGCGAACAATACCGACAGCGTTTTCAGGACACCCCCTACGAACATTTCAGAACAACGCAATAGTTCTTAGAACACTTTCAACTTGACAACGAACAATACGGACAGTGTCCTCAGAACACCCCCTTTTGTTTATTTGCAAACATTTCAATACACCGCAAGTGTTCTTAGAACACATTCAACTTGACAGAGAACAATACGGACAGCGTCCCCAGGACACCCCATTTTGTTTATTTGTGAACATTTCAGGACACCGCAAGTGTTCTTAGAACACAATCAACTTGCCAGCGAACAATACGGACTACGCCTTCAGGACACCCCCTACGAACATTCCAGGACACCGCGAGTGTTCTTAGAAATGTCTTCAGAACACCTCCATTTTGTTTATTTGCGAACTTTTCAGGACTCTGTGAGTGTTCTTAGAACACATTCAACTTGCCAGCGAACAATACGGACTACGCCTTCAGGACACCCCCTACGAACATTCCAGGACACTGCGAGCGTTCTTAGAAAAGTCTTCAGAACACCCCCATTTTGTTTATTTGCAAACATTTCAGGACACCGTGAGTGTTCTTAGAACACATTCAACTTGACAGAGAACAATACGGACAGCGTCCTCAGGACACCCCCATTTTGTTTATTTGCGAACATTTCAGGACACAGCGAGTGTTCTTAGAAGCGTCTTCAGAACACCACTATCTTGTTTATTTGCAAACATTTCAAGACACTGCAAGTGTTCTTAGAACACATTCAACTTGACAGAGAACAATACGGACAGCGTCCTTAGGACACCCCCATTTTGTTTATTTGCGAACATTTCAGGACACCGCGAGTGTTCTTAGAACACATTCAACTTGCCAGCCACAACCCCCCATTCATATTTGCGAACATTTCAGGACACAGCGAGTGTTCGACAACGTCTTCAGAACACCCCAATTTTGTGTATTTGCGAACATTTCAGGACACCGCAATTGTTCTTAGAACACATTCAACTTGACAGAGAACAATACGGACAGCGTCCTCTGGACACCCCCATTTTGTTTATTTGCGAACATTTGAAGACACCGCAAGTGTTCTTGGAACGCATTCAACTTGCCAGCCACAACCCCCCATTCATATTTGCGAACATTTCAGGACACAGCGAGTGTTCGACAACGTCTTCAGAACAACCCCATTTTGTATATTTGCAAACATTTCAGGACACCGCGAGTGTTCTTAGAACACATTCAACTTGACAACAAACAATACGGACAGCGTCCTCAGGACACCCCCATTTTGTTTATTTGCGAACATTTCAGGACACAGCGAGTGTTCTTAGAAGCGTCTTCAGAACACCACTATCTTGTTTATTTGCAAACATTTCAAGACACTGCAAGTGTTCTTAGAACACATTCAACTTGACAGAGAACAATACGGACAGCGTCCTTAGGACACCCCCATTTTGTTTATTTGCGAACATTTCAGGACACCGCGAGTGTTCTTAGAACACATTCAACTTGCCAGCCACAACCCCCCATTCATATTTGCGAACATTTCAGGACACAGCGAGTGTTCGACAACGTCTTCAGAACACCCCAATTTTGTGTATTTGCGAACATTTCAGGACACCGCAATTGTTCTTAGAACACATTCAACTTGACAGAGAACAATACGGACAGCGTCCTCTGGACACCCCCATTTTGTTTATTTGCGAACATTTGAAGACACCGCAAGTGTTCTTGGAACGCATTCAACTTGCCAGCCACAACCCCCCATTCATATTTGCGAACATTTCAGGACACAGCGAGTGTTCGACAACGTCTTCAGAACAACCCCATTTTGTATATTTGCAAACATTTCAGGACACCGCGAGTGTTCTTAGAACACATTCAACTTGACAACAAACAATACGGACAGCGTCCTCAGGACACCCCCATTTTGTTTATTTGCGAACATTTCAGGACACCGCCAGTGTTCTTAGAACAGTTTCAGCTTGCTTGGGAACAAAACTGACACATATTGAGTCCTCAGAACACCCCCATTCAGTTTATTTAGAACATTTCAGAACACCTGTGATGTCCGCAGACAAATCGAACACGAAAAGAACGTCTAACACATAAAAAAACACAACTTTCATCCTATCTCATACACTCCCACCCTCCCTAAACACTCCTACACACCAACAAACTCTACTAAATACACATTTTAAACCAAGTTTCACTGCGCTGTCTGCGGACGTCCGCGAATCCAAGATGGCGGGCGCTACCGAAAATCTGACAGGCTTCACGCCGTCCAATCAGCGAACACGTTGCATGTCCATGGACATCACGCACGTCAATGGACCAATCAGGACACTGTCTGCGGACCAAACAGGGAAGTGTGTCCGCGGACACAGATATCACTAATTTTTTTTTACCTACTTTTTGATCATTTTTAAAAAAACTACTGGACGGATTTTCACCAAATTTGCAAAAGCACGATTTCGGGACCAAGCCGCTGCTCCTGGTCCAAATTTGATGAAAATCTGTCCAGCGGTTTGGGCTATAGACGCAAGCAAAACAAATTTCCCATTCTGTCTATGGGAAACAAAAATGTTTTGGGACCCCCCCTATAACTTTGCCCCCCCAGACGAATCCTCACCAAACTTTTCAAAAAAATTCAGAGTGACCCATATACAAAGTTTGGTGAGGATTTGTCCAGGAAGAGCGAAGTTATAAGCCGCCCAAAAAGTGCTCTTCCTATGGAAACACCAACTTAACCATAACTACATGGCCACTATCGTGGCCATGTAATATACATATATTTATATATCTTTTTTTTAATAGGCAATTGGTAGTTTTGAACACTAACAGACTATAATATATATATATATATATATATACATATATATATATAGCAAATTAAGTGCAAAAACTTTGTTAAAGGTATGTTATAGTTACTTTGCTCTAATAACAACCTATCAATATTATGGTTACAAGTAAAACAGAAAAACCGCAGAAATTTGCCAGATATGGTAATCTAAGGAACCATAACACACGCCACCACTGTGCACTGCTAAGACTAACACCCATGACATCAAGGATGACATCACAAACATGTATACGGCCCCGTCAGATTGATCCCACAAAGTTTTGTGAGGTTTTGTCAAGGGGGGTCCCAAAATATATGTTTTTTCCCATATACGCAATGGAAAAAATGTGCGTATGCCTACAGCTCAAACCGCTGGATGGATTTTCACCAAATCTGTAGCAGGAGTGGCAGCTTGGTTCCGAAATGTGCTTTTGTAAATTTGGTGTAAATACATCCAGTATTTATTTTTTAAATGATGAAAAAATAGGTAAAAAAAAAAGCGTGATGTGCGTCAGATTTTTGGAAACGCTTGACTTGTTGGACCCACAGACATCTGCCAGTGTACAGGGGACAAAGTCTGGAAAACCCATTTTGGGTCATTTGGTGTTGGAAAGAGGGGCTGAGAAGGGTGGGGAATGGGAAAAAGATGATATGGGATGTTTTTTATAGGTTGAACATGGTTGGGCATGTTTCGTAGCTGTCCGCAGTTACCGCGGTAGTTCACGGACAGTGCAGTGGAAGAACGGCCTGGAAAAGACATTTGTGGTTATTTGATGACTGAACAAGGGGGTATACATATACATTGTAGGGAAGTGTAATGAAGGTAATGTGGAGCTGTGTTAATAGGGGAAAAAAGCATTTGGAAATGCTGCAGAGTCTGTGGTTAATTTTGGTGTTTGCGGACATCATCTTGATTGCAGAGTCAGGGTGAGCTTTATTAGTTGCCAGTGTAAGGTATGTACTTCTTATATAGTTAATTGTACTGTGGTGGTTGAGGCCAGTGGCCGGATTCTGGGAGGCATGGCCACTGGCCATGGCCCCGGGTATTTGTGCACTGTGCACAACCACCACAGCAGTAATATGTAAATAGTAATTATAGGTAATGTAGTAGGAGTATTGCCATAATCACTATAGTAGCAATATGTGTATAGTAATTGTAGGTCAGAGTAAAACGTGTTTTTAATATGTAGGAATGATGTAATTTAAATGTATATGGTACTTATGATTGTAGTACAATTGAGGAGAGTGCTCATAGAATATGTATTGTAAAATAATAGCTGTGGTTACTTAGTGTTGTAGCATTATGAAGCTGGAATCTCTGGTTTATTTTCTGTGGGAAAAAAACAGTATAATTGGTTAAGCAGGATGGTTTAAATGCTGCAGTTGTATACCATTTTCAATATAAATATTCTTTTTTAGACCCTCATTAACAGTACATTCTTACTACTATGTTTGGTACAACATTAGTGTATGACACAACTGCTGTTGTATTGACATTAAATATTCATTGAGTCATTGGGAAAAAATCTGTACTGGATTAAAATAAAACAATTACATTTACGTACGTGTAAGGGGGATAGTAAGTTTGTTTGAAGTATGTTGTGATTAAGGGACTGCTTGAAGTAGTTAGATACCTGTTGGCATATTCTAACTAATAAGGTTAGATGATGTAGTGTTGTATAAGATTTGACATGGCCTATTTGAAGTGCTATTCCATGAAGGGCGTTTTTCAAGTAGTTAGATACCTGTTGATGTATTCTTACTAGATTGTCTTTCAAAAGTGCTATTGTAGTATTATGGATGTAGTTAGATACCTGCTGGCGTATTCAACTATTAATTGTGCTAAAGTTTAGTGGCTAAATTTGGGATGTAGGAATATTAAGTAGGCATTTGTTAAATATGATGGTAACCTATGTTCTGGAGTAATGGAGGTATTATTACATTCAAACCAACCACTTATTTTATTGGCATATGCAATGTAGTGCCTTGAAGTGGTTGTGGCACCAGTGTGGTGTACTATACCTACTGTTGTGAAGTTTTTCTTTCCAAGAGATACTTTGCAGTGTGTGAAGCTTGTAAACTGACAGATATGTGTGGTACCATCTTCATTGTACCTTAGAAGCATTATTGGCAATTTGAGTTTATTTGTATGGTGGAACGATTGTCTGAATTGCAAAAAGGGCATAGTATGCCATGATTTGCATTCTGCAGAAGCTGGTGAAATAGCATTGATTCCAAATTTGGTATGATACATATACAAATGATTCATTTGGTATGTGGTCTTGTGAAACATGGTTGCAGAGAGTGCATGTATGTTTCCACGTGTATACAATCTGGAAGATTTCATTTATAGGGATGTATTTGGTTTCCAGTACTTGTAGTAAGTACATTAGGAATACTTGTGGATACTCCTGTGTGTTTATGGTACAGTTGACCATTCCTGTAGTGTAGTCCACTTCTTTCCTTATACCTGAGACAGTGTTTGTGTTGTCAGGATTATTTGTAGCATTTCTGTGAAGGACAAGCATTTGCAAACACAACTGTTCTGAGATGTTTAAGTAAATATTGTGCACAATTGGTGGCAATTGAAAGAGAACATTCATTGTCAGATTAGCATAACAATTTACTCCAGTTGAGTTTCTGAATTTAAATGGACCAAAGATTTTTGTGATTTGTGTGTTTCTTTTCTGATGGATGTACAGTTGATTTTGTACTTGACGGGTTTTTGGTTGTATGGTTTGATGCAGAATGATTTGGTTGTTGTTTTTTAGTGGTATTGTTGGAAAATCTACTATAGCTTCTGTTTCTATTATTTGTCTTTGATTTTTTTTTTCTTTTGAGGTAGAGGGTACCTATCTAGATAGGGGTGTATAGTGAAAGTAGTCTGTTGTATTCCAAGATGCAAGGAATGTCAGGATTGACTTTGTTTGCAACGAAGTTAACTTGAATAGACCATTGAGTGTGTGCAGATGTGAAAGTGCTACATAACTCATACCTTCTTCAAAGACTGTGCTGCCAAAGTAAATCAACGCTTGATCTAAGTTCAGACCTTGTGATTTGTGAATAGTGACAGCATATGCAAGAGACAGAGAAAATTGCTCTCTGCATACGTACATGTCTTTGAAAAGAAGGAAATGGGCTATTGCCCGGAAATGTCTTTAACTTCCGCAAGTTTGTCAAAGTCGATGTTGACAAAACTGAATGTTGTTGTCATGTGGCTATGTTTGGACGCCAACAACAGTACCAATTTCTCCATTGATTAAACCTTGTTCTATGTCAAGGTTATGTTTTGGAATTGCTCTGCAGTTTAGACACAAAGTCAATATTTTCTCCAATCTGGCTGTGTTGGAGATACATTTTTTCTATGTTATTTAGTCACACTGTTGCTTGTTTACACATAGGAAGTGGTATGCTGTGCACTTCTAGTTTGTCTGTGGAGCTGATATGCAGTATGTGTTACATTTCATTTTTCAACAGTGTCTCATTGAATTGACTACAACTGTTCTGAGATGTTTAAGCTTGCAAAGGTTGGCTTTAAGGACATACATTTAGATTTTGTTGAGATAATTGTTTCATGACATTGAGAGCAGATGTGTTTCATCCATACAGCTCATGGATTAGTCTATTTAAGATGGATTTTGCATCTTTAGTAAGCAGACCAGTTCTAATGCTTTTTAAAATGTTAGCATATTTGAGGTCTGCAAACTGGCACATTTTTTTTTTGGTTAGTTCTCTGTATTGAAAATGTTTCCAATGCTGCTGAGGATTTTGCAGCATTGTTTATGTCCTAATGCTTTGAAAATAGGTTGCCCTTTCACTGGTGTTAACTGCAGGAGCTCTATGTAAGCAATGAATTTATTTCCTCCAAACAGTTTTTCATTGTTCATTTTTAGGACTTCTTGCATTCTGAGATGAATTAAAGCCAACCTGAAGTTGGAAACCATGCTTACCTCATCTATTAGGAGCACTTTCATTTGTTTTAGAATTCTGTGTACTAATTTTTAGTATTCTAATTTGTTTTGGTATTCTACGGGGAGGAGCAGTAGTCGGAGTAAAGTTACACCTCCTATGCTGTAGGCAGCTAAAACTGTGGGGGCTGTTAGTACCGCCGAAAGGTCATTCATTGATAGTTACTTTTTTTTTTTTAGAAATGTGCTGATTATTTTAATTAAGAATGTTTTAACAGAACCAGCTTCACCACTTACATACAGGAGCAGCGATTTATACTGTATATAGCTACAGGTTTTAGTTTCATGTTAAAAAACCATGCTCCATTTCTTGAGTGACTGCTAGATAACTGGTGAGTTGTTCAGCATTTAGCTGTGATTCCAGCACTCAGAAGTCTTCCTCATATTGTTTATATTGATACATGGTATTTTTGACCTCAGTCATGGCGACTTCTGCTTCATTTAGAATGAGTGGTTCTCCAAGTGGGTCCTGGCTTCCAATATGGGAATTTTGACTGCCCTCAAGTGTGTTTTTGTCAAGTTGAGCTTCAATGTCTTCCTCTTATTTCCATTGACCAACATTTGTTTGTAATGTTTGAAATTGCCATTTGTTATACTGCTTTCATTTGCTTCGAATGCAGCTTCAAATGGGTCATAGTAACCTAATAATTGTGTTTCTTTTCTCAAAGGTTTAAAAACTTGGAGTAGGTCTTTGTAGTGCAGTTCTCTATGTTGAGAACATTTAAATGATAACTTTATATGATTAATTATAATGGGTTTGTTTAGTTTCACTAGGCTTTCTTCAAAAGGTGTGACAAAGTTTTTGAAGGTGCAGTTTTGGGCAATGGCGTGCAGACACATGTTTCCCTAAGCAGTACTTCTGCTTGGGTAGTATGTGTCAATTAAATAGTTTTTAACATGTCCTGGCTGTTGGGATTATTTGGGGCTATGTTTTCTATCTCTTGGTAGGATTTTAGTACTCTTTTTTTAGAATGAAGCTGGTCCAAGGTTCAGCCAGACAATGTGCTCATATTTAACATATAAGGTTGTTCCGGTTAAAAGGTCTGCACTTTCGTAGTACCTGCATTCTCTTCGGGGGAGCATTTTTATACCAAAGCTGTACAATTTCTGTGAGAGTGTTTTGTCAGATGATATGTCATCCCAAAGGTCCTTTAGTTCTGTTTTTTATAGACTGTGACATATCTTGCAACTGCTGTGGAATTGTCTGCAATGTATTGCATGTCTATGTTTGCATTCCACAAGAGGGCAATGATTGAATTGTAATCATTGATGTACTTGGATGCTTCGTCCCTTTTAATGTTGTATGTATTTTTAGGGGATTTGACTTTTACACTGTATCTAGCCAAAATCATCAAGCTATCTACTTGTCCTTTTTTGCAAACTGGTCTAGGGAAGCCAAAACAACATTAGGTAAAATATTTTCCTTTGTTTTTATATCTTCGTTGGCAGTATTTGCCACATTTATGTTTTTGGAAGCGTAACACTTGTGTATGTAGATCAACATCTGTACTTTTTGAAGGGATGTCACAGGTAATGTATTTTTAAATAAACTGTAGAACAGTGGCATCATATCATGACCAGATTTTGGAGCATCTTCTATCCAGATTGAGCTCCTCTGGATTGATATTCTTTTCTCCAAAATAAGTGTTGCACTTCTTCAAGGGGAATGGTAGTTTTATTGCAGATAAAATGCAGCATGGCAATGAAGCGATGGAGAAAGTGCCTTGATACATTGACAGGGTCAAGAGAACATAGTTGTCCTGGTGTTTTTATCTATGCAAAAATAAGGGGGTTCTGGGAGTTTCTCTACTACCGGCCTATATCCTGGGTTAGAGTCTCAACCAGAGTCTTTAGCTAACTATCCTTTCACAGAAGAGAAATGTCCACTGCATATCAGTCTTTGTCATGCCCAAGGGCAGTCCAGCAACGAAATGCCTGGCAATTCTCTTCTGAACAAGAGTACCAACAGCACCCCAAGACACGTGTTTTGGCCTGGTTGTGCCTCGTCAGTGAGGTGGAGCTGTGCCTCTTTAAGAACAGTGAAACAGTGAGCAAGGTTTCCACGTCTGCATTACCCTAGTAACTTTAGGTCAAAACCCCAATCTACTTAATATGCAAAAACAAGGGGGTTCTGGGAGTTTCTCTACTACCGGCCTATATCCTGAGTTAGAGTCGCAACCAGACGCTTTAGCTCACCATCCTTTCACAGAAGAGAAATGTCCACTACATATCAGTCTTTTTTCTGCCCAAGGGCAGTCCAGCAGCGAAATGCCTGGCAATTCTATTCTGAACAAGAGTACCAACAGACATGCCAGACACATGGTCAAAACCCCAACCTACTTCATATGCACCTTCGGCCATGCACCCAAGACTCTTGGCCCTGGCCACAACCACTGTAGCATAGCACCCCTATAATACCAAACATTTTGACTGTGCTATGTGGGCTGCTATATGGGATATTAATTAAAATCAATCCTCTAGTAACAACCCAAAACCAATATCATACAAAAGGGAAATAAGCCATTAGTGCATTGATTATATATGCGGACAATTGCTGCAACGCGGACATGGCAAACACCTCAGGGGGAAGTGCTACCTAAAAAAAAATCAGTATTTGACCCAACTCTTACTCCCCAACACTCTCCAAGCACTTCTGCACACCAACACACTCCACAAAATTGCATTTCGCCTCTGTTCGCCGCTACGCTGTGGCAGATCCAAGATGGCGGGTGCATCGAAACAATGTGACACACCTCACCCCAGCCAATCAGAGAACTGGTTGCCTGTCTGTGGACATGACGCAAGTCGACTAGCCAATCGGTGTCTTGTCTGCGGAGCGAATAGGGAAGTGTGTCCGCGGAGCAGACATAGATATCACAATTATTGTTTGCCTTATGTTTTGGCCATTTATAAAAAAAACTAATGGACACATTTACACCAAATTAACAAAAGCATGCTTTCGGGACTAAGCTACCGCTCCTGCCGCAAATTTGGTGGAAATCTGTGCAGCGGTTTGAGCTGTAGGCGTGCACAAATGTTTTTCCCATTATGTCTATGGGAAAAAAATACATTTTGGTACCCCACCTATAACCTTGCCCCCCCTGAACCAGACCTCACTAAAATTTGCACAAAAAGGTTTGATGAGGATTCGTCCAGTTAGAGCGAAGTTATAAAGCGCTCAAAAAGAGCTCTTCATATGGGATTAGCAACTTAACCATAACTACACAGCCACGAGTAAACGAGTTGTAGAAAATATTTTTTTTAAATGTAAGTATACATGTACTATGTTTTGTTAGATGTAGATCTTGTTGAATCTGGAAATAGAAGTCTTGGACAGATGCACAGTAGTTTTTGATGCAGATGTCTTTCATTAACAGGAGATATGTATTCTGAGAGTTCAAGTGTACATCTGAAGAGTTGAAGTGAGATGACAGGGTTAGATTTAGTAGTTTTGGATGTGATTGGTGGATGGATGTGAGACTCTTTAAAAGCAACCAACGAGGGAGTGTTGAGAACATGAAAATGGAATGGGTAGAAGAGCTGCCCATGCGTTACGCGGTCCACAGACACAGCGGTAGTCTGCGGTCGGCACGTGCCACATCCAGGTCTTTTGGGGATGCCTGGCTTGGAAAGGGGACTGTGGGGATTAGTAAATCAGGTGTGCTGGGTGTGGTGTACAGGAAGAGAGGGTAGTAGGAGTTTTGTTTGCAGGAGTTGTGAGAGCAGTGACAATGGGTATGGCTATTTGTTGGAGAAGGCAGACTGTGTAGATTCTGGGGACTCTTCAATTCAATCAAGGTATCAAGCATTCTGTATGACCTTTGAAGCCACAGCTGGGATCCTCTACCCCAAAGGAGTATCTTTTGTGGTGACAGGAGCAGCTGAAGATGATGGGGTTGAGGAAGTCAACTTGCTCTTACCTGAGAAAGGTATTGCCTATCTCAGAGCGGTTTGGTGGGTCGGTTTGGTATGGCTCCTCATGGAAGTAGTTGCGTAGGAATACAAGCGAGGTTTCCCACAACTGAGTACTAGTTTGCACTCAGTGCCTAGAACCTTGCTTGCACAAGCCTTTGGGACATTTCCACCGGTCATAAAAAAATTACCACTTCCAGGACTCCCTCTCAGGACTAGTGACAGGGACAGGGAATTCCTCCACTTCATCCTCTTCTTCCTCTTGATCCTTCTTCCTCTTGATCCTTCTCTTCTGTATCACCGCACCTGTTCCCCTCTCCTGGCCCTACAGATGTTGATGGTTGTGGTGGTGGGCGTGGCTGGGCAAAAACAATAGCCATAAGAGATGCCATGTTCTCCAATATGAACAGCAGTGAACAAGCGTGTTTTTCACTAAATGCCATAACCTTTAACAAGGTTTTTCAGTAAATATATATATATATATATATATATATATATATATATATTTATATATACATAAATATAAATTCAAGGAAAAACCTTTAGTTGCAGGGACGTTAAGGTGAGCAATACATTTTAACAAAACCTTTGAAATTCAAGGAACAAACTTTAGTTGCAAGGACATTA
Organism: Ambystoma mexicanum; assembly: GCF_040938575.1. Lineage (NCBI taxonomy): Eukaryota > Metazoa > Chordata > Amphibia > Caudata > Ambystomatidae > Ambystoma > Ambystoma mexicanum. The sequence continues at coordinate 956,088,232 of NC_090937.1, read as the reverse complement.
AGGTGAGAACTTAACGCAACAAAACCCCTGAAATTCAGCTAAAGCCACCTTAACTTCACACCCCTTGTTGCACAGCCTTTGACCACAATGATGTCATCAAAGATAACATCACAGATGACATAACTAATTACATGTTGTATGAGAACACTGATGACATTACAAATCACATCACTGAAGCCATCACTGGTGACAATCACTAATTCCATTGTACATAACTGATTACATCAATAACAGAATTAGACATTACATCTATATAAATAAAAATGTAAATGTTTGTTAGTTCAAAATCTTAAATATCCGAAAGTTCTTCACTGATTGCTTTGAAATTTTGACACAACGTTGCATTCGAATAGGCGCATGATTTTATATACCTACTATACATATATGTCACACCTATCACAGGTAAAAACATGATTTTTAAAAAACAGCGCCATCTGTTGGACGTAAAAGCAACACACGCTGTACTAAATATTTTACTGAAAAACAGCGCCATCTGTTGGACGTAAAAGCAACATATGCTATACTGAATATTTTCGATTGCATTTCAATGTTTCCATGGCTCAAATACGTGCTGAGGAAGCAGCAAAGCGACGTGCAGCCAGACTTCAGGATGCACAGTTGCGAGCACGGCGATCACGTTCTGCAGCTTCAGATCTGTATTGTTCTCAAAAAAATTAACGCGACAGGCTGAGAGTGGCTGAAAGATGTCAACGAGAAACAGCAGATCGGTGTCAAACATGACTCCATGCTCAGCAATCAGGCAATTACAATCGCCTTGTATTCCGGTACAACCCAGCTGATGATCACAGTTTGAGCCGGCATGTTCTCATCGGCAACATGACTAAAGTGTTTCCTTATTTCAAGGCTCGGAAAATTAAAGGAGAAACAAAAGGAATGTGTTGCGCTGCCGGGAAATTTAAACTGCCTCAATTTTGAGAACCGCCAGAGCCATTAAAAACTTTGCTTGCCGGATATACCGCTGAATCAAACCATTTCCTATCTAACATCAGGAAATGCAACTCATGCTTCCAAATGACGTTCGGTGCAGAAATCGTAACAGCTCAATTCATGACAACTTGCATTTGCAATCAACATCAAGAAAACTCAAGGCCAATCATTAGAATTGTGTGATTTAGATCTAGACACCGATTGCTTCTCACATGGAAAATTATATGTTGCGTATTCTACAGTCGGCAAACCAGACAATCTCTATATATGCACAGACAATGGAACAAGAATAAATATTGTTACCCACAAGCATTGTGAAATGAAACATATTAGAAACGTGCACTTTCTCTTTTCTTTCTTTTCCAATTAACCATACTGAGCCACAGCAACACGTGGCCGGGGTCAGCTAGTCATATATAAGTTAGCTCATGAAAACTTTGATTACCTTAATAACAATTTATGATGTGGACTTGGCCATGACAAAGGCTGGGGTAACTGACCAGCACCAGTGGTCTGTTAGTGTTCAAAAATACCAATGTGCATGTTTAAAAACCATTCCTAGTAGCCCATGACTGTTTTAAAATATAGAAAAAGTAAAAAAAAGAATGTATTTTATAATTGTCCGAATTTTAGCTGCACTAAAATTTTGTACAGCCAAAAATGTCAAACGATTACACTGTACTATATTATTATATCGAACAGCAGGAGCAGGGATTCTCCCTTGTTCGCTATAATATTATTGGGGGTTGCGGGCTGGGGGTTCCACCGCTTTCGGGCGGGCAGAGCAATAAAGAAATAACACATTTTGAAAAATGGACCCTGCTGTGCCAGTTTTCGTCCATGTAAGTGAAGGATACGAGTGTTGCAGGGAGACAGGGAAGTTCATTATAAATGATTGTGTAAAATACCTCTTCTTTTCTATCATTAATTCTGCATGCTAACTTCACTACGGACAAATTAATTTTGTTTTTTTGTGCCAGGCAATTTTATCTTTCTGTATTTTCACATACATCAATTTAAAATATACAGTGAGCAAAGTTGAAAACTGCAGTCAGTGGCCATGGCTAAAGGTCATAGCTAGTGCCCATTAATATGTTAGAAAATACAGTTGGCACAGCCAAAGGCCATGGCCACTGGTTTTTATTTTGTTGAATACCATGGCAAGTGGCTGGATAGTGTATATAATTTACAGTGGGCATGGCTTATTGTGTTTTATTATTTTAAGATATACAGTGGACATGGCCAGATATTCTGCTCAAGTTCAAAGGCCATGGTTGGTAGCTCATTTATATTTTATAATATATAGTGGGCACAGCAAAAGATTGTGGCCACTGGCCAGTATTGTGCTAAAGTCCATGGCTAGTGCTTGATCAGTGTATATAAAATATAGCGGACATGGTTCAAAGCTGTAGCCACTGGTAATGGCCAAAATCTATGGTTGGTAGCCTGTTAGTGTTTTAAAAGAGTCAGTGCACATGGGTGAAGGTTGTGCCCACTGTCCATAACTGAAGGCCATGACTAGCAACCATTCATGTGTACAAATATATTTGACCATGCACACTGACCATGGCTGAAAGCTATGCTTAATGCCAGTTACTGTTGTAATGTAATTAGTGAATGTAGAGATGTAATTTAATTAGCTACTGACTAATTATATCATACTTACAACAATGTGTGTATAGGTTATTTATTTTTCATGTCATGTATATTTTGTATTTTGTAACAGAAAAGGCTCCTGTAACTGGGTGTACACTCCTTCAATTGCAGAGGCCACTCCTATTATATAAGTTCCTTAGTTGCCAAAGTTACTTAGGCAACAAACTCAAATATTGATGCTTTAAACCCCCTTCAATGTTCCATCCCTCCTAAAGCACTGAAGTTTTCAACACTCAGCATGTTCGTCCACAGTGTGCTTCCACTTTTTATGATTTGCAGGTGACAGATGGCATTTTATTTATTTACTGATGATTCATAGAGCTCCACCTCCCATCACAGTTCCTGATTTAGCTTTATGTGCAAGTTATTAACAACATTTGTGGTTGTCTGTAACTGTTGGAGCCTTATGAGATCATGCTGATAAAGTTGCAGGTTGGTCAACCCGCGTGTCTTTGTGAAGTGGATTTTTATTTGACCATACAGATGTCCACAGGGAGGTGTAACGTACCTCTTCTTTTCTATTATTAATTCTGTGTGCCATCTTTACTTTTAGCTTAGAATTTGATAGCGGTTATGCCCTTACATGTAATACTAACATTAAATTGACAATATGAAACTATTGTACTTTACGAACAAATTAATTTTGTTTTCTTGCAGTGCGCACTTTTATCTTTCTCCATTTTCATGTACATCCTTTTAAAATATACAGTGGGCAACGTTGAAAACTGTAATGAGTGGCCATGGCAAAAGGCCATAGCTAGTGCCCATTATTATGTTAGAATGTACATCTTAGAATATGCAGTTGGCACAGCCAAAGACCGTGGCCACTGGCTTTCATTGTGTTGGAGACCATGGCTAGTGGCTGGTTAGTGTATGTAATATACAATGGGCATTGCCAAAGGCCATAGTTAGTGGCTGGTTAGTGTTGTATAATACAGAGTGGGCACGGCCAAAATCCATCACTTATTGTATTTTATTATTTTAAAATATAGAGTGGACATGGCCACAAGATGTACAAACTGCTCAACGTCAAAAGCCATGGCTAGTGGCCCATTTATATGTTAGAATATATAGTGGGCACAGCCAAAGATTGTGGCCGCTGGACATTATTGTGCTAAAGTGCAGGGCTAGTGCCTGATCAGTGTATATAATATACAGTGGACACGGCTGAAAGGTGTATCTACTGGTAATGGCCAAAATCTATGGTTGGTAGCCTGTTAGTGTTTTAAAATATTCACTGTACATGGGGGGAAATTGTGACCACTGTCCATAACTGAAGGCCATGACTAGCACCCATTCATGTGTTAAAATATATTTGACCATGCACACAGATCCTGGCTGGAGCCCATGCTTAATGCCAGTTACTGTTGTAATGTAATTAGTGAATTTAGAGATTTAATTAAATTGGCTTGTGACTAATTATATTATACTTACAACTATTTGTGTATAGGTAATTTAATTTTCATGTCATGTATATTTTGTATTTTGTAACAGAAAAAGGCTCCTGTACACTCTTGCAGAGGCCACTCTTATTATAAAATTTCCTTAGTTGCCAAAGTTACTCAGGCCATGAACTCAAATATTAGTCCACCCTATGCACTGGTCTCCTCTCCCCCTCACCCACCAGCTGCACTTGCCCTCCTGGGCCCCTCTCCCTGCACTAGCCTGACTTGGTTTGCACCCTCTGAGTCCCTCCAGCCCCTTTCCTATGATTTAGCACATGGGCCATTAGCCCCTACACTCTCTCTCAATGAGTTCTCTACACCTGGCCTCCCTTTGCACTCTCCCCTGGACTTCTGTTTTCTGCACTTGTACAATCTGAATGTCACAAGACTTAGTAGGACCGTTTTTGTTTTTGCCATCACCTTTACCCCCCTCTTGTCTTGTTGTACCTTGAAACACATGTATACAGGCGCCTTATAAAAATCCAATAAATAAAAATAAATAAACAAAATAAAGGCAAGTGCCTTTCTAGTTTATCCACTACATGGCCTGCAATTCAAATTCTTGTGTGTTATATAACAAAACCTAAGCATGGTTGACCCTCCCCAAATCCTCCTCCCCCCAAATCCAAGCAATGTCTTTGTGAGACCTCTAGAAACTGAATTCAAGCTGTTCTCACCTTTCAAAAGTGTATGGGCAATGTCAGAAGATCAAGTCAACATGAGGTCACCAACATGGCATAGGTGGGCGATACAAGTAGGCTTTACATTACAAAACAATCTAGTACAAGTATATTGAGAAAAAACATCTCTTTAAAAACAATAAAAATGTATTTCATCTTCTATGGCCTAAGTACCCCATAATTCCGGTTTTTAGACTGGGTTTCCTTAATAGACCTTTTGAGAAACAAAATAGCCTATTTTCACAGAAGTAGGATATTCAGTTACAAATAATGAGGAAAAGTGTACTCGACATGGAAATGTCCCCGAAAATGTAAATGACCAAAAACTAGGTCCTATCAAGACTGGACTTGTGTAAAAGTATGTACAGTGGCCTAAATAGGCCCTTAAGTACCCACTTTAACTGATCTGGAACAAAATATTCAGACTTATTCTAGGTAAACACAGATAGTTAAATGGCAAAACTTTTAAGCTCTTCACTGGCTACTATCTTTATGTAAATGTACATCATCCAACATAATTTGGGAAAAAGTAGCCCCTCTAAAATGTACACAAAGATCAACAATATGGCCAAAGAAGAAAAGTAAGGTGATCAGCAAAAGCAAACTTAAAACTTCTAAATATTGTTACAGAGGTAGCATCCTGGTCATGGCAGATCAAAATTCTGAACCAACCCCCAGCATAGCTGAAACCGCAAACTAACTTCCAGATATGTACATGTAATCCCAAATATGGAATGTAAACATGTCTTTAATGATCGAAAAGTATCCAATAATGGGGAGAAATGCTTCTCTGACTGTCAATGACCGCCAACCCAGGGGATGAAAACACCCAGCCAATCACACTTCCCTGTAAGCTCACCTATATGAAGGACTTGTCATCTCTCACTTGTATGATGTCAACATCATCCTCACTGATGTTTTTCAGCCAACGTTGGTAGCCTGCCTCATCAAAGGACTGTGGAAACATTACCATAGCACCACAATCCTAACCAACTACACTGATTTTGCCCAGGACAATATCACCTTCAAGACTGCCAAAACCACCCACAAAGCACCACTAATGTCTTGTATAATCTCCCAGACACAACTATCATCTATTGAAATGAAGGCAACCCCAGAAGCCTAGAAATCATCAGATTCTAAACCAGAAACTGCTAAAAGGAACAGACCGGTAAACACGACTTTTCTAATTTTTGTGGTGGGACGGAAGAAGGAGAACATTCTATATTATCTTTAATAAAATTATAAAAATAATTGCCTGTATGTTCCTACTGCTAGAGGGAATACCCTACTATGTAAAGAAACTAAAGGTGCTTGTCAAATGTCAAGAAGTCGAAAGTAGAAATGTCCTCCATGCAAACTAAATCTACCTGACCATACCACTATATATAGCTAAATTAAAAAGGCCAAGAGAATGTATTATGTTCCACATGTCATCTTGTCTCTTCTCTTCTGATAGTCTCTTTATATACATGTTACTCTTTAGTACAGGTATGTATTAAAGTAATCTCCACTGATAGTCTCTGGTATCAACGCTTGTAGTTGTTCAAAAATACTCTTGGTTTTTTATACTTTCTGTGCTCCTATAATTAGGATAGCTTTCCTTCAAATAATTCCTCACAGTCTTGTCCCAAAGTCGCTCCTGTTCACATGCCTCAACCGCTAGGGAGGATCTTGCAGAGCAAGCTCAACTCCCTAGCCTCACTGGGGGATGCTCCCTGTGGGTGAAGGGAAGGATACCTGCTATTCATTAAATACACTTCCCTTAAAGTAGTGGCTTCCCCTTCTGTGTTTCGATGGTTGGTCACCTTTTCTGTTAGGTTGGCTTGATTTTCTTTCTTTCCAACATTTAGAGTTATGCCTTCAGAGATTTTTTCCTGTTCACATAGCCTTTTCCCAGTTTATTTTAATGTATTTATTTATTGGGTATTTATAATGCACCTATACATCCAATGGTGTTTCAAGGCACATCAACACAAGCAAGTGTCCAGATGGGATTATCAAGGAGGTCAACCAAGGCTTCCCAAGATAGTTGAGGCAAGTAATTTTGCATAGTGTTCTGTACTAAAGGAGGATTGAAGAGTTCTAAAAAAATCAGGAAGTCAGTACCAATGATTACTTCTTCGGGAAGACAGGGTACAACATCAGTTTTTATAGTCGTGGGCTTATCGCTGACTTTGAATAGTAGAAGGACCTTAGGATACGTTTCGATACTGCTGTGCACATATGTAGTTTGGATGGCCTATTTACTCTGGAGATCCTTCCAGATATGTTTGTTCTGCTCCCACAGCCATTTGTTTACTGCCAGAATCAATAAGGGATTTAGCCCAGAACCCATTTACTTGTACTTGCTCATGAGTTTAGAAATACTGGGGGTTGCAATAATATACTTACACTTTTGCAGGATCCTCTTCTTATTCCCTGTCCCACAACTCTGTGGCTAACCATTCTATTTCCATGTGTTGAAAGACGGATGAAGAAGTCATCTATAGCTACTGCTGCTGCCCAGCCCAATACCCCACAAGTAAGAAGCGTTACTCACTAAAACAACCACACTGACAATATCCCAGGCAGGTAGAGCAAGAGATGAACACAATTTAAGTTTCATATGGTGCAAGTAAAACTAAACTTACATGTGCATGCATTAGATATAAAGCAAATATGCATTCAGCAAGATGAATCTACACACTTGGTCAAATATGCATTTAGACATAATGAATACTAACATGGCATCCCTAAAGACATGAAGAATACTGACTTAAGCAATGTATACACTGAATGCAACATGAATGACAGGCGAATATAGCTCACTAACTTAGAACCGCAACAGTAATGGGCAGCTATACTTTTTAAATGGAAGCCATAGCACACTTCTAAGTTAAAGAAAGTCCTTAAGACTTCATTAGAATTTAAGATGCTTAAATCACAGAAATACAGATCTGTGAAGAGATAAGGCAGTATCTGGTAATGACAGCTAAGGCTACTGAGCAATTAAGGGGGTCCAAAAGCAGCAGAAAAGACACAGGATATTGATTCCCAGGGCAAGGAGTATACGCCTGTCTAATTTAAGTCTGGAAGAGCACAACAGAACATTGTAAGCCAGGTACGAGCAAAAAATAAACCTAAGAAGACCACACAATGAATAACGAGTTTCCCCAGTGGTAAAAAAAAACCATAATGCCTACAATATATTAGATAAAGGGCCTCATTACGACCCGGGCGGTAAGGGATTACCGGTACCGGTATGAAAGTGAAATTAAATGTTGTTATATTCCTATATTAACATCAACATCTTATTTTGTGAACAGCATTATCATTATTTAAGTTCCTTTTTTCTTCCTTTTTCTTAAGAGTATTGTTTTCTATTTTATTTTCTCTTTTAATGTAATTAATTTAATGTATTATGAATCAAATTGAATATGGAATAATGAATAATATATCGTTTTGTTTATATTCTTAAATGGTATTATGTGTACATTTGAATGTTAAAACTATATCACATTAAAATAAAAATAAAATTAACTGTATTTAATTTCTATTCCTCTGCCAATTCTTCTTGTGCACCCTTGTGCCTAGCTCATTGGCCTCAAAAGTATCTATTAGGATTATAATTACTATTTTATAATTATGATTGCTCTTTTGTAATACGCTTAATACCAACAAGTTTCTAAGTGTGGGATTGGGATTCAAACCTGTGCTGTGTTGTGCTGCATTGTCTTGCTTCCAAGACAAAGGGCCTCATTACAGGTCGGGCGGTCCGGAATTAACAGTGGCGGTAAATACGCCGCCACTGTTAATTTCGGACCGCCCGATCCCGAGTCCTGCAGGCGGGAGGTGATCTTCCCGCCAGGTCTGACCTGGCGGGTTGAACATTTCCCGCCTGCAGGCAGACGTGGAAACACCAGCACCATCACGAGATGGTGCCGGTGTTTCCACTTCCCCATTCCCATTGAGTCCTATGGGAATCAATGGGAATGGGGATTTACACCATTCCGCCTCCGTGACTCCCGGCTCACTGGGGCTGTAATGCCCTGGTAATTCCGGGAGTCACGGAGGCGGAATGGTAATACGAGTCCGGCGGTAACCAGGTGGTTTTACCACCGCGGTTACCGCCGGACTCGTAGTAGGCCCAAACACATTGCCCCTGAGTTATCCTTCCTATCTTTTTTTTAATGGGGCTGCGTTCTCCTTGGAAACTTCAGCTGTGCAACATTTCTACACATCATTGCTGCTGAATGATGAAGAAATACATACTGCTTGTTACACAAGAGCTGCAGCTTTTTTATTATAAGGCATGTGTAAGAAATGCTTACCTAATGTGGGCCTACAAGAAAATGTCTTCTCTACTTTTTACATATTGCTACAAAAACTACCACTTTACCCCCTAAGGCCCCGTGTAACTACAACGTGTGCCCACTATGTACAACCACATATTAATACACCCAAAACACCCACTATTCATTGTATTCCAGCAGGGAACTTCTAGCGATGCGCTTGCTTCATGTCCCCACCCCTGATGTAACCCGCCACATCACTCTGGACGTCACCACAGTACTTGCCCAATTGATACGTGCACCCCCCTTGGCAGCATTGAACCTAGACCTTTACAAATTTACAATGAACCATCTATTGAAAGGGATCGGGGGGAGTGATGAACCTGTGGTGATAACAGTAGATGCCAGCATTAGATGTCTTCCTGCAGTGTTGTCTAAGATAATTGATGGGAACAAGAAAACAAAAAGTGAAGAATGTCAAGCAATTACAGGCAATGAGGCTAAGTACTCAGTGATATAAAGAGAGATTTTAGCATGTGTTTGGACCATGCCGTACTATAGATAGGGAGGTCTTGGGAGGAAATTTCAGGGAACAACATGCTTGCCTTGGAAGCAAGAGGACACAGAGCACCACAGGTTCGATCCCCGGATCTGTGCTTAGAAAACTCTGGGTATTAAGTGTGTCATAAATAAACTATCATATCATAGTATATTTAAAGCAGGACATTTGTTGTAAAGATGGATCGCAAACCTCCTGTAGAAGTAGTGTTTGTTTGACATGTACAAGGTCACACCCAGGTTGGCTAGATTGAGTTTAATATCTCAAGGATATGATTTCTGGATAAAAAATGTTCCTGGAGTTCAGAACAAAGTAGATGATGTTTTGTCACAGCTTCCCTTAGTTGGGGGAAAAGAACCAAGAAAAGTTAAAGAAGAGGAATTAGTAGCAAGTATATCATTAAAAGGTAATTGTGTTATAGGGAGGCAACAATGGAATGAAGAGTTGGGGAAATATGAAGCATTGTTTATGGTGATTAGATACTTGGAAAAATAATTGGGGATCAGTTGCAGTTTTGGGAGGTAAAATGAGAATTAACGGAGCAGGATGGTATGTTTTTGCAACAGAATCATCTTATTCAACCTTCAAATTAAAGATAGAAATTGGTTTGGATGGCACATGAAGGTCTCCCAGACATAACAGGCACTAAGAGGAAGATCAGATACAAATAAATACATATATTTATATTTATTTTGATAACTTATAGGGATAGCTCCTAGTTAATACATTTCAAATGTGTTTATACACACTATGCACTTCCCCAAATCCAGAATGTTTTGCGTATTTCAACATGGACAGTGGCAATGGATTTTGAAAGAAATCATGTATTAAAATGTTTTTTGCACCGTATGTCCCTAATTATTGAATAATCATTTTTCACAGGTTTTTTAGAATAACAATAAATGTGGTCACATGGGACTTTATAGAATATTCTAACATTATGTGCTGATCCAGGCAATCTGCAGGTCTGATATCCAATGCCGTGGATTTGTATAATTGTAATGTACTTACTTGATTTGGCCATTATAAAGCACCAGCATATTAACATAGCTGTGTGCTCAATATATAGAAGATTACTTTTTCGGTCTGCAGATGTAAATAGTGATGTAAGGGATGAATACTCTCTTTCAGAAGATCTATAAATATGGATCACCAGATAGGGTCCGTGCAAGGATAAATGGAAAAATCTCACTGCATTGTAATTTCATTCCTGGGTGTATTACTTGGCTTAGGAACTAGTGTACATTTGGCCGTCATAAAAAAGACCTGAATGTCAGACTGTTCTGCACATTATGTTATCAAAAGTAACAAAGGAACAAATCACAGTTTCCAAACCATTGAGCTATCATAATGCTTTTAAGAATGGCCCACACATGTTTTTTTTTTGTACGTGAACAAGCAGTTGGAGAACTGCAAAATGCACTCTACTGCATTTTATTTTATTTTATTCTTGTGGATTGGATTAATTAAAAACGTTTTCATGTTCGTCGCTCTCTGTGGTTTATACAGCATCATGCCAAGGATTATCTATGCAGAACTTTGGGAGTGCAATCCCAAGTTTACATTGTTACGGTTTCCATTTGTGTCTGAACATATACATGCCATGGTGGATGGCGTTGGAATTTGCACCCGCTGAACATTAGAAGGGCGCAGGGTTTTTTTTCGTGCTCACCAACAATCCGCCATTAAGCACTCAAGGTAACATGGACATTTTGGCCGACAGAGAGATTGAAGCGATCTGATGTTCTGCATGAGCCGTAAGCTGAGGTATCCCCTGGCATCGGAGAGCAAACAGGGAAGCTAGTGCATTGGTAAGTGCCTGTCCGAGTTCACTTCCTAACAAAGTCTTTGTCCGCTGTCACTATCAATTCAAAAAGGCACACAAACTACTGAGCCAAGTTTTGCAGAGCCTGCATTGAAACTGTTAAGCACAGAGCATGACCAAAGTTGATAAAGAAATGTGCAACAAGAAGAAGCATTATCACTTTATAGTGAAACACAGCCTGTCTGCATAGCAACCAGGAAAAAAAAAACAGCTCTACAAGTGGGCACGATTAATAAATAAGTAACTTTGTAAAGAGACTTCAGAAAAATCAAACAACTAAATGGTGGGAGGAGAATTTGGTGCAAAACTATATTGATGTGGGAAGAATACCAGAGGCATACGTATCCTGACTTCACGCTCTTTGGAAGATCAAGACCCTGCAGGAGTGGAGAGATTCAAACATCACTTGCTCAGTCACGCTCTTAAATATAATAATCAAATATGCCTGCATTGATCAGCAAAGACTCTGTAAAAATGAATGAAGTCGAAGAAGAAGTGCTACATACCATCCAAATCAAAGAAGGGAAAAAAATCAGAATATGACTGGAAGAAAGCTTGAAATTATTTGAGATGACATCAAGTTAAGAAAGCAGAGAATGTTTTCAAGGACAAAGATGACTGTGAGAAAGGTCACTTTTATACTTTTGCACAAGGCTTTGATTCACTGATGAAAAAATATTCATTCCTATTTGATTGCTCTGCAGGGCACAGCGTCAACCTCCAGTCCGGAAGCATCATCTTCAGAATTAGATACAGTGAGTAGTGAAAGTGAACAGCTATCAAGAGAAATTTGACTTTTAGAACAAATTAGACTGTTGGGCATGGACGGATGAAACAACAAAAAATCTGGGGGAAGAGACAGAGGAAGAGCTATGGGCCAGAGAGGAAATGGAAAACCAGGCAAAGACAACAAAAGAAGTACCACGTACACCAACAGATCAGAGTTTGACTCGCTCAGACAAATAAATGGTGAATTAATAACTAAAGAAAAAGATATGCCCATAGTCAATCTTTCACCCCACATGTTTACCAATGAGCAGATAAAGGTTTTGAAATATGGCCTCAATTTGTGTCCTACAACGCAATATGATTATACACAAAAGAGAATAGACTTTGACAAGTATATGCGCAAAATTAACTTGAAGACATTTTTTGCAATAAATCATCACAAGTCACAACATAGCACACCATTAAACAGACAAACTGAAGTAGCCAGTAGGGGTCTGCATGCACTTGGAATCTGGCATAATGATCAGTAAACCGGCTCCTGAGATAGAGTTGGAAGCTCTAAACATTAAAACTGATTGGCCTAGCAAAAGTAAGCTAAAAATAAATCAAGATTTAAGCCTATTTTTCAGCCAGGAGGCTGTATCGAAGCACTCCAGGATCTTGTGATACACGATCTGAAAAAGATAAGGTTGAAGAAGTGTGGTACAAAAAGTAATTTAACAACAATGGAAAAACACATTTGTTAGATCTTCAAAATTTACCAAATTGCATCATAAAAGCCTTAGACAAAGGCTCTAATATTCGAGTCAGGGGTGACTGTGTGAAAGAATTTAAACGACAACTGATAGAAAGAGTCTGTTACAAAAAACTGGACATAGACCCTTCTACAGACATGAGTGCAAAACGTACTGAGAAAAGAGCATGTCAATTCTTCATGAATACTAGATCACTTAATTATTTGCATAATGGAAGAATTACCCATTTGTGCTTGACAAATAACGTATTTCTTTTTAATAATGAGTATTTTATTCACTACAAGGCACAGCAATGGGCATTACCTTTGACCCCAGTCTACACAAAAATAACGATGGGTTGGCAGGGGAAGTGTGTTGTATGAATAGGAGAGAACAGCAGATTTAAAGACAGGATCGTGATGTGGTTGTGCTACATTGATGATTTGTTCATCATAAGGGATGGTAAAGAAGAGGATAAAATACATTTTTCAAGGTTTTAAATGTGAATGAGCTGAGTTTAAAACATTCAGAGACTCATAGTTTCTAAATGTGTTCATTAAACAAAAATAATGGAGACCTCCTTAATGAATGTTTAGAAACCAACAGGTTCTAACACACCCCTCTATGCAACTAGCAACCATCTGCCAACTTTAAACACAGTTTTGATGTATAAGCTCCTTACAAATGCACAATAAAACAAAATAAAAAATAAATGGAGAATTCATACAAATTCACAGTTACTGTTCCAGAATTGCAACCTTTGGCAAAGAATGTGCAATTACAGCACAGAGTTTTTAAAGCACACAATCTTAACAGAGACTTTTTATGGGCATCTACCACCAGTTCAGGAATAACCGAAAAAATTGAAAAATTGAGAATGTTCAGGACATATCAGACAAATCCAATATCACCACTGGCAAAGACAAATCAAGCCAACACCTGGATGAGAACATGTCCATTGGGTTTTTATAAATGCACAAAGTGCAAATCATGTCAGTATGCCAAGAATCATTTGAGTTATAAACATCTGATACTTGGCCATGAAATCAAGTTCAATTCCAGAATAACTTGCAATACTGAATATGTTGTGTGTGTCCTGCCTTGTCCATGTAAACAATGGTATGCTGGCAGCAACATTCATAAACTGAAATTGTGTATTCTACAACACATCAGAGCAACTCAAAATAAAGAACTGACTTACCCGATGGCTCTACATTTTGAAAACAAACATGGAGGAAGGATAGAAGACTTCACTTTTTTCAGTATCCACAGGATCAAGATACCACCTAGAGGAGGCATTCTTGAACTACAAGTGTGCCAACTAGAAACCTACAGGCCGATTCATGGAATAAATGTGCGCCGAAAATCCCGGCGCAGAGGGGCCAATACGTGCGCTGCGCCTAAAATCAGCGCAAAGCGCAGGGAAACCAGCGCACGTCGATTCATGGAAGTCCCTGCGCAAGAAAAGCAGAGGACGTGCGCGGAAAAAACGCGCGGCGCAGGCCGGCGCACAGGTCAACCAACGTCGTGCGCCACGGCCACTGCGCCATCACTCCGAGCGCAGCGCACAGCTCTAAAGTAGGCGGGACACAGGGCGGGACACTCGGAATGGGGAATAAAATGGGGCACAACACTCGGAATGGGGAAGAATGTGGGCGGCACGGGGAAAGTTTAGGAGGCAAGTGCGCGGAACGCCCACACGCTCGCACACAACACGTATTCATGGAATAGAATAGGGCAAAAAAGCGCACGCTCAAAGCAGCGCACAGGCACAAACAGGCACAAACACGACCGCCACAAGAAAGCAGGCGGTAGCGTCTCTGCGCCTGCAAGAAATGTGCGCTAAAAGGTGCGCCAACAAATAGCACCTATATACAGACATGATCAATGTCCAATACTGTGGCCCTCCAGGACAAATGACGTACAAAGGGGTACCCACAAACACAGACACACGCAGAGAGAAAAAATAAACGTGTGCGTGCATACCGGGGTGCGCGGTAAGTTGCACACGCGATATGGCCGGGTACGTGGATTTCAGGGGTGCGCGGGAAGTTCCACACGCGATATGGCAGGGTACGTGGATTACAGGGGTGCGCGGGAAGTTCCACACGCGATATGGCCGGCTACGTGGATCCCAGGGGTGCGCGGGAAGTTCCACACGCGATATGGCCCGGTACGTGGATTGCAGGGGTGCGCGGGAAGTTCCACACGCGATATGGCAGGGTACGTGGATTGCAGGGGTGCGCGGGAAGTTCCACACGCGAAATGGCCGGCTACGTGGATTACAGGGGTGCGCGGGAAGTTCCACACGCGATATGGCAGGGAACGTGGATTTCAGGGGTGCGCGGGAAGTTCCACACGCGATATGGCCGGCTACGTGGATTGCAGGGGTGCGCGGGAAGTTACACACGCGATATGGCAGGGTACGTGGATTTCAGGGGTGCGCGGGAAGTTGCACACGCGAAATGGCCGGCTACGTGGATTTCAGGGGTGCGCGGGAAGTTCCACACGCGATATGGCCGGCTACGTGGATTCCAGGGGTGCGCGGGAAGTTCCACACGCGATATGGCAGGGTACGTGGATTCCAGGGGTGCGCGGGAAGTTGCACACGCGAAATGGCTGGCTACGTGGATTTCAGGGGTGCGCGGGAAGTCCCACACGCGATATGGCCCGGTACGTGGATTCCAGGGGTGCGCGGGAAGTTCCACACGCGATATGGCAGGGTACGTGGATTCCAGGGGTGCGCGGGAAGTTGCACACGCGAAATGGCCGGCTACGTGGATTTCAGGGGTGCGCGGGAAGTCCCACACGCGATATGGCCGGGTACGTGGATTGCAGGGGTGCACGGGAAGTTCCACACGCGATATGGCAGGGTACGTGGATTGCAGGGGTGCGCGGGAAGTTCCACACGCGAAAATGGCCGGCTACGTGGATTACAGGGGTGCGCGGGAAGTTCAACACGCGATATGGCAGGGAACGTGGATTTCAGGGGTGCGCGGGAAGTTCCACACGCGATATGGCCGGCTACGTGGATTGCAGGGGTGCGCGGGAAGTTCCACACGCGATATGGCAGGGTACGTGGATTTCAGGGGTGCGCGGGAAGTTGCACACGCGAAATGGCGGGCTACGTGGATTTCAGGGGTGCGCGGGAAGTTCCACACGCGAAATGGCGGGCTACGTGGATTTCAGGGGTGCGCAGGAAGTTCCACACGCGATATGGCCGGCTACGTGGATTCCAGGGGTGCGCGGGAAGTTGCACACGCGATATGGAAGGGTACGTGGATTCCAGGGGTGCGCGGGAAGTTCCACACGCGATATGGCCGGCTACGTGGATTCCAGGGGTGCGCGGGAAGTACCACACGCGATATGGCCGGGTACGTGGATTGCAGGAGTGCGCGGGAAGTTCCACACGCGAATTGGCTGTGTGCTCCCAGGCATTACCTGTACACCCTCCACGGCCCCTGCAGGCAGCACACACAACAGGGAACTACCCTGCACACCTGCTCATGTCTCCCACCACCCCCACCCCCCATCCACCAGGGACACCCTCCACCAGGCCCCCAACCATGTCTCCCACCACCCCCACCACTGTGGGGAACCTGTCAGCAGGCCCCCACCCATGTCCAACCCATGTCTCCCACCACCCCCAACCCCCATCCACCAGGGACACCCTCCACCAGGCCCCCACCCATGTCTCCCACCACCCCCAACCCCCCATCCACCAGGGGCACCCTCCACCAGGCCCCCACCGATGTCTCCCACCACCCCCACCCCCAGCACTGTGGGGAACCTGCCAGCAGGCCCCCACCCATGTCCAACCCATGTCTCCCATCACCCCCAACCCCCATCCACCAGGGACACCCTCCACCAGGCCCCCACCCATGTCTCCCACCACCCCCAACCCCCCATCCACCAGGGGCACCCTCCACCAGGCCCCCACCCATGTCTCCCACCACCCCCACCCCCAGCACTGTGGGGAACCTGCCAGCAGGCCCCCACCCATGTCCAACCCATGTCTCCCACCACCCCCAACCCCCCATCCACCAGGGGCACCCTCCACCAGGCCCCCACCCATGTCTCCCACCACCCCCACCCCCAGCACTGTGGGGAACCTGCCAGCAGGCCCCCACCCATGTCCAACCCATGTCTCCCACCACCCCCAACCCCCCATCCACCAGGGACACCCTCCACCAGGCCCCCACCCATGTCTCCCACCACCCCCACCCCCAGCACTGTGGGGAACCTGCCAGCAGGCCCCCACCCATGTCCAACCCATGTCTCCCACCACCCCCAACCCCCCATCCACCAGGGACACCCTCCACCAGGCCCCCACCCATGTCTCCCACCACCCCCACCCCCAGCACTGTGGGGAACCTGCCAGCAGGCCCCCACCCATGTCCCCCTGGCCCCTGGTCCTGACGATACACAATAATGGCAGTAATGGCCAGCATACCCAGCACAAACACCCAGGCAAGGATTGCATGCACCCACATAGTGAATGCAATCACATGACACAACCCCAAAGGCAAGTATGCAAAAGAACACATGTCCGCCACACACACATACACAATGGGTGCAAGTGAATGTCAAAACCCATATCATGACATGTAAGAAACCAAAGAAAAAATGACACAAGTGTAAGATAATATAAAAATGTATTAAATAAAAAAATAAGTAAACTAATACAACTATCTGGCAAAGCAAATAAAAGGTCCATGTCCGGGAACAAAAATGAGAAACCAAAAAACAAAGGATAGAAAAATCATTAGATTTTGTCCAAAGCAAACACATGTAGCATGAAATCAAAGAAAAACCATTACGACATGGTGTAAACAATATGAAATTAAAAAAATGTATCTCCCAAAAAATAACAATATATACAGGAATGTTCAAGGGTCCATGAGCCCAACACCACTAATGAAACCTAATACTAAGTTAAAAAATATGTACAAAAAAGTGGCCATTGTCCAAGCGGTCCAAAATAATAAAAAGAAATAAAGGAAACCTAGCACTAACTAACTTAAAAACTATATACAAAGGCAGCGGGCTAGTCCTGCGGCTCACTTGGTGATGCTGGCCAGGGCATCCTCGAACTCCATGTCAATGTCCTGGAGGCGGGACTCAGTCCTGGCCCCGAGGTCTCGCAGGGACAACCCCATGTGCTCACCAAATTCCCTGCGAGCCTCCTCGAGGCACTCAGCCCGCCTCAATGCCTGATGCATGGAGATCTCCGCCCTGGCCATGGCGAGCCGCTCCTCTTCCGCCCGCTGCCGCTCCGCACCTATCCGCTGGCCAAACTCCTCCCACACGGAACACACCGCCATGCCAGGGTTGCCCTGCCCTCCGGCCGATGCCTGCCCCTCTGATCTTGATGGCCCTGAGCCATGATGCCTCCCACGTCGAGCCCGCTGCTGCCTCCGACGCCACTGCCTCTGCCAGCACGACGGCATCCAGGCTGATGGTAACCACCGACGCCGTCGTGCACGTGCCCTGCCCGATGATGCCGGCACATCTTCCATCTGCTGGGGTCCACTTGCTGTGTCGTCCACCCCTGCTGGACCTCCGACTCCCAACTGCGGCAGGGATGGGATCCCCACCGAGCTGGCTGCATTGGTCGGGGCAGGTCCACAGGGGGCCATGGTGGCATCTGGGCCGGAAGACGGCAAGGAGAACGACCGGTGGATAGCCTGCACAGAGGAGGAGAGGGCCGTCAGATTGGCCAACACATGCAGGAACCCCCCGAACATGGCCGATCCCAATTGGGCCACGTCGGCACGGTGCACTTCGTGATGACGTGCGTGCTCCTCCCGGGAAGCACGCACGGCATCACGAATCACAGCCGTGCACATCGCGACCCCAATCAGGACCTGCTCCACGCGGCCAGGGGTTCCCACGGCCGCAGGTGGAGGGGAGTCAGTTGACATGGACATCCCCTCTACCTGCGGACGGGCCTGGGACGGGGCATCCCTGCTGGTGCATGGTGGTGCACTCACAGGGTCAGGGACAGCGACATGCACAGGCACCTCCACGGTGACCTGTGCTGCCTCCTGCCCCTGGCCCTGGACTGCACCACTTGCACCAGCAGGGATGCTCCCACCAGGCCCCATGTGTGCACCAGTGTCGGCCTCCTCCTCCTCTGTGCAAACCACCAACCTGGATGGCTCCTCACCGTCTCCCGCCGTAGCAGGCCCCTGTGGGGGCTCACCCACCCCTTCCGCTGCAGCCGTGGGGGCATCCCCGCCGCCTTGCTCCACAGCGCCGTCTCCGCCCTCTTCTTCACTAGCCGCTGCGTAGAGGGAGACAAAGGACACAAGCATCAGGCTACTGTACAATGGTCCCCTAGACAGGAAGCAATAGCAGATGAGCACCCCTGTCAAAGTACACTTCCATCATGTCCCTCCACAACACATGGGTCAGTCCAGGCAAAACACACACAGTAACAGGCATGGTGCATGCCATGCACATTTCCATGCATGTCCAATTGACTCTTGAAACATTCAATGATATGTAACTCACATGCATCATGGCTCATGCATATCACATGCACACACTTCACCTCAGTCACATCCATCTGGCCCCAATCACACCGAACACAGGCAAAACAAGGGGAAATTGGGTGCGTCACTGAATCTGTGCATTGTCACACACATGTGTCATGCATCCATGGCATGCACAAGTCACAGACATGCAGGTCAGGCACACAGACATGGATACCATATATGTACCTGGCATCAGCACCCATCCTTCACCCCCATCCATGTCCAGGTACAGAGACTGGCATGCTCTCATGTCCCAAATCTGCATAGTGCTCCCCATGCCGCATTTCAACACATGCAACAACCATGTGGGTCACACATCACTGGTCGCACATGCATTACCATGATGTCCCAGCACACATACATGCATACATGGCCCATGGCACACATACAGGCAAGTATCATAGAACCAGCACACCGCAACATGCACTGTCTCACACAGTGATGCTTGGACACTTACCGCTCAACTCCAGACGGGTCTCCCTCTCAAGGATCTGGGCGTGGAGCGCTGGGCGTACGCGTTCCAGGACCCTCTTCTGGATGGAACTCATGTGGCCCCGGCCCCCCTCCACGAGGCGCCGGGCCTTCACAAGGGTCCTGGACCTCAAGTCCTCCCAGCGCTTCTTGATCTTCAAGACGTTGCGGGTTGCCACCCCCTCCGCGTTGATGGCAACCACACAGTCGGCCCAGATCCTCTCCCGTCCTTCCTTGCTGGCGCGGGACGATCCAAAGAGGGCATCATACTGCCCCAGGACATGCTCCACCAGGACACCAACTTCGGTGGCAGTGAAGCTGGTGCCCCTCTGCCCCTCTGGCCTGGGGTTGCCACTGGTGCCAGATGTAGAAGTGCCCGACATGGCAACCCCAGAGGCAGGTGTGGGTGGGCAACTGGGTCCTGGGGCTGGGCTGTGGAGCGATGTAATCCCAGTTGGGAGTCTTCAGTTCCAGCAGGGGTGGACACAGCAACTGGACCCCTGCAGATGGCTGATGTGCAGGCACCAAATGGCAGGGCACGGTGGCAGCAGGCAGGCAGGCAGGCAGGCAGCAGCAGATAGCACGTGGGAGGCTGCTCAGGGCATTGGGGGGGCAGTAACTCGGCCTTCGGGGCAGGAGCGTGGTGTTCTGTGTGTTTTCGGGTGGCCAGCTTGATACGGAGTGATTTGGCACGTGAAATTCCTGCACGTCAGCGTGAAATCCGAGGAAAGGCCCTTAGCGCGTAAGTGCGTCAGCACGCATACGCGATTCTATTGGACCAGAGTCCCTCATCGTGTAAGCGCGTCTGACGTGATCCGCACGGGCGTTCCCCACTCAGCACGTGAAGACGGAGCACACGCGGAAATACTGCACGTCAGAGTGTCATCGCGTGTAATTGGCCAAAAGTGCGCGTACACGCCATTGGCCTATGTACGTGTATTTCATCGTGTGTAATTGGCCAAAAGTGCGCGTACACGCCATTGGCCTATGTACGTGTATTACATCGCGTGTAATTGGCCAAAAGTGCGCGTACACGCCATTGGCCTATGTACGTGTATTTCATCGCGTGTAATTGGGCAAAAGTGCGCGTACACGCCATTGGCATAAGTACGTGTATTTCAGGGGTGCGCGGCCACTTACACAAGCAAGTACGTCAGCGCACCTGTATGCCTGCTGCGTGGGAATTTCCACACGCGATTGGAGTGGGAACTCGATTCCAGGGGTGCGAGGCTCACACGCTCGCCTACAACACGCGCAAGGCATTAATTTGCGCACTTTTCAATAAACAAGCCAGATGCCAGGATGAACATTCCTTTCCTAGCAGCAGTGGCAGTGGGCTACCAAAGCAGGAGGAGGAGGAGAGTCAGGGCCAGAATATTCACACCCAGAACCAGCCTATTCGGGATGCCTGATGACCAGGTGTATGGGAGGTACAGGTTTCCAGCACACATCATACTGGACCTGGTCAGTGAGTGGGAGGATGACCTCACATCACCCACCCTGTGCTCCCAAGCACTCAGCCCCCTGCAGAAGGTCCTGAATGTACTGCACTTCTTGGCCACTGGATCCTTTCAGCGGACAAGTGCCATAGTGGGTGGTGTGTCACAGGCCACGCAGTCACGCTGCCTACACCAGGTCTTGAACATCATCACTGCACGGCCATCAGTCCGCAGGCACATATATCTCCCCAGGACTCATGCAGAAAGGCGGACGTGCATCCAGGAATTCTATGGTGTGGCTCAATTCCCCAAAGTGCTTGGTGCAATTGACTGCACACATGTGGCTCTACGTCCACCCAGAGCAACAGAGCACATCTATAGAAACCGCAAGCACTGGCATTCCATCAACGTGCAAGTTGTATGCAATGCCAAGGGAATAATCACATCAGTATATGCCAACTATCCAGGGTCCACCCACGACAGCTTCATCTACAGAATGTCTACCCTATGGCGGGACCTAGAGGCTGGACAGCATGGAGATACATGGCTGCTTGGTGAGGTTGAATGCCACTGCACATGCATGCATGTCAGATACTGGGTCATGACACAACACCACTAATGATACCCATCACCACCTCCACAGGGGACAGTGCCTACCCTATCAGCCCCCACATGATGACCCCAATCCGGAACCCCACCACGCCACCCCAGGTAAGGTACAACACAGCCCACATTGCAACACGGGGCATAGTGGAGCGCACATTCGGAGTGCTCAAGTCACGCTTTCGCTCCCTTGACCGTTCTGGCGGGCAGCTGTTATATGCTCCCCGAATAGTGTGCAGGATCATAGTGGCAGCATGTGTCCTGCACAACGTTGCAACACGCCGGGGCCTGCCCGTGGACATGGTGGTGCCCCCACATCCACAACCACATGCACGCCCGCTGCGCATGGGAGGGGAAAGGGCACGGGGGGAGGCAGCCCGTACGCAACTGGTGGCCAACTTCTTCACCTAGGAATCACAGTGCTGGCTAGTGCACACTGCTCTGGCACATACCATCTGACAATCAATGATGACACTACCTGACAATGTCTGAAATTTACTTGACAATAAACTGTCAGATACACATCAGCCTGAGATTGTTAACATGGAAGTGTCAATATGTGTGCACCCCTAGCTACACATACACCAGCAATGCATCACAACGCAAAGACACAACTCCATCAATCTAATATGCATTGCCACAGGCGATTCACTACATGACAACATTGCCATGTCACCCATTCCCTTCACAGTCCCGCCACTGAGGACACCATGTCATGGTATGTGACAGCAAACAAACTGGCCATCACAACATGACACCAGTGTCACAAATAGCAGTGCCCCAAATGGAACATAGCCGCACTTGAGCAGCTAACGGACCTGGAGCCACTACTACACACCTGTGTAAGAGTAATTTCAATCAAATTACACACCAACCCACCCTGAAGCCCACCCAAACAAGACACAATGCATGTAATCAATGGTAGTCTCATTACCTGATTCTGCTGGTATGTCCTCACCGTCCAGATGTACAGTGATGGCGCCATGCAAAAGTGTCAGTGCACATCTACCGACATGTAGTCTGACTCCAGAGAGTATGCCCTTGTGAAGATCTGTGTGAAATACCTGCAAAATATGAGCAACATATGTAAGTAGAGGCACATATCAAACCATCATGCATAGTTAGGTGCAACAACAATGAACACTATGAATGTCTACACAGTATTGACTATGGACTGGCCAACAGCTCATGGGAGTCCAATGTCACCGTGTAATTTGATGTCACTTGGGCACACCCTTTGCAAGCCCATGGAAACGGAAGCAGGAGGGGTGTGGATGTCTGCTACCCAAGCATCGAAACCAAACTCAGGACAAGCCTGCATGTGCCCAGCCACAATACAGTGTATGCCCAGGTACCCACACAAGGCAACACTCTTGCAAAATAAAAATAAAATAGAGAAAAAATGGCCATGAAAGGGCCGGCGGGGGGGGGGGGCCACCTATGAGGTCCGAGGACAGGATGCACGCCACAATCCACCTGTGTGGATCATGGGAAACGAAAACACCCCATAGGCTCGTGGCCCACACGGCTACTCTGTTGTGGGAGATGAGTTGCTATGGCTCTGGCCAGACCCTGCAGCTGACTCTGGAGGTGGGGGAGCTGCCTCAGAAGATGGTGTGACAATGGGAGGCAGCCCACGCAAAGCACGAGTTTGCTCCTCCATGGCTGCAAGCAGGCGGGTCTGGTAGTTCTGGTTCTGGGTTATAATCATGCGGAGGTCCCCATGCAGTAACTCCCGGGATGACCTGACCTCCGCACGAGTTGCCTGCATCTCGGCCGAGAGCGTCCGTGTCAGACGCTCCAGCTGCTCCTCTGTCCTTCTATGGGATGAAGCCTCAAGCTCTAACAGGGTCGACCTGAGGTGACGGAGTTCTTCCCTCAGGCCTTCCCTGTGGCGCTGGGACTCCATGGAAAGTGATTCCCGCAGAGTCGCCAGTGCCGCCCGCCTGTCCATGTTGGACGCCAACATATCCTCCCTGTGTGCCTGGCAGATGGACTCTGTAGCCTGCTCCAGTCGCTCCATCAGCCTTTCTGGGGGGACAATGGAAGTGGCCACCCTATCCATGGCCTGTGCAATCATCTCGGATGATGCTGCCTGTTGGGTGGCCATACCGTAGATGGATTGCTCCCAAACGGTATTGCCAGGTGGCATACGGCCACCACGTTGACGGGCACCACACCTGCCTGGGGCAAGGCGGACTGCGCCTTGCTGTGCCGGCAAGGCCTCAGGCTGCAGGACTGCATTCCCTCTCTGATCTGCAGCCCCAGGAACAGGATCAGAGATTGGGTGGTGTGGCCCTGCATCCGTAACCACCGGAGGCTGATCTGCCGACACTGACATCCCCATTGAGGGCAATGGCCCGGCTGCAGGTGGGTCGGACAGAGGAGATTCTCTCCCAAGAACACTCACCTGCGACTGCACATAGGTGTCATCCTCCGAGTCTACACCTGAATACTGCTCGGGGGAGGAACCCCCAGAGACACCCCTCGACAGCACGACCTGCAGCACTTGTGGGTTTTCACCCACAAACACACCACGTCCCTCACTTGTGGTAGGTCGGCCCGGGTTGCCCTCCTGGGACGGCTCAACCACCACATCCCCAGCATCAACAAGTGCTTCGTCCCCTGCAAAGACATGAAAGAGAAAAATGGAAACAGGCATTAGCACCATGGCATGCAACAAGGGCTGATGAACAACAGAGGCAGTAGTTCTACGACACATGTCCCACATGACTGGGAGACCTCCTATGCATTCACCATCACTGGGTCTGTAGGGGAGGCTCAGGGCATACAATGTACAGATTGGAGAGCAACGCCTGCTCACCATGCTGCCTAGCACTGCCATCACACATTGGCCGGTGATTGCCATGTCAAAGGCACATGCCATCACACACATGGCATGTGACATAGCCACCAAGTGAAGAGGGAGAGGAGGGCGAGTTTTTTGGATTTCAACCACTCTGGTCCTGGCATTGCATCGTCACTTCAATAAGTATACATGTTGTACATGGATCTGCTAGTCCAAATAGGCCACGATGCACAGTGCCTTGTCTACATCAACAAAATGCAGTAAACAATGTGATTCCACCTCCCCATCACCTGTAAAGGATTCATATTGCATTCGTGAAGCACCGGTCCAGAAATGTATGAAGGTACAGCGGAGCACTGAGGGGTGGTGGGGCAGAAGGGGATGCCAGTCAACAATCCTACTGGTGCTGGTGTCATTCATGTCACGCAAGTGCAGGGGTGGGTGGCACAATGAAGTGCAAGGGGAAGTGGCGGCTGGAAGTGCTGTACAAGGTAAGTAGGACTTGACGTCAAGGGCAGATGGTGTTAGGCGCAGACAAGTGCTGGGGGGGTGGCCTATAGGGGTACAGAGTCAATCATGCAGTGCTGTGGGCTCGGAGGGGACAGGGGAGGTACACACTGCATCTGGCTCGGCAAGGTCCTTGCAGATTTCTATGTGTCCTGCAGAGTTGTCACATGCCGCAGATATGTGCCCTTGGATTGGGGATCTCATCTTGGTGAAAAGGGTGAGGCGCTATTGCCTTTGGAGCATGTGGCAGGCCAGTTTGCCAGAGGATGGCCATGATGCAGGACATTCCCTCTCTGCCACCCGGCACCTGTGGTTTGGGTTCACAAGATCCGAGTCATGCCAGGACTCTGCATTGGCATGGGGCTTCAGACAGGTGGTCATGACCGTGGCAAAGACATCCAGTGTACCTGACATGGAGTGGAGCATGGAGTGGGCCCTGTCAGGATGGGAGTGAGCCTAAGGGGGAGCTGGATGGGGGGGAGATTTTGGCAGCATGAGCCTCGACTGACACACACTTCATGGGTCGGAATACCAAGAAGGTGTGTGACAGTGGTGAGGGTGGCTTTGCCTGTGGGGTGGTGAGGGTGAGCTGGGAGGAGAGGAGAATGTGATCACTCCAGGAGAGAGGAGTGCAGAGATGGACGGAGAGGGGAAAGTCAGATGAGATCAGAGCATCAAGAGTGTGCCCTGCAGAATGAGTAGGGACAGACGGGAGTCTAGAGGGTGAGAGGGAGTTGCTGAGGTCACAGAAAGGTCACGTGGGGGCGTCAACAAGCATGCAGGTGGATGCGTACAGCACCAAGGATGAGGATTTCTGTGTCTGGGGACATGAGTGAGGAGGAGAGGTGAGGACACTCAGAAAGGAAGTAGTACATTTGACCAGTTTTCCCAGACACAGTAGGCACTGTTTGAGAATGTCAAGGTGTGGTGGAGAGAGACGTCACACAAGCCATTCCAGAGTGGAGTAGGTCTAAGTAGGAGTGACAGTGGCAGGAATACCCTCAGGGAAGCCAAGGGCACACCCCCCCTGCACAGTAGTGGCGGGCCAAGGAGAGGGTCTCCTGAACATCAGGTAGGAGTGTGTGAAGGATGCAGACAGAGCTGGCCATCAGACATGTTTCCATGAGACCAAGGATGTCAAGGTGCATAACCTCATGTAAGTGACAGATATCGGAGGAATGCCTGATGCAGCCGCAGTGAAAGGAGTGTAATTGTGGAGGAGGTTGACAGCCTTGTAGGACTTACGGGGAGTGCTAGAGATCAGGGGTGCAGCATGTGTAGGAGTTGGAGTGGGAGGCGGAGAAGGTTCATGGGAGGGTGCAGGGAGGCAGTGCAGGATTGATGAGGAGAGAGGAGGGGGGACAGCAGGAGAGGTAAGGAAGTTGATGAGATGTGGGTAGCATTTCTCAAGGAGATTGAGGTTGGCCTAAGGGCCTTGGACTGGGACGCTCCCATTACCATGCACATCAATAGTGGCCTCTGAGGATTGGAAGGAGGCCAGGAGTACACCCCAACGGGTCCCACCATTGATGGTGGAAGAGGAGCAAGGAGAGAGGACAGGGACCATGTGAAGGGTCTATGGGACAGGCAAAGGCATGTATGAGCAGATGTCAGTGAGAGTTAGCTTTGAGTAGGCTCAGATGCACTGGTCAGCAATAGGGTGGGTCGCATTGGAGGGCAGGGTGCCCTCATTTGACTTTTGGCAAGCAGGTGTCGTGAGTAGGGCACGATGGTCTGAACTGTAGAAGTCATGGAAGATAGACCATGAAGAGCAGCATGGAGTGTGAGGGAATGGGGCTCGAAACCAGACGGTACCAAAGCCCACAGGTAGGAGGTGGATGTCAAGGCAACATCCACAGTATGACAGCATGTTGGTTGGCATTTATATACAGAGGACGCATTAGCATGTGGTATCATTGCATGTCAGGCATGTGAAGATGAAACTTGAATGGCTGGGGGAAAGTATAGGAATGGTATGTAAGACATCAGATGAATAGACAGGGGAGTATGAGCAACAATGTAGTGACAAAATGACAATTCAAGGGCAACTTCCATGGTGTCGGGCCATATGTGCACTGTTGCCAGTAGGGATAGTGCTGTGGGCAGATGGTATTGCACTGAACATACTGGATGGGGCACATGGGTGCCACTATCAACTCTGCCACACACCCCCTTGACAGGCACCCAACATGAATGCTTCACACACACACACCATGCACATGGATAATACACACATGCATGTGCACTCACCGGATGATGCCTCGTAATCAGGGAGGTCTCCCACACCTTGGAGTTGTCCCTCGGTGACGTAGGATCCAGCTACGGACTCGTGTGGTGTGAGTTCTATTTCCTGTGCTGGGGACCCACCTCCAGTCACCAAGGTTGCGGCATGACTTGAGGCCAGCTTATCCTTTGCCCTGCGCTTAAGGTCATTCCAGCGCTTCTGGCAATCACTAGCTGTGCGCCTCACTACTCCAAGGGCACTTATTCTGTCAGCAATGGTCTGCCAGTGTGCCTGGCGTCTGGCATGTGTGGTCTTGGACCCTGCAACGATGACCATTTCCCTATCATGATCTGACACATACTGAACAAGTGCATTCAGTTCGGCGTCTGTGAAGCTTGGCTTCCTTGATGGACCGGACTGTGCAGCCGTGCCTGGTGCATCAGCCTGTGCCGGACGTGCACTCTTCCTCTTGCGCTTGGAAGGGGGTGGGGATCCAGAGTGTCCTACGCCGCTGTGGACACTAGGGGCAGGAGCCGTGGTGGACTCAGTACTGGGTGTGTGGGATTGCCCACTCAGCATGGGAGTAGGTGCAGGCATTGGGGGTAGTGGGATGGGGTCAGGCCTGATCTGAGGTGCATGAACTAGGACCGACACAGTCTTGGCAGGGTGTATGAGAGGTGGGGTGGATGGAGCCACACCCTGGCTACGGGGGCCAGCAGATGACCTATCTGGCATAGATGCGCGTGCCCTGATGACACCAATGTGCACCGGTGCACGTGCAGTGGACCTGCTGACCTGGATGTCAGCGATGGGATCACCCTCGGACAGGTCTGGTGCCACAATGGCCTGGTCCGACAAGGGCTGATCAGGGTTGGTATCAGCCACATGACTCTCAACTGGGGGGGGGGGGGGATGGGTGTCCCTGACTGGTCCTCCAGACTGGGGGGGACAGGGGCACCCTGCAAGTCACAACCACGTCCCCTAGTGGATCCTCCACGGCCACCACGTGTGGCTCGGCCACCTTTGCCACCCTTACGGCTTGCACGCCTCCCAACCATGGCACTGATGGTATTGTGCGTATGGGAGTCGGTGTGCACAATTGTCCTGGGCAATTGGGTGTCAAAGGGGTTGGGTACCAGATGGTATTCGTACCCTAGTGCAGTGGCAAGGCTATATGACACCCCTGGGGAAAGATGACGGGTCACGCAACGCACAGGCACCCCAAAAAAGTTAAGGAACGTGCACAATACCCCTCCTAGACCACGTGTGCTGATGGAAAACCCTGCACTACGCTGTGGCATTCAGTAACACAATGAACGTATGCGTGTCACACGCAGCCTAGAATGACCTCTGAAGGGGTAGGCTACACACGGGGCAAGCACAGAAGTTAGATACGTGCGTGACTCACCGTCTGCCAGGTAAAAGAGCGTGAAAAATGAGCGCGTTTGGTTGGCAACACCCCTGCCAAAAGAAGATGTGTACGCTGTCTGAGGAGACAGGACAACAGTAGAAGGGGACACTGTTTGAGGGAACAGGCCCAGGTAAACCAGTACTAGAGGAAAAAGAGAAAAAGCTGTCAGAGGTAACAGGGAGTACGAACTGGAAACGCCGTGAAGTAAATCGCGTGTGAAACGACAAGAAGTACAGAATTCACCCACTCGCTCTCCACGAAAAGCACGTACAAGGAAATGGTGTTCAACACTACCTTTTATACAGGCCCACACGTACAGCGTCACTTACGGCGTGTACGTGCTTGGCCCATGTTCACCAATCACACGCTTTGTCACTTCTGCGTGTGGATCCTTTTTCACCAATCACACGCTTTGACACTCCTGCGTGTAGCTCACTTTTCACCAATCACACGCTTTGTCACTCCTGCGTGTGGATCCTTTTTCACCAATCACACGCTTTGACACTCCTGCGTGTAGCTCACTTTTCACCAATCACACGCTTTGTCACTCCTGCGTGTAGATCCTTTTTCACCAATCACACGCTTTGACACTGCACGTGCAGGTAACTATTGACGCACATATGCTGGTGACGGCTTTTCGCGCGATTCGCTGAGTGTGGGGTTTTCACGTGCAAAATCACTCCCTATCAGGCTGTCCACGCGTTCAAACACGAAAGACCACGCTCCTGGCCAGGAGGCCAAATTAAAGTCCCCCAGAGCCCTGAGCACGCTCCCACCTGCCATCTGCTGCTGCCTGACTGCCTGCTGGCCACGTGCCCCACAGTGCTGGTGGGTGGGGGTGGTGGGAGACATGGGTGGGGGCCTGGTGGAGGGTGCCCCTGGTGGATGGGGGGTGGGGGTGGTGGGAGACATGGGTGGGGGCCTGATGGCAGGTGCCCCTGCACTGCTGGGGGGTGGGGGTGGTGGGGGACATGGGTGGGGGCCTGGTGGAGGGTGCCCCTGGTGGATGGGGGTGCAGGGGGACATGATCAGGTGTGCAGGGTAGTCCACTGTTTTGTGGGCTGCCTGCAGGGGCTGTGGAGGGTGTACAGGGTACACCTGTGAGGGCCCACCCAGCCTATTCGCGTGTGATAATTCCCGCGTACCCCTGTGATACACGTTCCCTGGCCTATCGCGTGTTCTACTTCACGCGTCCCCCTGTAATACACGTTCCCTGGCCAATCGCGTGTTGAACTTCCCGCTACCCCTGTAATACACGCACCCTGGCTGTTCGCGTGTGATAATTCCCGCGTACCCCTGTGATACACGTTCCCTGGCCTATCGCGTGTTCTACTTCATGCGTACCCCTGTAATACACGTACCCTGGCCAATCGCGTGTTGGACTTCCCGCTACCCCTGTAATACACGCACCCTGGCTGTTCGCGTGTGATAATTCCCGCGTACCCCTGTAATACACGTTCCCTGGCCTATCGCATGTTCTACTTCACGCGTACCCCTGTAATACACGTACCCTGGCCAATCGCGTGTTGGACTTCCCGCTACCCCTGTAATACACGCACCCTGGCTGTTCGCGTGTGATGATTCCCGCGTACCCCTGTAATACACGTTCCCTGGCCTATCGCGTGTTCTACTTCACGCGTACCCCTGTAATACACGTACCCTGGCTGTTCGCGTGTGGTGATTCCCGCGTACCCCTGTAATACACGTTCCCTGGCCTATCGCGTGTTCTACTTCACGCGTACCCCTGTAATACACGCACCCTGGCTGTTCGCGTGTGGTGATTCCCGCGTACCCCTGTAATTCACGTTCCCTGCCTAGTCGCGTGTAGTACTTCCCGCGTACTCATGATTTGAAGATTGCCCGCTTTGCTTTCCTTGTTTGCCTGCCCTGTGAAGTGGTCCAGGGTTAGCGCAGCCCTTAGCGATGATTTAGCGATTTTGATGGCTTTTCCTTGCGCGAGGGCGTTCTTGGGGGCGTTAGTGGCGCTGCTGCAGGCTCGCTGCGATTCTCTGCGCCACGGCTGGTTTGGGAGCTTGAAATCCATGAATACGCTGTGCGCGGAAATCTGTTTTAGCGCACGTGCCTGGCGCAGACTATCGCAGGCGCACGCTGTGCGCCAGCCGCGTGCGCTACTTGTGCGCTGGATTCTATGAATTAGCCTGTTAGTGTATTTTGGATTTTGCAACTAAGAAGCCTCCAGGATTATATACGTTCTAAGGTACATAAGGTCCATATTGACTCTTGGTTTCCATAATGTCTTCAAGACATGCCTTTTTTCAGGGGTCTGTGTCTTTGTTAAATACAAAGGATGATTCACTTCAATGAACTATGCTGTGTCTATTCTTTGTCATTGTCAAATTTGATATTGAGTGACTTTTGTTGCTCTTCTCTTTGCATATGTACTATTTATGAATTTTGTATTTTTTTTTCTGTTCAACATCATGAGGAATGTTAAAAATGATGTCTATTCCCTTTGACATGTCTGTGATTGTTGCTATTATAACTGTCACTATTTTGAACATATATAGGATTTTCCTTTTTATTAATGTTTAGTTGTCGGTTTAGAGGGCACCATCGAACAAAAAATCATGATATTTTGTGTAGGGACACAGTGAGGAATTTGACCATCTTCACAGGGAGTGTGCGCTCGCCTGGGCTTTTTTTGAAGTTTTATAATGAAAATTAATTATGGGAGCTCAACCGCAAAAAATGTGTGAGGCTAATCTGCACATAATTTCCTCAGCTCACCGCACAACAAACACAAAATCATATGCACTCTGAGGGACACAGCCTACATGCACAGTCCTCCCTGTCACAATTAGCTGGAATGTGACAGCCACAGGTACATCCAAGCATCTCAGAAAAGGGGAATGCAACACCTTCCTCTGGACATGGCCAGCCTAATTACAATATCAAAGGCTCCATGGATCCGCCCTCTCTATTGTCTATGTTCTGCTGGTGGTAGCACATACTGATGAGAGTTAATTTAAACAGGCCTGCAATAGGCTTGTTCGCAGAACTGACAAAAGGGGACAGGAAGTCCAAATACCTCTTTGATATGCAATGTGTCAACTTGAAGCTAGCTCCCAACTCTGTATGAAGGGCAGTGAAAGGCATGTCTGTGACAACTGATTAAAGTAGGCAAGGCCAGCAGGGAGAACCCCTTTCAGAGGAAAGAAGTATGTGAATTGATGGAGACAGAAAGTCTGTTCCCTCCACAAACTTCAAGGGAGACCTGCGCTTTGATCAGGAGTCACAGCGAGCTCAATAAACCAAAGAGATTCTTTGATTCACAACAGACAGGAAGATGAGTGGGACTTAGTAGTACATGTTGTCACCCCTTACCTTTCCTGTTGCAAAGCACTCTGGTTATGACCTCCTGCACAACAGAAGATTGCTGGTGGGGACACAGGATTGGCTCATTAAAGTAGGCTTAACCTGCACAAATCATTGGGGCCCATTTCGATTTAAAGAGGGCTGAGCTCATTACTTAGTAGATCATCCAACAACTTTGAAAGGAGTAAGAAAAAACACTGATTTGGACCCTGGCTAAAGGTACAATCTGCTTTACAGCTTCAGCCAGTGAAGGAAGGCCAGGATTTCCAAGAGGGAAACAAGATTCCTCCCCTAAACAACTCCCAGGGAGCAGAGGGAGATTGCGACTCTGAGGACCCTTCCAGCAGCTCCCGAATCGGTACCCAGTCACCACACAGCGTGCCCTGCTAGGTTCTGCCAGCAAGCTTCCTAGTTGGGAAGAGCAAGAGAGTCTCTGAACAAAGGAGAAGGCTTTTCCCTGCAAACACTCTCCTCAGCTTTGTGCTGTCTTCCTTAAAGGACAACACGAGCCCTGAGAAGAAGCAAGGAGGTGTGCCACAACATGTATCAACCAGCGTCCATCTTTTAAGGACATTTTCGAGGCAGTTTAGTCCTCGAACCACCAGTGGCTGCACCACTCACTGTTGTTATGCTGCGGTCACTAAAGGCATCCAAGACGCCTTGACCATTGTTCCAGATCCACCAACCAGCACAGTGACAACGATTTTTGACCCTTAGCTGCCTTGTCGGCCAGCCTGCAGCCATCCATCCAGCCTTGCTTGCCAAACTGCCTGTCACCTGATACCCACAGCTGTCTCCCATCTTCAACTATGTCGGAGGAGTTGCAAAATATCCTGGAACCGACTCAATGCTGTCGAGCATCAAGATCATTTCAAGCACCAGGTACACTGTGGTTCTGTCCCTCTAGTCCTTTCGCCGAAAGCCCCTAGTGACATTTACGACCCCATGCTCCCTTGGAGCTGAAACCAAATAACCATGAACAGTTAAGACTGATTGCTTTACTGACTACCTTCCTGTCAGTATCCAGAGTGCTTCCCATTCCTTCATGAAACTGTCTTTACTGTGCTCAGACTGTCTATTGTGATAATAATAAATAATAATAAAGTAGATATTTTTATCAACCTTGACTGAACAGTCCCTTTTATCATTGGGTAATAATAGAATGTTTGCTGTATTGCTGTATTGCAATTAACCAATGATACATGACCTTACAGAGATAAGCCTGCCGTTCGGTCCAAGTTACCAAAATGGACAAGTAGGTTCATAATTTACTTGTTTTTCCAATCTGTTCAGATCCGTTCTGGTGTACTAGAGGTGTGGGGAAGATTGATGGTTTAGAAACCGGGATTCATTCCTGGACCACTGGTGCCCCGGAATTTGATTTGTCACATTGGTGGCAAGCGGTCAGATCAGTTGTAGCCTTGAGCGCAGCTTAGACACACAACAATAAAAGCACTTTTGCAGGCAATGTTTAGTCAATGCTCGGTATTAGTACTAGTCATTGATCTTGACATGGAGGCTGTAACAGGCAGGACCAAGGATGTCCTGCACGTCTTATGTCAAGAGAGGTGAGTTCCTATAGCACTAAGGTTAATAAACCTGAGTTGCTGACCAGCATCCAAGCTTGGGTAGAAGCGAGGGTGGTTGGGCATAAGACCCCAGGGGATGGGTTAGGCCGCGTTTAACCTAACGGACAATACCTTCCAGTGGGGGGAAATGATGAGGTTCACCGCATGAGCGATGTTTATCGCCAATCATCTCACCAGGGGGCAAGTGTGGTTTCTCAACACTAGAGACATCAGTGAGAGCAGTGGATAGTGTGACGTCGTGCAGGTCTCATGCCTCAGCACAGTCTCAAAGTGGTCCAGTAATCTTTATGGCTGTTAATGAGGTAGCAGCTAGAAAACTCCTGATCAAGGACAGGAGACTAGTGCCAGAGGAACAGAAACAATGGGACAAGGTCACCATAGAGCCGTAAAGGGCTGCCATGCACAAGCTGGCACTTGAAGAGAAGAAGGCGGCCAACAGCTCCACCTCTAGCGAAAGTAGCCGTAGTGGCTCAAACCAGAGTGCCCGGGATAAGCCCCAACACACATCCCCAAAGACTTAGTGCAGGCTTATGAAGTGGGGAAGGATATTTTTGACTCAAGATATTTGGTTTGAATCCCTCATGCTTGCTTTCCAGCTACAGGAGGTGGATAAGGTACTGTAGTTTTGATCTCTGATGATTCACAATTCTTCAGTTAACTCCTGAGGAAAGGCCCGTTTAACAGAGCATGAATGCAACCCTCCTCAGGAAGGTCTGTAAACCACAGAACAGTATCCGAGGAGCTTCAGAGAGCTTGGAAAGAAAACTCGGCAGACATTTGCAGCATTCACACACTTGTTGTTGAAATATCTGATAGAGTGGGTGACTGGTAAAAAGTTGACACATTTAAAATGATATACAATTTGATTGCGTGTGAACATGTATTGAAAGTTTGTGAGGTTGACCTACACCAGCATCTTGTGGAAAAGACTATCAAAGACCCTAGGGAGCTTGCAAAGGCTGCCGACAGGTTTGTGAGTACTCAAGTCCAGAAAAAGGCTCAGAGGAGCACACCCAAACCAGAAGAGAAATTGATTGACAAAATAGTAAAGTAAACAGGGATGGCAAGGACAAAGGACTGTGAGAAACCTGACGGCGTAGCCCTGACTAGTCCCCGGGGATATGTCATCCAGGTGGCAAGGACACGGCCATCACTATTGGTTCCAGTTCCTGGGGGTGGACCAGTGAGGGAGGATCGCCTGTATGGGGATCCTCAGGGATTGAAAGTGGGAAACCGACGGGTGAAACGCAGTATCCCACTTCTTATAAGACCTTTTTCCCATCATACCCCGTAGGATATTCAAACACTCTAACCCCTCTTTTCCCACTCTACTCCTTTCGTACATCATGATAGATGGACAAACACCAGAGCCCTTTACCTGACGTGTCCCAACATAAGGGTCAGGCAATTGGCCAGAATCACACACACCTGATAGGCCTTTCCCTTCCCCACAGGGATGAAAGATGGAGCATGAGAGTACCATATGAGCAAGGCAGACTGCATGACACAGCTACCCAGGCATGGAAGTTCAAGAGGAGGAGAAAAATGGTACAAACTGAGAGGGTGACAAGGAGAGAAGTGACCTCTCCCTTTCCGACCAAGGCCTGTAAAACCTCTGTGGAATGAATTGTAAGTCTGCGAACAATAGCTCAAGTGTGTTGCAGCAGATGTCAATGTTACACAGAGTGTGCGTAGGATGATCAGCAGGACTGAGGGATACACCTATTACTGTGGTACCGGCCTTGACAACTGATATAAAGAAAGCCAAGTGAGTTGAGGGGAGGACCGATAAAGAAATTGAACTGTGTTGAACAAAAGTAGCAAACTGCTGATTGCAGAATGGTACACTGGACTGTAGCAATAGCAGTGAGCAGACATGTCAATACGTAGAGTTCTAATTGCTTTTCTCTTCTTTGCAGGATACCCAGAGTCGGGTGAATTGTGCCTGAAATGATGGAAAAGCTGGTTCCTGCTCCGAGCGATGCGTGAGGTAAGTTTTACAGTTCTGCCTTTAAGAGTGCTGAAGTGGAGATCGGCATGCACGCGAAACTCATTGCAAAACTAGCTTTCTCTCTCTTCTTCTTGTTCCAGGACTGGAACCGATGATGTGAGCACTGACTCTGGCTGCGGAAAGCAAGTGGATGGGGAAACTGAAGGCTGAAGACTGAGCGGCGGTAAGCGTGTGCTCTAAGCTTACAGGAAGCACACGAAGCACGGGCTGATCGCTGGGTGTGCCTTTTAAAGGCATCCACACCCAAAGACTAGAATGCACTGATTGCACTGATTGCTTCAGGATGTCTCAAAACATCCATATTGGAGTGGCAGGAAGTGAATTAAAACCATGGCTGAACAGGAAACAAGGTGCACAGCTTCCTATGTGATGCGAGTGCCAGTTCTAATCAACTGATGTGAGTGTTATAACTGCCAGGATTTCACCCACACGGCCGCTACCTGATTTCTACACCTGCCTCCACTTGCCTGTGCTAAAGGGTAGAGGGGTTTATATGGGATCCTGAGGTAGTAATACAGCGGTGTGCTACCATGGCAGCACTTACTCACAGCATTTGTGCCGTGTTCCCCTCTTCTCTCCCTTGAATGTCCTCCTTCCTTTTTTGTATGCACTTTCCATTCTTCCAATTGTTTGATATGAATGACATAAGGCCTAGTAGGATTGTTTGTCTTGTCTTCCCTTCCTTCTCTTGTCGTGAATAGAAATACTTGTGTACAAGTGCGCTAAAAAAAGTTATGATATCATAACATTTAGGATGTTTTGAGGATATATATGATAACTGTGCATTTTCCAATCAGACTTGGCACTTACTGTTTAGTTCTGAGTGATTCCCTTATCACTCTCTTTGTTTCAATTAGCAGGGAGACATACATGTGTGTGTTCATGAATGCATCCAGGGTACTGTTTTTAAAGCAACATGAAGTGTTGTGTGGACCTATAGATCCTGGTGAAACAGGGTGTGCAGGTTTTGTCTGCATCATTTATAATCCGTACATTTAGGGGTTGCTATTGTTTACAGTTATGAAAGACATGTTTCCACCCAATCGGTGAGACACATGGCATATCGCACATGTGTGCAGTTCAGGAAACAATTGGTATTTGTGAATTGGTCAATGATGTAAAATCATCTTTTTATATTATCACTTGCCCCTGCGATTTCCCGTAGCCATGTGTCTTGTTGCATGGTGTAGGGGAGCTATTACCACCTTTGTCAGTATGTGTGGAAATGTTGGCTATATCAGGTCATGAACCATGCCCACAGTGTTTTGGGAGGCGTTTGTTTAAAACAATGCTCTGTAGCTACCAACTGTACGTTTTGTGACATGATAGTGTGTATATTTCCTTTGCATACAAGGTCTCTGTCAATGAGTTGGAGTACCTAGATGATGGTGAGCTGGTGCAGCTAATACATTTTCTTCATTTCTTACTCTGTGTGTCCCAATGGGGACAGTGTCACCCTGGATATGCGTGTCTATCATGCTCTTTTCCTTACCTGCAGGGCCATGTGTTGCATGAATGTTATTATATCTTTAATCAGTACAGCTGCACAAGATACCGGAAGAGGGTTTCACCAGGTTGTATGGTATTCTGAGTCTTCTCAGAGGTGCGGGTAGGCTTCTCATGTCCACAGTGGGTGAAGCGGATGGGTCTTTGTTTCCTTTCAGATCATGTGGCAGTCACGCCCACCTTCTTAGTAGTAGAGGTTATTTTGGTGGTTCAATGTGCAAAATGTGGCATTGCGGGTTGAGCAAATGGCTGATTTTCCAGCATCTGTTCTGTTAGGTTATCTAATTACTGTTTCTTCTAAATCTTGTTTTCTTGTTATGGCATGTAATGGGTTTCGACATATTACATCCTTTTTTTCTGGATGTGGTGTGGATGTGAAATTGTCATGGTATGTAAGAAACGGGTAATGTGTATAAGATGTCAAATTAATGGTAATGCATAGTGGGTTAGGGGAAACAGTATTATTGATGAGGTTTGTTGAGAAAGATTTCTGGGGCTGGTTAGGGCATACAGCAATTGAAACTTTAGTAGAGTGGGGATGGACAATGAAGGGAGGACATAGATTCTGATATCCTGTTGTTGATTAGCAGTAGTAGATATTAGTTTGTAGGGGAAAGGCAGGAGAGTGCATTAGGCTATTGTGTTATTATGCTGAAATGGGTGGAATTAGGAGACATAGTTAATTGTGCATGTTTTCTATTGAGGATGGCTAAGGAGGAGTAATTAAATGATTCTTGGGAGAAGTAAGGGTGTGTTAGGGTTTAGTTATGTGAACACCAATGTACTTAATGCTGTGTACTTGGAGTTGTTGTTTAGCTGTTAATTAGAGGTTTTTGAGGTGTTTTATTGCACTACTGGGGGACTTAGCCATTGAAACGGCAGTGATATTGGGGATGGGAAGTGGAGGGAGGGTGGACATGCAGATATGTTTTGTAAAGTCGTAGTTGTAATTTTATTTTAAAGCTTTCTTTTTTAATTATGGTGGCCAATTTGGAACCTTTTTTTTTATGTCTGCTGTCATTTTTCTGGTGGGAAGTGTACTCACGTTAGTATCTATTTTCTCAGAAATAAAAAAATGAAAATGTTCTGCATGCAGGAAAATTCCCAGGGTGTGAATGACTATAATACTTGTGTTAATGGGGCCCTATGGGGCTCAACTGGGAATGGGGAGTGACTAATACTGGCACCCAACAATGGGCAATTACCGGGTACGGTGGGCCGGAATGCCCCAGTAATTGCCCTTTGCCAGTGCCAGAAAAAAATGACTGTGTTGGCAGCAATGAGTAATTACCGGCACAGCTACCGCCATAGTCATAATGAGGCCAATTGTTTGTGTATGTTGACAACACACTTTTTATAAGTTTCAAGTGCAATTAGTGTAAGTTGAGAACAAAATTAAACACACTGTAGAAGATGTTTGCAAATAACTTCATCTCTGTTTATTTGTAGAAGGATGATTTGACACATGTGAGGCACTTTATGCATGTAGACACTTGAGTCAGGCGGTGGACCATGGTGGTTAGTACCATGGTCCATGCCGGATTCCGCCATGGTAGATGGCGGAATTACCGCCCCATTCCAAAGTGAGTGGGGCGGTAATTCCCCATTCACCATTTGCCCTTCCCCATTCCCATTTTTGCCCCAAAGGGAATAATGGGGATGGGGAAGGCGCTAATTACGGCACCGTAAATTACGGTGCCGTAAATAACACCAAGGTCGCTTAGCGCCTTGGACTTTAACGCCTGCAAAAAGCAGGCGTTAAAGTGTGAATCAGGCGTTAAGGGTTAACGGTGCCGACGGCGCCGTTAAACCCTTAACGCCTGACTTGTAATGAGGGCCTCTGTGTTGGATTTTATAATCAAACACGTATTCCGCCAAGAAGTGTCTTAAACGATATGGTAGTACCTGATATCCCTCTTGTGCTTTAAAAATGTAACATGTTTGAAGTGATTGCATTGCAAACTGTTCATCATTTTCAAGTTATTATCAGACTGCAAACAAAGATGTCAAATCTGCTAAGAAGTCATTAGTGCAAAGTGTGAGAGGCAAAGTTGTGTATTTACTTCTGAATTCGGTGGAAAATGTTAATACTCTAGGAGTGAAACGTGACATTGTAGATTCTTTGTTTGTATTAGTAAATGGTGTTGCCACTGAAGATAAGAGGATTTGGCAGCAGCTTATTGATATTAGAAAAGTGAAGAACACATTGGTGTTTCTATTGGAGAACAATGATTTATAGAATCGAAGTCTGACTGTATCTATGCTTGATGTTGAATCAACAAACAAGAGCAGTGGAGGTCAGTTTCAGCGTTTATCTGTTGCAGAAGGGAATAGTTTGAATGAACATTACACTCTTCATCATGTACACTCACGTGAAGTAATGGTGACATTTTAGAATTGTATCAAATGAAAGCAACTAAAGGTGCACTAAAGAGTATCTGGGAAAATACCTTATAAGTCTGTTGTTTCCCTATGCTTTTTCCAACTGCTACAGGAGGGAGATTGGATTATCGTAAGGTGCAAATCTCTGCTTCAGAATATCGTTGTACAAGAATGTATTCAGAAGATTCACGATTCCACAAGAATGTTGAATATATTTTTCACTTATTTTATGAAAGTGAATTCTCAACATTATGTTATTCTGTTGCTCATACACTTCAGACAGAAACTAGATTTAAACATGTGAGATGATGCAGCAGGTGAAAGAAAAAGAATGAAGTTTTCAAGGAAAACATACAAATATTCTTGCTACAATGAGAGTTGCGCTGAGTATAGTTGGGATGATCTTGCCGAGTGGATTCAGGAAAGTAATGCAGAGAAAGACAACATAGAACACATGACACTGGGAGAATTGTGATCTATGGACCGTGTAAGTGTATCACAGTTTTTTATCACAGATTTTTAGCCATGTTACACTTTATATGTAATAAAGAAAATGGTTCAGTAGGCCCTGTAGGAAATTTGTTTTGGAGGAAAGAGTAACAGGCACGTGGGGCTTCACATGTACATATGGTGTTGTGGATTAAAGATGCTCAACAGTTTGGTAAGGAAAGTGATGGCTGTGTGATGGAGTTCATTAAAAAATATGTTACTTGTTCTATTCCAGCTCAGCACGTGGATGCTGAACTCCAGAACAAGGTGGAAAGGTTTCAAAGGCATTCATGTGGAAAGTACTATCAAAGAAAATACAAAGTAATGACAGCTACTACACTAAGTGCAGATTTAGCTTTCCAAGGCTTGTGACACCAGTTTCTCGAGTGAATAGTTTAATGTCATCTGTTTGACACCATGCTACTGGTAAGTCTCTGAGAAATACCTATAATTTAAAAAGAAATAAGGAATGCCATTTTTTTTAATGATTACAATGCTGTCATTGCTCAACTATGGAATACAAATACTGATGTACAGTTTATTGCT
Organism: Ambystoma mexicanum; assembly: GCF_040938575.1. Classification (NCBI taxonomy): domain Eukaryota; kingdom Metazoa; phylum Chordata; class Amphibia; order Caudata; family Ambystomatidae; genus Ambystoma; species Ambystoma mexicanum. The sequence goes on along the minus strand of NC_090937.1, from coordinate 956,047,520 downwards.
GATAATTCACCAGTTGTTGCCTGTTATGTTACAGCGTACATGTCAAAAGCAGAAAAGAGCAATGCAGCTGAATTATGGGCAGATTTATCATCAGATAAAAGTCTCAGTCAGGCACTTGTAAGCTTTGGTATGCCTTCACATAGAGAGTGTGGTAGCTATGATGCTGCAGGTCAGCAAACTAGTTTGCCTCTGTATGGACATAGCGTTGATATAGTTTAGCTAAGTCTTGAACCAGCGATTACTACAAATTGGGTAGTGAAGCCTTTGGATGAAATTGAGCAGTTAGCTTCAGTACAGAGATTTTGAAAACCATCTTGATTGATACATATTATCCAAATTGATCTGAATTGTTGGAGGATCTTTATTCATATGAAGTAGCACAACACTACCATATTGAAATATTGAAGCAAACAGTGACAGAGAACAGTTTAAAGTACATGGATGTAGTGGTTGTCTAGTGAGACATGAAAAGGGAAGTCTCATTTACCACATGAAACTGTCTTGTCAAAGTGCAAGGAAAAAGGAATTATTTTATTTTTGTATTTTGCAGTTGTTTTGCAGATTTACTTGACGGTTTCAAACTTTAGAAAAATATTTTTTTGCTTAAAAGAATGTGTATTTACATATTCATAATGTAGCAGTATTTTGACTTACTGGAGAAATAACTATGTCAAGAAGAACTTTTGGCAGCTGAATTGGCAAAAGAGACTGCTGAGGGCAGTCAGGAATCTGCATCAGGAAGTCAAAATGTACTTGGAGAGCCAATTATTCAAAATGATGTTGAGCTTGCTATGGAGTAAGTACAAATTGCATTGGTACAAAGTAAAGTTGCAGACGTAAATTGTGATGAAATTCTTAGTAAACTTAATTTAGAGCAAAACGAAGTTTATAATAAAATTAAAGATATGTTCTTGGTTTACTGCATGGCAAGCGCAAATGCTCTTGTGTGCAGTACAAACCTGTTTTGTTGTATGTTGGAGGACAAGCAGGAACATGTACATCTTTTTTAAATTAATGCAATAAGAGCTATGATCTAAAATTTAACAGATTCCTCTTTGACATGTATTGTAACTTCTCCAACAGGTTTTGCAGCATTTAATGTAGGATGTGTTACTTTACATTGCCTACTAATGTTACCAGTGGAGTTTGACAACAAACTAAAATATCGGAAACCTGTATCAAGTGCAGTATAAGAAGTAGGAAAAGTTCTTAGAAAATTAAATACCTTGATTGTAGATGAAGTAAGTATGGTGTCTAACTTGATGCTAGCTTTCATTTACTTGCGAATGCAAGAGGTTTTGAAGACTCTCTAAAATATTTTGTTTGGAGGTAAACATGTAGTTGTTTTTTGGAGACTTGTTACAATTAACTCCTGTGACAGGTTAACCAGTTATTAGGATGCTGCAATCTAAGGATGCTAAAAAAATTATAGAAAGTATTCATCATTTTTACCTTTGGAATTGTTTTGAATTCCAGAACTTGCCATTAATATGAGTCAATCTGCATACTTAGAGTGTACAGAAAGGATTAACAAAATTTGTATAGGTGTTCTTGAGGAAAATGGGAAAGCAGTCTTAAAGGGAAGACTGATTTCTTACGTGTTTCATGTAGATTGTGGTATATCGGATGTCATGATGACTCTTAAGGAAATAAGCATTTGTTTGTGTTGCTTTGATGTGCACACTTGTAGAGTGTAACAGGTTTAACTCTACAATGCTGCTGTCAGAGAAACAAAATACTGTAGAGATAAAATCGTGTGATATTTTAGATGGTCATGTTATGCCTTTATATCTGGATAAGAGACAAATGCCTAATTAGGTCAACTAGAGAATTACATTTCTAAAACTGCAGGTCTGGAAGGTGTTTTAAAACTGCATCAATGCGCAAGTAATGTTTTAGAGGAATTTGAATGTACAAATTGGTTTAGTCAATGGAGCAATGGGATGAGTGATTGCATTTCACACTTTTCCTCACGGTACAAGTATTGAACATGATGATGTTAAGTTTATCGTGTTGAAGGAACTCACTTGATTTCTCTGAGCTCTGCACGTTTCATGATTTTTAATTTCCATTGTAGTCTATTTATGCAATAACTATTCATAAATCAAAAGGATTGACGTTAGAAGATGTAATTATTGACATTGGTCATAGAGTTTTTAAAGATGGAATGTCATATGTAGCTTTTTCACATGTGAAAAATGTTCAAGGTTTATTTTTTAATAAAATTTGATTAAAGCAATGTGATAGCTGACATTTTGTGCATTACTATATGCTCTTCACCTGAATGAACCTTATACCTGTACCTGTGAAGCAGATATCCAAAAAACATAAGTAGTCAGTGAAAGCACGTTCAAATTGAATCAGTCCTTGTAAGAGTGAAAACCAATGTAATTTAATGGAGTTGGAGAATCGTTCAACTGTAACATACTGTCATTTCAGCTTTAGTAATGAAACAGGAGTTGAATGTTGTTGAAATGCAGCTTTATGTATGTTGTTTCAAATGACTCCATTGATGCAAGAGAAGCAGCTATGTGTTAATTTCTTAAAATGTCTGTAGATGAAAATTCGCACAGTTTACACTCGGCAATGTCAATCTGAAAAGTAGTAGCTGTTGCAAGTGGAAATGAACAATTTTCTCAAAATACACAGGACGATAGTCAATAATTTGTAATTGATGTCTTTGTGATATTAGTGAAAGAAACTGTTAGTGTAGATAAGTATGTTGGAATAAGTTATGAGTGGAAGCATATTTGTTCAAAATGTAAGAAAGGGTATTCTATACCAGATCTTTGTGAAAGATTTGTGTATCTGCATGTGCCTGATCAGAAAAGTATACCATTTTCTGATCTTGTATCTAAAGCAGTCCATGACGTGCAATACAGTACAGACGCTGAGATTGTAATTTTCAATCAATACTGCAAAATGCAGTTTTTGATAAGTATATATTGATTATTTTTAAATTATTAAATGATTTAGTTTTATTGTACAAAATGTTTTCATTATATCAGAATCCAATCATTCAATTTCTTAATAAAAAAGACTTATTTACTTGAAGACAGTTCAAGAGATAAGTAACACAATTTGCCAGTTCGCGATCACGCTTTGTCTCTCTGATCAATAGATCCAACTGCTGAGTATTATCCCTGATTCAGTTAAGTCCTGTAAAGGCCAGGTGGATGGTTCTTCCCGATTGTCTTTAGCCAGAATTGCACTACTCTAAAGGTCAGTTACTTATTGGTGCCTCACATCAATGTTGACCCTCTATTTTCTAAAGAAAGTTCCACATTCTCAGTTGTTACCATTGCAGCAAATCTTCATCGTTCATCAGCTAGCACTGTACAAATCATGATGATGTGATATAGTGATTCTATCTGACTATTTATTTGACAAAAACAGCATATAGGGAACTGTATGCCAAGTTCTTTTCTGGATGCAAGAATTTCCCTTGTCGGCAAAATGTTAAACCACATTCTCAGAAAGAGGTCTCTAGTATATTGACAAGGGAGGAGAGCAAGATACGAGGGGAGCTGATTTAACACTCTATTCCCACTCATTCCTCTCATTGCATATTTGTACAACTTTTTCTTCTCTATTGTCTCTATCCAATCTGCTCTTTGTAGTTTTCTTTTTATTTCTTGAGGGTGGTGCATTAGAGATTCCATTGAAAGATCAAAAGTTTCCATCATCTGAGTACATGCCTCTTTACACATTTGGAGAATAGTAGCATGATTCATTTCTTTGACTGTAAGGCTAATTCAAAGCATATTCCATACATAGGGAGCGATTTTGGCAAAGCTAAGATTTTTCTCCTAAAGATAGCTTCTAACTGGTCCCATATTTTCCAGCCTAAGTTCAGCATGGTTTCTCTCCCATAGGTAAGGATTGGCACTACCTTTTGCCTATAGAATGTAATAAGTGGCTTCAGTGATAGTTTGCCAAATTTCTTGTGTAGAGTTACGCCTTGTCGTGCTAAGGCTTCTGTTTTAGCTCTCAGATGATCACTCCACTCTTCCTCGCATATACTTTGGTTAAGCAGAATTCCCAGATATTTGATACTTTTCACAGATTTTCTCCTTGCCTAGATGCATGTTCATATCTCTTTGTTTTTTCCGTGTTTGATGTGCCAGAGACATGATATGTGATTTTTGCATGTTAATAACAAGATCATATTTCTCAGCATATCTCTCAAGTGCTATAAGACGATTTTGTAGACCCACATGTGATCAATCTAAAGGGACCAGATCATCCACATACTTAAGATACAGTATTTGGCTTCCATTCAAAATTGGTGACTTTGCAGATGATAAGGCTTGTGATTTTGCAAAATCCAATGCATAAAGATTAAATAAACAGGCCGCCAACGGGCAACCCTGATTCAGCCCATTCCAAGTTTGGATTTCCTTTGATATTATCCCATTTCGTGATAACCTTACTCTTATACTGGTATTGGAGTATAGAGCTTTGATTGGTTCAATGATGTTAGCTGGGCAATTGCATAGATTTAATTTTTGCCACAGACACTGTCAAAGGCCAGTTTGAAGTCTATGAATGCTTTGATACATATTTTTAATTTAATTGCTTCCAGCTTGAACATTTCTAGGATCAGGAGGTTGATATTAGTCCCTACTCCTTTGATGAAGCATGCTTGTTGCAAATCTCTTTCCAAGATCCAAGAGGGCTATTGGACGGTAATTACTTGCAATAGATCTGTCCCCCTTTTAAAATAGCTGGATACGAATTGCTGTCCGCCAGGTTGTAAGAATCTGTTCATATTTGGAGATTATTGTAAATAAATGATGACACGGTTCTACCCATATCTCTGGCACTGATCTTAAATGTTATTTGGTTCAGCCACCCAGACCTGGGGTTCTAGATGGATTGAGATGCTTGATATGTGCCAAGAGGTCTTCATAAACCAAATTTAAGTTCCGACTACAGCTGGTGGAAGTTTTCGATTCAAGTTGGGGTTCTTATTTCTTTGAAAATAATTGGGAGACATATGTTTGTATATGCTTGCTTACATTGTTTCTTCTGCCTGTGACGTTGTTCCGCTGGCAACTACTGGATTTTCTTAAGGTTAATTCTAAGCAGTGGTCGAAGTGGGCGGGAGCGGTCGGGAGCGGTGTTCCTATGCTTCTTTTAAATAGGTTTTACAGCTCCTATACTTTTATTTTAAAAAGAAACCGTTCCGGAACGGTTTCGTTTTAAAATAAAGGTGTAGGAACACTTTGAAGCTTGCACTTTCAGTGCACTGCACTGGATGTTCCCTTAAACATCAGGCGCATGTGCTTTGGGGTTTGTATTGTGCATGGGAGGGGGTGCATCAATGGGGTTTGTGGGGAGCGGTGCAGGCCAGTAGGGAACATAGCTCCACTACTTCTTTTCATACACTTCGACCACTGATTCTAAGCTGTTTTTTTCTGCGGGCACTGTTATTATCATAGGAGTGTCAGTGAGGCGCTCAATCAGTCATCACATTTTGCTTTGTACGTTTGATGGGTACAACCCATTCATAGTTTGTTTTCTCACTCTCTCTCATCTGCGAGTTCACAAAGGTTTGTTTTAGTTGTTTTGTTTGGAGGTCTGAGATTCAGAGCTTCATGTTGTCGTGGGCTAAATACATCGAGGGGAGAAAATGGAGGTGAGGTCTCTTTTGATGGATTCTCCATGACATTGTGAGCTTATGATAGTTCCTAGTCTCAGATGGAACAATTGTCAGTGTATCAATCTCAATATTCAGGGTTTGAGAGACAAATATGTAATCTATGATTGTCTCTGATTTGCCTTTTTTCCACGTAGACTTTGCTGAAATGTTGCCTTCTGTTTGGTCATTCATTAGCATAAGATCCTATTACGCTGTTTCTTTCATCCATATTCGTACTTTGGAGAGAGGTTCTGGATGGACATCATAGATCCATTTTTAGAGAAGAGATGTATTTTCAAGTTTCCACACAATATACATTCAGTGTTATTGTAGTGCGAGTGGATGTCATCTATAGCTGATACCACACAGTCAATGAATCTACTGACATAAATTGCCACCGTGTTCCAATATAAGTTCAAAAGCCCTATGATTTTTCCATTTTAATGTGTATTTGTTACACCATCCTCATTGCTAAGTGGCTTACAATGTTTCATTATCAAAATGTATACAAAAGGAATTGGTGTATGAACTTCAATTACTTTTTCTTTTCTTACCTCCATCACAGCATTTTGCAAGTTGTTCCTGCTTGGTTGGTATATTCTCCATGTATAATTACTCTGGTATGTATTGATTATGTTTCAAAGATACAATGTAGATGGTAGGAAACGTAACATGTCAATAATGAATTGTGAAAATGGTCAAGTTTCTGTTAATAAGAAAACTTTAAAAATGTATTCAATACATTTTTCATGAAATTTGTACATTTCACGACATGGGCGTGTAAGAAGTAGATTGGCTTGTTTGTAATGACTCTATAGTCACACACCAAGCTAGATTGCCAAAAGGGTTACATAATGCTTACTTAATGTTGTTAGATGAAAAGTTTAGAAATATATGTGTAATATTATTTGTAAAATATGCAAAATACAAATTTGAAATAGAAAAATAGGCTAATAAATGGTTTATGTAAAGTAGGTCATGGATTGCTACTAGGATGTTTTTTTTAAAAAAAAAACAGTGCTTAATACGTATATAGGTAGTATTGTGAAGATTATATAATTTAGAAGAGAAAATAACATTCTGCAATCTTCTTCTGTTTCATTATGTAAAATACTGTATATTTTAATATGTACAAGTGTTCCCTATAGGTGTGAGGTTACATAAATGGTTCCCTGTATGTTATTTTGAGTGTGAGGGAGCGTAGAAGCTCATGACTGTTTACATATGAAACAATTAAATAGTATTTTGTAGACACAAATCATGTAGTGCAATTAAAATACAAAATCAAAATAACACACTGAAAAGGTTAGTTTGTTAAATGTATAAATATGGTTTATGTGTGGTGTGGAGTTTTTAGAAAAGTCGGACAATCTATTTAGTCATTAAACTTTGCACATTTTTTTATTTTGCATGGTAGGTTTAAGATCATTTTGATTAGCTACTAAGGTGCACAGGTGGCCAGAAAAAGGATGCACACCAAATTATGAAAGAAGTTATGAAATGGCAATGTAGATTACTTTTTACAATTTATAATTAATTTTGATATAGTAAAAAAGGTATTCCACTCCGCAGTATCAGTTCTAACAGAAGTTTATATCATAATTTGTAGTTTTAAGTTTTTTACAAATATGTTGTGTATAATATGAAATGTCATTATGAACTTCTCATGTGTGTAGGTGGCCAAACAAAGGACGCACACAGAGTTTATGAGTGGTATGGAAATGTCATGTGTTACGTCATTAGTGTAGTTTTTGCTAAGTGTTAATATGTTTATACAAACCAGTTTTTTTTGTATACATATTATTTAAAATATAGGTATGTCTATAGTTTAAAAATATGAATACTCAAAATAATGTTACAGTGATGGCATGTCTTCATTTATTTTTTTGTAAAACTGAAGACATAGGGCCTCATTACACGGATGGCGCTAAGGGATTACCAGCACCGGTAAGGGCACCGCTGCCGGTAATCCCTTAGCGCCATACTAAGAGGTCCCTCAGCGGGTCCCGTCCTTAACGTGTGGCCAGACCACATGTTAAGGAAGGGACCCGCTGAGGGACTTCATGGAAAATAACGGTACCGCTAATAGCGGTACCGTTATTTGCTCCTTCCCCATTCCCATTGAGCCCTATAGGGGCTCAAATGGGAATGGGGAAGGGCCTTTGTGAATGGGGAATTACCGCCCGCCAACCTTGGAATGGGGTGGTAATTCCCCCATTCACCAAGGCAGAATCGGTAAAATACCGGCGGCAACCATGGCGCTAATAGCGCTATGGTTACCACCGTCCATGTAATGAGGCCCATAGGTATGTTATTTGTCTTGGTTTCCTGGTGAAGGTTGCATAAAGTATTCTATTAATTAGTTATCATATAGCATAAAGTAATCTGTGTATAGTATTGTAAGATCTGTGCATTGTAGTGAAATGCATTTATTGGTATACGAACTATGGTTGTTGAATGCAATACTTTTTTGAATTTGCTGATGCAAAACGTAGTTCTTAATAACTTAACTGTTAAGTATTTGAAATAATACAACAGACTTAATTTTTTCTCCATTGAGAAGGTTTTTCCTCTATAGCATGATTAATGAACACAACAATGTAATGGTTGTACATTTAGAATATAATTACTATTCTTTTAGAATCATTATGAGAAGAAAAAAACATAAATATTTTTTTTAGATTTTTTGTTATGATGAACACCATAGTACCAATTCAGTGATGATAGTGCATAGTACAAATGGCCTTTACCATTAATATAAACTAAATTTGATTTTTTTCAGACTTCATATATGGACGAAAGACATAAGGACATAGGTATTTGGTAAGACTTTGGATAAATATATGTGCAATGTATGTATGCACTACAAAGAATTGTTTATTTTTTTAATAATATTATTTTTAGCCACGGTTACAGTACCAACAAATCAATAGCAGGATTTGTTTTGGACGGCTGAGGTAAGCAACAACTGGGGTGCTTAAACTTGCGGCTCTGCTAGACTTGGCTATAGGCAACAATGGGCAATGTTGAGTACTAAAACTGCATAAAATAAATTACAGTAGATATTGCAATATGTTGTAGCAGTCTATGCTTAGGTTGATCTATTTTTGTAACATAAAAGGTGGCCCTTAAAAGGGCCATTTTGGGGGATGGAAAGAGGTGGGTGGAATAGGGAAAGAAAATACATAAGGATGAAACATTTAACAAAGGGAATAAAAATAAAATGCAACATATATTTTTTATTTCTTTTTTTTGGGAAACAATAAAAATAATAAACTAAGCATGACAGGTAATCTGATGTTGAGCGATTAACTTAAGCCATTGCTCAATTGTGGCATCTCCCTTGAATACCCATTCGCAGCATCCTTTACACATGACTTGCATCTTGGAAAGGTCGGGTGTCAGCAACAGAGGAGTCAGTGTAGTGGATTCAACTGCTGATGCAGATGTTTCATTTACACTTTGCGTTGTTGCTGTAATGGTGGATGGAGGTTCTGAAGGTGGTGCTGAACTTCGTCTATTCAAAGAATGGTCCCATGCAGTTTTCTTTTGTGATGTTAATGGGCTTTTGGATATTCATCATGGCCATCGTCCCAGTGGACTCTGACCAGATGATTAATCATTATTGATGTTCCCAGACTCTGAAACAGAATATTGGAAGGCCTACGGCATAGCATCTTGTTGCAGAAGGTGTTCAGTACCTCCCCCACCTCTTTCTTGGAGTTGTGTTCCTTCACTTTAAAGAAGTATCAACTGTCTGCAGTTTTCTTCATCCCTGTGTGCTTCCTCATTGGTTGTGAAGGCTGGTCCACTCAAATGATAATGTCATCCTCACTGCTCCTACTGTCATGGTCAGACATGTTGCAATGTTCAAGTGAGGAGGAAAATATAAAAGAATAAAAATGACAACATGAAAAAGACAATGCTGCAAAAAAGGAAAAAGTTAAAAAAGAAAGAAAAAAAGTAAAGAAAAAGTAGACAAACTAAACAAATCACAAGATAAGGGAAAATTGGATTTTGGGAAAACTGGGTAAAAAAGATGAGGAGAATAAGGGGTAAAGTGCCAAAAGTGCTTGTAGTGACTCAGAAAACCTTTCAGTAGCAAGCACAGAAAGCAATGAATGATGTAAAGTTATGTTTTTTCTGGGGGTGGTGATTATTCGTGGCTACAAACTGCCGCGCCACCTGATTGCACAGTTTCACATGTGTGGATGTCTTGAACGGTGTTGGAGTAGCCATATCAATGCAGTGCAACATTTGATTGGATGAATTATTGATTCGCATACAAGTCACGTGTAGGCACGACGCAGCAGGAATATTAGGATTGGCTGATGTATTTTCTTTTTTAGAAGAGATGTAGCCACATCACAGGAGTTGTACATCTCATTGGCTTATTCGTGCGCGCGGGTTACGTTAAATGGCATGGACATAATCCCGTCCATATTTCGCAAAGGGTGATTGGTTTGTTTGTTGTCGCATATAACGTGTGGGCATGGAACCGGAGCGTGTGAAACCAGTGGCTGCTATATTAGGCGCGAAGATGCATAGCCACGTCGAAGGATGCAGACGTTCTATTGGATCATTTTGGACACGCGTGTTACCTCCGCCCCTCCAGTTGTGTAGTGTAGCCATGCATGTATCCTTAGTAGACGCGGCAACAAAATAATTGTTTAAAAAATATATAAATATATCTACATATATATTGGCAGTAGTCTAATAAATATGTGTTTAATTATATTGCAGTTATTTTAAGATTTTAATAAACTATTCATGAACAGTACATATACATGTAAATTATTTTATTAGTTAAGTACATATGCACACTCTCCTGTTGTAACAACAGGTTTATTTGGGGGCTATGCAGTTCATCAGTTGCTTTTTATTTTACTTTGTAGACAAAATGCAGTGTTTTGATTAGCTGAATTGTGTGTATTATTAATGTGAATTATGTATACAATAACAAATCCCTTGAAATTCAAGGAAACAAGTTTAGTTGCAGGGAAGTTAAAGTGAGCACTAACTTGTAACAAAACCCTTGAAATTTAAGGAAAAAACTTTAATTGCAGGGACGTTGAGGTGAGAATGTAATTTTAAAAAAAAAACTGAAATTCAGCTAAAGCCACCTCAGCTTCGCACCCTCTGTTGAACAGCCTATGACCACAATGATGACTTCACAGATCACATCACGGAAGACATCACTAATTACATGTTGTATGAGAACACAGATGACATTACAAATCACATCCCTGATGTAATCAATTGTAATACCTTAAAAACAGATTCTTGAAATTGTTTAACATGTCAGCAAGACTGTTTTTCTGCATCCCTCTGCTCTTCAATACCCTGGTTACCTCTTTCTCCTAAAGTATGCACTGCCTGTACTTTTGCTTAAAAAGGTTTGGTGTGAGTGTTTTTAACAGATTGTCTGTCATTTTAGTTTAATCAAAGTCTTATTTGTATAGAATCTTTATTGGAACTTATTACTGTGGTATGTTTTGTTCTCATGTTGATTGGATGCATCCTCAATGGCTTGTACCCTCTTTAATAGTGTATCATGTCCACAACTCATGCTACCTTAAAGAGCTAAAGGAGGTATTAATTTCATGTTGTGTCTGTTTCAACTTTATGATTGAGATGATTGCTCTTTTACTAGTAGTGTGGCACTGAGTAGAAGTTTAGAGACCACTACTGATCCCTGCACTCCCGCAGAGGTGGAGTACTTTCATCACAGTATCCTCTGAGTGTTTCCCATTGTTGTACAGATATATTTTGGTTGTCGTGTAGGTTTCTACCATAGAAAATACAATAGATGCATATATGCTGATTAACACCTATCACAGCACTGCCTCACACCAAATCATTATAAGCATTCACCATCACAACATCAACAACAACCTCAGCCATGTTACATTATAACAGAAATCACATGACTTCTTGCACTGGTCACCTTTTAAAGGAGCAAAGGGATGTGGGACCTTGGGTGGCTAAACAAACATCTGAATACTGTTCTAATGACATTATGAGTAGACTTTCAGATTTTATATCAAAACCGCTCAACTTCCTTTCCACATTTCGAAATTTGTCAACCACACAAGAAGCTGCATTTGCAAATACTCTATTAATGTTATATGCCTAGATACTGACAACTCACATAAGAACTCACATCCATTTCTGCAGTTCACATAGGGAGAGGTAAAATAGTAGGTGAAATTGTAGAGGATGCCATAGTTTTGAAGAACAGTTTTCATTGGTAAAGATGGGTGGAAAACGGTGCAGTTTGATGTTCTAGGGAACTCTGACCTTCCAATAATCCAAATATAATGTATTCTTGACATTCAAGAGGACCTTTTCAGACACTTCCTTGAATGGTTATATTTTGTGAATATTGGGAACTTTCTGCCTCTCTGAGTGTTGCAATCTTAGAGTAGTCTTTGCCATGAACAACAAGTAATCCTGTTGATCCCGGCTGCCCACAGTGACTTGATCTTAATATCTCTGGTGCCCAAGTGAACATTGTGTTACTGCTGAGAGCTAAACAGTGACTACCTTGACTCTGGTCACCTGCGCTAGTCATGCTCCTTCAGATGTTTTTTTGTCTTGAGTACACAAGAAGCACAGCACTAGCAGCAGGCGAGAAATGGGATTGAGCTAACCTGTCTCCAGCCCCCCTGCACCCCTGATATGTGAGTTAAGGAACGGGGCTTCCGCACTTGGTTTTTGTTAGGCAGATAATGGAGGGAAACCTTTCATGAAACTGGCGTTACTAAAGTTTTACTGGCTTTGTGCAGAAAAAAGGATTTGCGCAAATGCAGCAAAACTTTAAAACTATTAGTTTCAGGGAAGGTTTCCCTCACCTTGCTGCCTAACAAAAATTATGATGCGAGCCAACATATAACAAAGTATGTGCTCTTTCGCTTCCGAGGGTCGGGGGCTGATGTGCGCACTTGTTTTTTGTCAAGCAAAAAGGTAAGGGTTAGGTGAGGGAAGCATTGTTGCTTGCTAGCTTATTATGAATGTATGTATGTATGTATGTATGCATGTGTGCAAGGCGTGTGTACAAGCATTATGTAATGTGTGGGAGAAGGAGTGTATAACGAATGACGGGCTGGATGCGCGCCTAAATGAGCGAGTGCACGATGAATGGGGGCACCAGTGCATGGTACGGGTGAGTGAATGCTGTGTTAATGTGTGTGTGATTTTGGTGGGTACAGTAAGGAGATGGGGGGGTGAGTGGGTGAGTGGGTGAGAGAGAGATGGGTAGGGTGGGGGATTTCTCTGAACATGCCTTTTTAGTGGGCATCCATGACAATTTATGTGTGATATGTTAAAGGTAATATTAAAGGTTTTTATACTGCGCACAGGTGCATTGTGTGGTCTCTCGGGTGTTCTGGCAGTTCTATGTAAAAAATAAGGTGGGAGAGGGAGGAAGGAGCAGGAAAAGAGCAAGGGAGCTGTTTAGATGGACCATTCACTGAGGCCGGTGTGAGATTCGGAGGTGATCGCCGTGTGTTGTTGTGCCAGGTAATGTGTGCTGTGTCTTGTTGTTGCAGTGTTGTGAAGTATGTGTGGATTGTTGTGCTGCGGAGTTCTGGTTGCCTTTAGTGCAGTATTTGAGAGGTGTATGAGAACGGTTGAGTGTTAGCATTTTTATATATTTGCATTTATAAAGCACACAATCAGCCCTGGGGCATCGTGGTGCTGTTACAGAATACTCACTTGGAACAGGCATATCAGTGGACATATGTGACAGTATATTGAACAGTAGTACAGAGAAACGCAACATATGGTTATTATGCTGTTACTGAGATTACAGTTGAACAGCGTGTCTATACAGATTGATAGGGTCTAGAAAAACAGTATGGTTTTCAGGATCTTGCGTAAGCAGGGTAAGATCTTTCATTTCTTAGTGTTGTGTGCAGTGCATTACAATTTTTGGGTGCCAGGTGTTGAAAGCTAGACCCTCCAGCTTCGGTTCTTTTAAAGGCTGGCACGTAGATCTGTTTGGTCAGATGGTATCTAGTGGGTTTGTTGGATTAGTTGAGGGTGATTCTCTCTGATAGGTAGGGTGGGGCATCAAAAGAGTAGCACCTGTGTGTAATGGCCAGTGTTTTGAAAAGTATGCATTCTTTTACAGTTAGCCAGTGTGCATCTTTCCTGGCCTGAGAGATGTGTTCCCTTTTGGGAATACTCAGAGCTGCCCTGAGGGTATTGTTCTGTGTGACTTGAAGTTTGTTAAGGTTTTTTTCCAAGGTGCACGGGAATAGTGTGTTGCAGTAGTCCAGTTTGGTGCCTACTGTGGCTCTGGCAATACATAGACAATTTTTGGTAGAGAGGAAAGGCTTGATAGTATTAGTATTAGTTACCTAAGTTGCGAGTGATGGCTAAGCAACACAGTTCACCAAGAGTTGATATAAATGGCTGACTAGCACAGTTCACCTAGATGTGACAAATGGATAATATTCACATTTCTGTTGAGGTGTGACAAAAGATAATATGCACAATTCTGTCTTGATGGGGCACAAGCTAATATGCACACTTCTGTCTAGATATTATGCAGGCTAACATACACAATTCTGTCTAGATTTGACCAAAGCTAATATTCACATTTCTGTCTAGATGTAATGCAAGCTAATATTCACATTTCTGTCTAGATGTAACCAAAGATAATATTCACATGTCTGTCTAGATGTGAAGTGAGCTAATATGCACAATTCTGTCTTGAAGTGGTGCAGGCTAATATGCACAATTCTGTCTTGATGTGATACAAGCCAAAATACACAATTCTGTCTAGATGTGATAAAAGCCAATATTCACACTTCTGTCTGGATGTGAAGCAAGCCAATATGCAGAACTCTTCCCAGGTGTGATGCAACCATTATTCACAATTCTATCTAGATGCGACCACATAAAATATTGACATCTTTATCAAGATGTGATGCAAGCCAAAATGCACCATTCTGTCTAGATATGACAGATGCTAATATTCACATCTCTGTCAGAAGCCAATATGCACTATTCCGTACCGATGTGGTGCAGGTCAATATGCACATCTCTCTGCCCAGATGTAATGCAAGACAACATGCACAATTCTGTCTAGATGTGACAGAAGCCAATATGCAGAATGTTGTCTAGATGTGATGCAAGCCAATAGTCACAGTTCTGTCTAGATGTGGTGCAAGCTAGTATTGCCATTTCCGACTGGACTATCTAGTGCAGTTAGAATACAGTCCATCTAGATATGAAATATCGCTAACAGTTTTCCATGGCTAGGCAACACAGTTCACAACTCACTAAGTCTATATGGGGCAACAGTTGCTAAATATATAGAAATGGGTACATGCAGGAAACAAGCACTTGGGTGGTGGGGTAGATAAGATATGAGATAGGTGGGTCAGTTTAGTGGGGCATAGTGATTGCTTTGCTCCCTGTCCACACAACATTTACTTTGTTTGTCGCTGCTGGTTGACCACTGCCTGCTTCCTGCTTATCAGACGGACACAGGCAGACACCATCTGGAACTGCTTCTGTAGGAGCTGCCCTTTACCTTGTGGCCCTTAGCCGTGGGCACTGCAATGGGCAGTGTGACTGCCTAGGGTGATGACCTAAACAGGCAGAGCAGCAAATCACAGGTAGGGGGCGGGAATGAGGAAGGGTCACAGGGCAGCAGAGGCAGGGGAAGGTAAGCATGTTAGTAGGACATCTGGGCCTAAAATGCAGTGAAAATGCACTAAATTGCCAAATTCCCTAAGAAACAGGGCACTGCTTGTGGGGCTTCTACTTACCCCAGGATTGCACACCGAAGTGGCTCTGTGCCAGCACGAGTGATACTAGACACTCATTGTAGTTGGAAAGGAAGGGCTGCAGGCCCAATCAGGGAGCTCAGGGGCACAACAGAGGCGGGAACGAGGAAGGGTTGCAGGGCAGCAGAGGCAGGTGAAGGTCCACACATTAGTACGACCTGTTGGGACTCAAATGCAGCCAAAATGCACAAAATAGCGGAATGCTATAAAAAAGGAGATGCTGCTTGTGGGGCTTCAACCTACACCAGGATTGCACACCTAAGTGGCTCTGTGCCAGAAGGCGTGGTCCTAGACACTTGTTGCAGTTGGAAAGGAAGGGATGCAGACCCAGTCACAGAGCTCTGGGGCAGAAGGGAAGCGGGAACGAGGAAGGGTTGCAGGACAGCAGTGGCAGTTGAAGGTGAACACATTAGTATGACCTGTTGGACTGAAATGCAGCCAAAATGCACAAAATAGCCAAGTGCCCTGAAAAAAAGGGACGCTGCTTGTGGGGTTTCTACTTACTACAGGACTGCACACCAAACCAGAAAGAGTGGTCCTAGACCCTTGTTGTAGATCGAAAGGAAAAGCTGCAGGTGGAATCACGTGGCTCAGAGGCATAAGGGAGGCGTGAACGAGGAAGGCTCGCAGGGCAGTAGAGGCAGGTCATGGTGTACCCTATGACTTCTTGGACTAAAACGCAGCCAAAATGCATAAAATACCCAAATGCCCTAAAATATGGGACCCTGCTTGAGCGGCTTGTCACTATCCTGGGATTGCACACCAAAGTGGCTCTGTGCCAGCACGAGTGGTCCGAGACCCTCATTGTAGTTGCAAAGGAAGGCCGAATCACGTAGCTCAGGGGCGGGAGCTAAGCAGGAAAGAGGGATGTTAGCAGGGCAGCAGACGAAGGGGAAGGTGCACACGTTAGTACAACTTGTTGGCCTAAAATGCAGCCATAATACAAAAAATACCCTCATGCCCTAAAAAACGGGACTCTGATTGTGGGGCTTCTACTTATCCCAGGATTACACACCAAAGTCGATCTGTGATAGCACATGTGGTTCTAAACCCTTGTTGTAGTGGGAAAGGAAGGGCTATTGGACCAATCACAGAGACCAGGGGCCAGAGGGAGTTGGGAATGAGGGAGTTTCACAGAGCAGCAGGGGAAGGTGCACAAGCTAGTTCGACTTAGCCTAAAATGACTGCCAAAATGCACAAATTAGCCAAATGCACCAAAAACGGGACACTGCTTGTGGGGCTTCTACTTACTACAGGATTGCACACCAAATGGTCTCTGTGCCAGCACGAGTGTGCTTAGACCCTGGATGTAGTTCAGAAGGAAGGGCTGCAGGCCCAATCTCGGAACTCAGGGGTGATAAGGAGGCAGGAAGGCAGAAGGGTTTGCAGGGCAGCAGAGGCAGGGGAAGGTGCACATGTTAGTACGACTTCCTGACCTAAAATCAGGGGTCAACTCACGTCGTAAACATTCAATTGGGGGGACTCATCATCAAACCCAATGGGATGTGACGTCACCAGAAATGAGCAAATCAAGGTGAAATATGCACATTTCATTAGATTGGCTTTGCACAAATAGCCAAATTGCACAGGACGAATTACATTTGCCTTTTATAAAATCAACACACAAAACCAAGAGAGGATATTTTCTTTAATAGAGTTTTTGAAAACGTTAACAGAATTAATGTTTTAAACTCCACGAGCCCAGACAAATGTTCTCCTTGGTACATGCAGTACCGAAATGGGACATTTGACCTTTAGTTGTTTGCTATTTTTAATCAGGTTATTTAGTGCTGTGGTGAAGTATCCAGCCTACAAACCTGACGACTGCCATTCGATCCCCGAGGTCTGCTTTAATTCATAAATTCAAAGAGGACATTCCAGGTGGCTCATTTTAGGGGGTGTGGGGTGGGCGGGGGACTGAATCCATCCTCTGAAAAATGTGGGTGGACTTTGTCCACCCGCGTGTACCTTCTACTTGAGCCCTGTCTAAAATGCAGCCAAAATACACACAATACCCAAATGCCCTAAAAATTGGTACGCTGCTTTTGCGGCTTTTAATTGCCCCATGATTGCACACCAAAGTGGCTGTCTGCCTCCACGAGTGGTACTAGATCCTCATTGCGAGTCGATGGAGTTGGAAAGGAAGGCCAGTGCAGACACAATCAAAGAGTGTAGGGGCGGGGGAGGGGAGGAACGAGGAAGGGTCCCAGGGCAGCAGAGGCAGGGGAAGGTGCTCACGTTAATAAGACTTCTTGACCTATATTGCAGCCAAAATGCACAAAATAGCCAAATGCCCTAAAAACAGGACACTGCTTGTAAGGCTTATACTTAGCCCAGGATTGGACACTGAAGTGGCTCTGTGCCAGTATGAGTGGTCCTAGACAGTTGTTGAAGTTGGAAAGAAATGGCTGCAAGCCCAATCACGGAGCTCAGGGGAGGAAGGGAGGCGGGAAAGAGGAAGGGTTGCAGGAAAGCAGAGTCAGGGGAAGTTGCACATGTTAGTACAACTTCTTGCCCTAAAATGCATTAAAAATGCACAAAATACCCAAATGCTCTAACAAACGGCAGACTGCTTGTGCGGCGTCTACTTACCCCAGGATTGCACACCAAAGTGGCCCTGTGGCTGCACAAGTGGTCCTAGACCCTTGTTGTAGTTAGAAAGGAAGAGCTGCAGGCACAATTGTGGAGCTCCGGGGCAGAAGGGAGGTGGGAATGAGTAAGGGTCACAGAGCGGCAGAGGAAGGTGCGCACGTTAGAATGACTTGTTGGCCTAAAATGCAAGCCAAAATGCAAAAAATACCCAAATGCCCTAAAAAACGTGACACTGCTGTGGTGACCCGCCTCCGGTCACCGGAGCGGGTCACACCATGTGTCGTGACCACCCGACATTGGGTCCAGGAGCTGCGGGCACGCAGTGTGCTTGATGCAGGGATCACCCTGCACGGTCCGGATCCCCGGAGCAAATTTCCTCAGCTGGGGGCACCCAGCGCTTGCTGGTCTCGGCCTTGGGGGCACCCAGGCCGGGCCACCACGAATAGCCCACGATCACGTGGCAATTCCCAGTCCCAGTAAATGAACACAGACACGAGTTGCACTTCCTGGGGCTCTGCTGCACTGCCTTGTGCGTGCCAGCAAAGCCCCTTTTATTAAAGAGGCGTCATGATGATGCCATGACACTCTCTTGCATTCGAACACCTAGACACACACATAACATCCCTCCTTTATTATAAACAACAAAAATTCACACCCCACTGCAAACGGCAACCCTAGACTGGGTCTGACTTGGTGCATTCTGGGGTGTGCACCCTTTCTACTCCTCCATGATCACTGCAACCACAGGGTGCATTCTAGTCTGAGCACCAATTTATAACTAATCAAAGCCTTAAACCTTAAACACTGCAACCAAACAGGTGTGTTCCAGAACGTATACCACAGAGCCCTTCCGCGGGCTGATTCAACTTAGAAATTTCCAGGATCGAACTGGCCAATGGCACTGCTGCAGGGCAAAAAGAATATATGTTCTTCATCATCACCCGCTCCCACGTCATATTGCATTCTCCTTTGGTCTTCCTCCAGTTGGACCGCAGCAACTCTGGGAGTCTGTCTCCCCTTCAACTCACTCCCCCTGATGTCCCCACCATGCTGGCTGGTGTCAGGGCGAGGCACACCAGTGCAAAGTGATCCACCTTCCTGCACCTCCCACAGATGTGCCCTTTTGCAGGGCAGTCCTGCGGGTTTGGAAGATCCCACCCGCACTGATGGCATAGGGTGGCACTGGGGTCTCTCCTTGGCAAGTCTCCCCTCCTCACCGTCTTTCCTCCTTGCCACCTGCCGACAGCTGACACCTCCTCCAGCTTGACCTGCTGCATGGGGGCCTCCAGTTTGAGGTGTTGTCTGGATGAGTCCATGACTGAGGCCCGCACCTCTGCCAGTTCCTGGGCAAAGCCAAGGTCTAGTATCCGGTTGAGTGTCAGCGCTGGGTCCCTCAGGACTTGCTTGCGCAGCTTCGAAGAACTGCAGACATAGATGAACTGCGCTCTGATCTCGTCCTCCTCAAAATTTTACAGGGCACAGGACAGTGCAATGCTGCACAGCTTCCCGTGAAATGCATCGAGGCTCTACCCTTCCTCCTGCCTCGCACACCTCATCCTGAATCGTTCATAGTCCCTGTTGACCATGGGTCTGAAGTATTCATTCAGGGCTGCGATGGCTGCATCATAGGTCTGATTTGTGGGTCTTAATGTCTTGAACAGCCTCTGGACGGCCAGTCCGGCGGAGTACAAGAGGGTTGGGCATTTGGCCTTGTCCTTGATTTCCACTGTCTCAAAGTATAGCGCCAGGTTCTCTACCCAGGCTGTTCACCGGGGTCCCAGACTGACTGGCGCACCCACCATGTCAAAGTGAGGCAGTGGTGCGAGCTGTCCTCTCACTGTCCTCTCGACATGCCCCCTTGTTGTCCGACATGATGAACTCTGGGTCGGATGCTGGATGTGGCCACTGCTGGTGCGTGTTAGGATGTGTTCACCATCAACGGGCCTCAAGTGGCTTGGCCCGCCATGGTGGAAGTCTTTTGAAGGCACACAAGCACTCCTTGAGGAGCCGCTACCTTATGTGGCCTTAATAGTGGTTCACCTGCAATGAGGGCCTTGATGATCTCACCAATCTTTGGCCAAGGCGGGCGCCCGATCACTTCTTGGGGGGCCCACCCAACAGGAAGGGTGATGCTGGCAGAAACACCAGGAAGGTTCAACATGTGCTTTAACACCCGCCTCACTTAACTTTAGTGACCTTTCTTGTTGGAACCTTGCAGACAGTTGTGTTCCTTCTGTGCTGAGCCACGCTGTCAGGGGTCCACCCCCTCTATGCGGGCTCAGATAGCCACTATGGCTCACCACCGGGCCCTTATAATTATGGCCACACCCCTTTTCTTTGTGAGCCATGGCTCCCGATTGGCTTTGGCACCCGCCAGAAGCCAAACCCCTTTTAGGGCCGCCCCACCAGCTGGGCCGACGAGTCCTTAAAATGTTGATAAAAGGTCAGTTGCTTTCACCCTTCACGGCCCAGGTTTTAATGGAGTCCATGCCCACGTTCCTCCCTCATGGCGGGGTGTGCTGATGGATCACTGCCGTGGGCCCGGGCCTTCAGGCTCTGCCCTCTTCCTTTGTACAGGGGCAAAATGCTGGGGAAGCCACGCCCCTTACTAGGCCATGCTACAGATCAGAATCACGTCTGTCTACTGTTTTTTTCTTTTCCAATAATGTCCACGACAATTCTTTTCACCCTCTTGCAGCCCTGGGCCCGACCAGATGTCTGGGATGTTCACCGCCGCGACCCGAGTGTGGGAATGGCTGTCCCCTTACACACGGGCCAGCTGGGAGGATAGCTCCGCCCCTTCCTTTGTTCGGGGCTGGAGCGTCTTCCCACCCCACCCTGCCGATGCCACAGCTCTTCCTCACCACCGCGCCTCCTTGTAGGCACCCGGAGACCCATGTCTTCTCCTTGCATGAGGTCCCTGGGCCGCGTGTGGCATGGACTGCTCCTCCAATCTTGTGGCCGACGCCGCGACACACGCTGCGGCCTTCCAGCAACCCACACAATGGTGTGTGGGCCCAGACTGCCCTTGTCGCCAATGTGGTGGCCCGTCTCCGGTCACCGGGGCGGGCCACACCATGCATCTGGACCACCCGACACGGGTCCTGGAACTGCGAGCATGCAGTTTGCTTGATACAGGGATCACCCTGCACGGTCCGGATCCCTGGAGCAATTGCCTCAGCTGGGGCCATCCAGCACTTGGTGGTCTCGGCCTTGGGGGCACCCAGGCCGGGCTACCACAAATAGGCCACGATCACGTGGCAATTCCCAGCCCCAGTTAATGAACACAGACACGAGTTGCCACTTCCTGGGGCTCTACTGCACTGCTCTCTCGCATTCGAACAACTAGACACACACATAACAACTGCTTGTGGGCTCCTCCTTACCCCAGTTTTGCACACCAAAGTGGCTCTGTGACAGCACGAGTGCTCCTAGAGCCTCGATGTGGTTGGAAAGGAAGGGCTGCACAGCAAATCACGGAACTCAGGGGTGATAGGGAGGCAGGAACAAGGAAGGATCGCAGGTCAGCAGAGGCAGGGGAAGGTGCTCACGTTAGTAAGACTTGATGGCCTACAATACTGAAATGCCCTAAAGAACGGGACACTGCTTGTTGGACTTCTACTTAACCCAGGAACGAACATCAAAGTGACTCTGTGCCAGCGTGATTGCTCCTAGACCCTCATTATTGTTGGAAAGGAAGGGCTGCAGGCCCAATCTCGGAGCTCAGGGTCGGGAGGGAGGCGGGAACGTGGAAGGCTTGGAGGGCAGCAGAGGCAGTGGAAGGTGGACACGTTAGAATGACATGTTGGCTAAAATGCAGCCAAAATGCACAACATACCCAAATGCCCTAAAAACGTGACGCTGCTTGTGCGGTTTCTACTTACCCCAGGATTTCACACCAAAGTGGCTCTGTCCCAGCAGGAGACCCTCATTGTAGTTGGAAAGGAAGGGCTGCAGGCCCAGTCATGAAACTTAGGGGTGGGAGGGAGGCAGGAAAGAGGAAGGGACGCGGGGCAGCTGATGCTGGGGCAGATGCGCATGTTAGAACGACTTCTTGGTTTCAAATGCATCCAAAATGCACAAAACACCCAAATGCCCTAAACAACTGGAGGATGTTTGTGAGGTGTTTCTAATTACCAGAGAATGGCACACCAAAGTGGCTCTGTGCCCGCACGCTGTATGATTGTTCCCAGACCCTCGCTGTAGATGGAAAGGAAGGGCTGCAGGGGGCAGGAACGAGGTGGGAACGCAGAAGGGTTGCACGGCGGCATGGGAAGGTTCGCGTGTTAGAATGACTTGTTGGCCTAAAATGCAGCCAAAATGCACAAAATACCCAAACGCCCTAAAAAACGGGACGTTGCTTGTGTGGATTCTATTTAATACAGGACTGCACACCAAAGTGGCTCTGTGCCAGGACGTGTGGTCCTAGACCCTTGTTGTAGTTGGAAAGGAAGGGGTGCAGGCCCAGTCACGTAGCTCAGGGGCATGAAGGAGGCAGTACCGAGGAAGGGTTGTAGGGCGACAGGGGAAGGTACGCACGTTAGAACGACTTGTTGACCTAAAATGCGGCCAAAATGCAAACAATTCCCAAATGCCCCCAAAAAATGGGACGCTGCTTGATTTTGGCACGCTAATTACCCCAGGATTGCCAGCACGAATGGCCCTAGACCCTTGTTATAGTGGTAAAGGGAGGGCTGCTGGCCCATTCGCAGAGCTCAGGGCGGGAGGGCTCGGGAACGAGGAAGAGCGGCCGTGCAGCTGAGACAGGGTGCTAAGTTAGTATGACTGCTGGCCTAAAATGCAGTAAAAATGCACAAAATAGCCAAATGCCCTAAAAGGCTGGACACTGCTTGTGGGGCTTCTGCTCATTATAGGATTGAACACCAACGTGGCTCTGTGCCAGCACGAGTGGTCCTAGACACTTGCTTCAGTTGGAAATGTGGGGCTGCTGGCCGAATCTTGGAGTGCAGGGGCAGGAGGGAGGTGGGAACGAGGAAGAGTTGCAGGACAGCAGAGGCAGGGGAAGTGCGCACGTTCGTCCAACTATATGGCCTACATTGCAGCCACAATTCCCAAAATACCCAAATTCCCATAAAAAGGCTGCTGCTTGTGGGGCTTCTACTTACCCGAGGATTGCACACCAAAGTGGCTCTGTGCCAGCACTCGTGGTCCTAGACCCTTGTTGCAGTTGGAAAGGAAGGGATGCAGGCCCAGTCACAGAGCACTGGGGCAGAAGGGAGGCGGGAACGAGGAAGGGTCGCAGGGCAGTAAAGGCAGGGCAAGGTGTACACGTACGACTTCTTGGCCTAAAACGCAGCCAAAATGCATAAAATACCCAAATGCCCTAAAATATGGGACACTGCTTGAGCGGCTTATCACTACCCTGGGATTGCACACCAAAGTGGCTCTCTGCCAGTGCTCTGAACTTGTGCTCCTAGACTCTCATTGTAGTTGGAAAGGAAGGGCTACAGGCCCAATCACAGAGCTCAGCGGCGGGAGAGAGGCAGGAATGAGGAAGGGTCGCATGGCATCAGATTCAGGGGAAGGTGCGCAGGTTAGTACAACCTCTTGGCCTGAAATGCAGCCAGAATTCCAAAAATACCCAAGTGCCCTAAAAAACAGGACACTGCTTGTGGTGCTTCTACCTACCTCAGGAATGCACACCAGAGATATGTTGTATGTGACTGGCATGTGGGTGCAGACATTCTATTAATGTATTACTGTGGCATGACTTTTTTTTCTTCTGGGCATCTATAATAAAGTAGGCACGTTGCTAGACTGTCTTTTTGGTGCAGTCTAGCTATGTCTTTCTTTGGCTTGACATTTTTTTTCTGGGCATCTCTCGTAAAGTAAACACGACATGTTTTATTACGTGTATAGCATGGCACATATTGTGCAGCTTCTTTGGAAATGTTTTCTTATTGTGACATGGCATTTTTAATGGCCAAGCCACCACAAGTATGTCATAATGTGGCGATAATGCCATATATTGTCAGATCCTGCATCAACAGATTTTCTTATAGTATCATTACTGGCATTATGCCCAAAGCAAGCATGAATATTTTCTTATATTGGAATACTGGCATACTTTGGTTTAGACAGATTGTAAAAGAATGGGCACAGCCAGAGTGGAAATGTTTTTACGCTGGCGTATAATGGTAGAATTTGGAAGGTGTGGTTTGTATCTCGTGTGGAAGTTGGATTTTGGCACGTTGTACTACCGCCTGGACCTCTGGTGGTGGCTTTCGTTTAAAGGGTGATACCTGATTGGATACCTGAGCTTTAGATATCAAAATGACCGAAGCAACCAAATGAGTATGTAATCTTTAAATCCAATTACTTGGCTGTTTTCACTGGGATATTGAACTTTAATACTTGGGCCCCACACCAGACAACCCTTGGGATTGAATAGAGGGCACAGAGCCTCCAGGTTTGCCCCTCCCGGTTTCTGAAGTGGCCCCTCCCATCATCAGTCAGCACCCCCACCCCGAAACGCAGGCTTCTTTGCGCCCCAGAC
Organism: Ambystoma mexicanum; assembly: GCF_040938575.1. Taxonomy (NCBI): domain Eukaryota; kingdom Metazoa; phylum Chordata; class Amphibia; order Caudata; family Ambystomatidae; genus Ambystoma; species Ambystoma mexicanum. The sequence continues at coordinate 956,022,967 of NC_090937.1, read as the reverse complement.
TGACAACACACATTACACGTGTTCTGAACGTTTGAAATTATTCTGCCTGCAAGGTGAACATTTTACGAGAACATGTCAAACGTTATTTTGAGTATTGTCGATACAAGTTGAATTAGAAAGTTCCCACTAAATCAAACACGTTTTTTATATCTATTTTTCCAGAAAACTCTAACCCTTTAAATAATACCACTTGAGGGAGTGTATATCTCTTTGGCAGCGAGCTTTGTGCCCTGCAAACGCCAACCACGAACATCGGAGGGGATATGTTTTCGTAATTGCGCAATAAGGCCTTTTAGGAGCTCTCGCTTTCTAGTACATTTGAATATGACCTGAAATAAACTCCATGAAAGGCGTTTTTATACCTGAGAGGACTGAAGCAAGTCGGGTCGGGTTGATGTTATTAGTTGCTGGTAATTGCCTTGTCCAACAGTTGCAGGGTGCGATCAGCAGGCACGCAGCTTCCTCGTGCAGTGTTGATGTTGTGAAACATTTAATTAATGAGTCGATTAGTTTATGTTTTACATTAGCGCGAAGGGAAATAGACCAAAAACTCGAAAATAAAACATCTTCTAATAAAGTGCATTCAATTAATACACCTGAACTCATTAAATAATAGCTGCCAAGAGTCAAAGACTAACTTTGCTCAACCTTGAAGATATTAACACAGCTACAGCAATCGTTCTCTGTATTACCATACATTATACATTACCGTCATTTACGTGCTCTGCTGAGATTAGTCAGTCTTCAAAAAGTACCTATTCCCGAATGGATATTTTATGTTACTCTGATGTTTCAATGATTAAAACCTGTGTTGCCACCTGCTGCATTGTTGTAACAGTAGGCAGTATTTAATTATGTTTTAGGCATATTATTTTGATTGTTCTGTCCATGCTAAATCATTGATGGTACTGAACATTAATTGGTGTACTTTAACTTTGCCTGTGAGAGGACAGCCACCAAAATGTGGCTAAAGATCAGACACATACACATGGATTCATTGTTTAGTTTGGAATACACGTTCCCTTACATGCCTTTTCGGGATTGCAAAAAGGGCACGTAACTTGAGCTCCATCTTAGAACGGCCCCTGCATAGCTGCCTCATGCAATGAACTGCCAGGTCCCTCTTATCCACAACATACATGTGTGTGCAATGCAAATCTGAGGCTTGAACCTTGCTGTCTGTCTAGCTCATGTTGAAAAGTACATTAGCAACAGGCAGGTGCGAGCCAGCCAATCAGTTGTCAAGGAACGTGGGCTTGAACCACCGGTTTATGCATGTGTTCCAATCCTCCTGATGGCTGGCTCCCCCGCCACCACCTTCCTCTCACCCCCTGTGTGCTATGTTTATATTTAATCCCCCCACCCCCATACTTACCTTATTGCTGTGGCCTTAAAAGACCCTTAAGCTACTGGAGGAGGAGGTGCTTTGGACCGTGTAACCTGGCTTGATGCAACCACTTAAAAGCACTACCCTCCACGAAAGCAGAGCGAAAGTGGTGCATAAGTTGTGTTGTCCGGTGTTGCCGGTGTCTGATGGTGTCCACACCGCCTAAGAGGAGCTGCACGACGATGAAGAAACTGGGAGGAGATGTACATCAAACTTTGGCGGAGAAGCTGGGGCTCGAACCAGACTCCAGGTGAGAAAACGCATTAACTCGCTCCCCGCACAAATGCCTCCCGCGTCTGCTAATGCGATCCAAAGGCAGCTGTGAATGATGCTTAGTGCCTGTGAACCCACCCTGTGGCAGGAGAGGACTAAATCCCTGAAAGAAGGTGAAAAAAAAATGATGAGGGCGGCGAGCAGAGGAGGGAAATCAACGCTTATCTGCCTACATGCATTGAGCTAGTGAATAGACGTAAAGTAGATGCTTGCCCGCGATTTGATCAGGAGACTCTGGGTGGGGGAAAGGGCTTGACGGGCTAGAATTTAGTATAGAGAAAGTACCTCTGCACTGGGTCAAATAGACGCAAGTAAATATTCACCCGATGGAAATGTCCCCGCTGGACGGGATCCCGTGAACTCATGGGAGCAGATTGAAGCTCGGGAACCAGCCGCGAGAAGCAAGGTATCGATAGAGGAACCACTGGCAGAAAATATGAAGAGTGCAACTGTACAATCAAAAGGAATAGAACCCAAGGAGATGGAAAGTGCGGAAATAAGGATTGAAGAGGTGATTATCATAACTCAGCCTCAAAATGATACCTCCTAGCTGGAAACAGAAAATTATACGGTTTTCGAAGAGAGGAGGGAAGGAGAGGTGAATGATGCTAATGATGACAGAGTCACCAATTTGAGGGAGGAAGTAGAGGCCGAGGGCTTAATGAATCGCAGGAGCTACTCCAAACTACTTTGTTGGAGAGCAGAAAGGTAAAAAACCTCTCACCTGCAGGATCGTTGAACTGGCCGAAATTTTCAGATTTTGTGGACTCGCAGGTTCCGACAAATAGAGCTCAACCCATACTCACTGAGGATACAACCTCACAAGAAATGCAGAGCCCAGTATTGGGAACCAGTGAGCTACGTAGTTTGGGCTGGGAGAACCTGGATGAATTAGAAGAAATAGAGGAGTTATTGTGGCCCCCGGGGAAAAAGTTGAATTAGAAAGTGTTAATCTGCCACGTCAAAATCCAGCGCCGGTTGAGGTAATTCCATTGGTAAACTTGGCACAGGAAGAGAAAGAGCCACCACCAAAAATGGCGTTTAACACCTCTGATACAAAGACCCCAGCCCCAAAGCTAAAAGATTAAACTATTTCTGCTCTAGCAGAAAAACAAATATAGGACATATCAGCCCTGACTGGGAAGATAGCACAGGAGAAATGCAACAGTCTATCATTTAAAAAAGAGAAGATAGCAGCGTTAGACAACAAAGCTCTGCCCCCATCACAAAAGGGGTTGAGTAGAAGGAACAATAGACAAGGCGCGAGGCTCTACTAGCCAGCTTTACATTAGATCAGAGCCATGTACCTTTAGAGAAGTACAGGATTGTTGGCTCCTCCAGGGAGGATGTAACCTTGGACTTGAGTTCTACTTCACAAATAAAGAACCAGGACGAGTCCTTTGAAAGAAGAATGTATGAAAAGGCTAAAAAGGAAAGAATGGACAAACTTGCACATATTCAAAACACGGTGATGGCAGCTTTAACCGTCATGTTTGCCCCCTTTTTAGAACTGTGTGAGAACATTAACGCCTCCCTACAAGACCTATACACCGCGTCTGTTAAAAATAACGATCAGATGCTAGGATTAGAATGTTTCATGAATAAAATTGAGCAGAAACTAGACAAAGAAGCAGATTTGACCAATGCTTGGCAAAACCGTCTATCTGATATGGCCAGAAGAGAGTCAAATGATGAATCTCTACTGATGGAAGTGATTGTAGAGGATTGTAAATGGATGAGAGCCTTGCATAAAAAGGAAGAGGATTTCAACAACTGCTATAATAGCAAGGTTCCTCCGACTGAACCAACTTGCATAGAAAAAGTGACTCCAAATTCCATGGTTAAGGCTAATATTACATTAACGGGCTAACAAAAAAAATATGAAAAACCAGACTGCCGTGATACAACAACCATTGGAAAGGGACAAGATCAAACTAAAGATGATTGATGTGCCCAAGCAAAAATCCAAAGATCAGGAAGGACTGACCCCTTACAACGGGAAAAAATGAAAGACCTTGATAAAACATATTTTCCGATCTTCCAGGGCCCAGTGACAGGGGAAAAATCGAATGTTATATGTGAGAAGGCTCCTCGTCCAATACCGATGGAAAAAAGGAGGGAAAAAAATAAAAAAAACATGAGACAAATCCCTAAACGGAAAGTTAATGGATCAAGAGCTTTTTTAAGAAATATAAGAACTCTGCCAAGACTTGATATGACCCAATGTGCAAAGAAGGCTAGACGAGAAATGACGATAGATATAGAGCCCCCGAAAATACATGTACTGGATGACTCCTGTTCTTCAACTGGAAGTTATGCTGCCTGCAACTCGCAGGATGAAGTATCAGAAGCAGGATTGAGTGACCTGATAGAGTGCATAGAAAAAAATCAAGATGAGGAGTAATGGGATAATCTTAGCTCTTCGGAGTGGGAAGAAATTGAAAATCAGGTCCGGAGTTTGTCCGCTAAACCTAATAGAGAGCCCACTCTCCTGAACAAGAGAAATGAGGGGAATAACAAATCTAGTAGGGACATTGATAAGGCAAAGGACAATGGTAAAGCTCCCATAGGGAATGATAAAAAACCTGAATACTTCAAAACTCTAGAAGATAGAAGAAATGTGTCCTCAAAGGAAAATGGAACGAAACAGAAGTACAAGGAGAAGGATCTGAAGGTCATTAATGAGAATATAAAGTCAAAGAATTGCTTGCAGTCGACAAGAAATGTCAGAGACAGTGAGAAAAAATCACACAGAGATGAAAGTGTAAAGTAAGTATGATTGGAGAGAATAGTGAAAGATTCAAAGTGGACAATTCTAAATGGAGAACAAGTTGTGAAGCTCCTCCGGCAGATTGCGCAACAAGATATATATCATCGGATGATATCCTAACAGTGGAATTTACCAATGAAGAAAAGATGTATCGGGTGATTTTTCACCTGAAATCGCTCGTCATTAAAGAGTCACTACTGGAGGCGGCAGATACATTTGCCCAGTTAGGCTACGAGATGAGTGAAGTGAAAGATCGGGATAGAAACTCCCAAAACCCTGTTAGTGTCCAGAAGGAAAGGGACCAATTAAAAAATTGAAAACCATCTTAAAACTCAGAAAGTTGGACAACAAAATTCTTGATACAGTGAAGTGGCCCCATCAGGGGACTGCAACTAAGATCAGAGGAAAAGACAAGGGGAAAAGGCCCAATAAAAAAACGGAAAGAGCTACATTAATGGGAAATAATGATGAGGAATTGGAAGGTTCCTTATCAACTGAAGTACTGGGGAAAGATTTACCATTGATAATGCTAGAAAGCAGTTCAAAGTAATAAAACCTACACAACAACAGACAGGGAAGATTCCAGATTGGTCTTGGATGACAGGAGTGCTAGCTGTGAAAAAGAAACACTAGAATGAAAATAACGAGGATAGAGAGATATTTATATGTGCCTCATGGAACACACACAGACATAAACACCTGTATACAGATGAAGCCAATTCACTGGGACAATATGAAGTTCTATTCCTGCAAGAAACATGGTTAAGGCAGAAACCATTGTGTGAAGTATCTGAAGTTTATGTGAATCCTGCAAGGAATGGTGTGAAGGGAAGGCCCTATGTAGGTCTTGCAACCTTGATTAAAATCAATAATGCTGCAGGAAGAAGAACATTGTATTCCCAACCCAATCGTACATATTATAAGAAAGAATAAGTGGCTGGAGAAGCAGGACCTTAAAATACTGATAATTAACACATATTGGAGTGTCAATATGTGTCCAAGGGAGGAATACATAAAAGATATTAATGATGAAGTGGATATGTCAATGCTGGAGGAAAAGAATCAATTAATTATGATATGTGGAGACCTAAATATCAAATTACTAAATGAAGAGGGAAAGCAAAAGTGAATTGCAATTGGAGGGAAGTGCTCTACAATGGGTGAATGAAATGGAAAATAGAGCTATGAAGATGCTAAATGGTCTGACTAAGGGTGATCTACAAGATGCCGACAATTGGACAAGCGGGACTAGTCGTGCTTGTCTGGATTATTGTTTTGTATCTGGTAAGACTTGATCAATTGCAGTGAGAAAACAAACAGCAAGTGATCCTGACTTACTAAGGATTGAAATGGAACTCTTGCCAAGAAAGAATGAAAGATTGAAGCTGGACCCAGTGGAAGTAACCTGGGGGAGAAACAAAAATGAAGAATAAAGCAGAAAGAAATACCAAATCTGTCTGTGAGATATGCAAGACTAGTTTGTGACAACCCAGATGAAGTGGAGTATAGATGGTTACTAAAATATTTTTAAACTAAAGAAGACTCCAGCAGGAAAATAACAGTGGTGAGGAAGCACGCTTTCAATAAAGAAGTGGTGGCTAAAAGAAAAAAATATAGAGCAACCCTAAGAACATTACGAATAAAAGAATGCCACAATAAATCGGAGTTGATAAGGAAATGTAAACAAAATGATAAGAATTGGCTCAGCACTACCAGGTTTAAGAGTCCATTGCGATGTGGAAAAATTGCTGGTGGCATTGTGCGTATGCAACACAAGATATCTATGGGACATTATCAATGGCAGCGATGACTTCCAAGCTGCAGTTGCAATGGCACAAGTCTTGGAAGAGTGTTGGGTAAACCATTATACAAAACATTTCAATAAAAAGATGGTTATTAATCACTCTGATAGTAGTAAAGATTCAAGAGGGTGGATGTTAACATTTGACCGTACTGAAATCATATGGATGATTAACAAGTTAAGCTCTTCAAGGGCAGCAGGGCTCAATGGCATATCAAACTACACACTGAAAGAGAATAAGGAAAGTTTGGGAGATCTTATTAACCTATTATTTACCCAAATACTGAAAACACAGACCGTACCATTGTCCTGGAAGGAGGCAATAATAGTCCCGATCTACAAGAAAGGAGACCATGGAGAACCGAGCAATTATAGGCCAATAGCCTTATTAGACTCTATAGGCAAACTATTTGCATCAATATTACTGAGGGACCTTAAAAGTTGGGGAACAAATGCAGGAATACTCGATCCCCAGCAAACTGGGTTTATAAGTGGAGTGGGAACATCACTAAACTTATTTATTTTGAACCCGCTTAAACAGCGAGTATTCAAAACAAAGTCTAAAATCTATTAAGGGTTCTTCACCCTCTAACAAGCGTTCAATGTAGTTAGCCGGGAATGCTTGTGGTCTAAACTGAAGTGGTGGAATTGTCCAGAGGACCTGCTTGAAGCCATTGACGCCTTAAACACAGATATACCTATAAAGGTGTGATTATCAAGAGAGGGCTCACTTTCAAGGAAAATAAACACCTACGCTGGCCTAAAACAAGGGTGTGCGCTGGCCCCCTTTTTATTCGCCCTGTACATGGCTGATATGGATGATTCAAAAAGGAGTGTTAAGCCCTCCTCCCACAAAATCGAAGAAGGTGTGATCCCATGGATCCTATATGCGGACAATATAGTCTTCATTGATCAGACGGCTATTGGATTACAGTGACAACTTAATGCATTTAAAGGTTAGCTGGATGCAAACGAGATGAATGTAAATGTGAACAAATCTAAGATCTTGATAATGAAGTCAGCGTGTGGTACCCAAAAAAAAGAAAAAGCCTTTCAAGTGGATTATTAATAACCAGAAGTTGGAAACGGTAAACTCCATAATCTATATAGGAGTATGGATCAACAAAAACGTTAATGAACAAGGACAGTACCTGCTAATCAAAGAAAATCTCAAGAAACTAACAAATCAGGGGAGAGCCCTTGATAGATGTTATGGAACATTTTCACTGATGCCGATCCTTACTTTATATAGGCAAAAGGTGGTGGCTGTTTTGTTATATTGGTCGGAGGCACTACTAAACCTATCTTGGAGAATCTGTAGCATTTGTGAGGCCTTTTTTTGGAAAAAGATTTTGAGGCTGCCAAATTCACTTTCGATGAATTCAATAAGACACGAGCTAAGACTTCAATCACTGTCTTCAATGGTTATGTGGAAAACCATCTCTTTATACAGAAAATGTATAATAGATCCAACACTGGTGCCATTTGAGAAATTGAATAACTTGAGAGAAAATAAAGATCATAATTTGAAAATATGGAAAAGTAGATTTAATGAGCACCTGCAGATAAATAACACTGAGACAGAAGTGTTGAGAATGAATCCTAATAAGGCAAAGTAAATCCTGCATGAAAGAGATTGGATGGAAACCATGGAACTAATGAGTACTAACACACAGTGTACTTATATTACTTGGGAACTGAAGAAGCTAAATTTGCCGCCGAAATATCGTAGAAAATTCCCATCAACCCATTATAGAGATCTCCTCATGTGATGTAGATTAAATATCTTAGCCTCAAGAGAAGTTCTGCTAATAAGAAAACAGATCAAGCCCCAGGATTCAATATGCCGCTTCTGCAAAGAACAAGGACAGACTGAAACAATTAGACACTTGATGCTAAACTGCACTTCGCTCACTGAATTAAGAACTGCATTTTGGGGGAGTTATTTTCAATCATGTACTCCAATGTCTGAAGATGAATGGTTGGAAATGATAATGATGTCGTTGGAAATAGGAATAACGATTGCCACCCTGAAATTTGTGGAGACAGTTTTAAAGGACAATGATTCCTGAAGATAATATTCCAGGAGAGACTCTCGACTATTTGATATACTCTGGACATTGGATATGGAAGTACTTATAAGTACTAAAGGTGCAATGTTAAAGGTTTAAAATAAAGTGTATTTAACCAATAAAACATTTTTTTTTAAATAAAGAAAATGTCTGCTGCGGCAGGACTGGCTGCCTTAGCTACACCTTCCTCTTTGCTCACAACGGCTGCCATGGAAAGGGAAGAGGGGGCATGGTGGCCATGTTGGTAAAGGTTTTTCCTTCCTACAACGGGACGCCGTGCCACTTTGCTAACCCAGCGAGCTAATGGCCTTAACAACCGATCCAGCCCGTCGGATCAGGTGTTGAACGCCACATTACATTCTGGTCAAATAATCCTGTAATGTGTCCTGCTTTCAATGTCGTACATAAAGTCTGCACATTCACTAAATTACTGTTCCTGTAGTGTTTTCAGTGCAGAATATATTGACCTCGAGCAGTGCCTAATTTGTGTGGGTGTCTGCCAGGGCTCAGCCCTGGCACTTATTTCTGGCCCCGGGCACTTATTGTCCCAGACTCAGATTGATTATGAAGTAATGATAGCCACAGCATCCATCGACCCCAATGAGCAGATGGGGGATGTAGTTAACCCCAAATGTTTTGACTCTGTGGGGAGCAGCTCTGGGTGGAGGCATCAATGGTGGGGAAATGCCCCCCCCCACCCCACAGTGTCACAGGCATGCTAGATAATATTTGGGCTCCGGCACTTATTTTCTTACAAATTATGCACTGACCTCAAGCATTAACCAAAGTTAAATCATTGTTATTTTACTCTGCTTTTATACTGCACCAAATCCCCAACGTAGAAGCAGTTTCAGAGTGCATGTGGATAAAGTTAAGTGCCACAAAGGTTCAGGAGAGAGCTCATTACAGAGATCCCGATTAATATGCTTGATAAAAATACATATTTCTGTCACGGCAGGCTCAGCCTTTCCTCTCTCTGATATTGATCAAATTGTTTATGTATGTGCTTTGTTGATAGTAACACCTACTGCACTAAAAAGCAACATACTTGCATCAGATAGCGCTCTCGAAACTAACAGTCTCGGTGAGGTGCATATGTAGAGCTCGGCTCCTCCACAGGCGGGGTTTAAAAATACAGACAGCCACCGCAGTTAGGAGTACTTTTCAGGAATGGCGACTGTGGAACCAAAGTGTGAGACTCATGTTTCTGCTTTGTCAACAGGTGAAACAGTGATCCTAAACAAATCATCCTATATCACTGTATAGTACTGTTATGTCTTTCGTAAAAGGGGCTGTCACTTCACTTTCTGGTAGTATTGTTGACCAATCCCCTGCTTTGTTATGTAGGCCATTTTTTTGAAAGGACTGATGTGTCCAATGTGGAAGGATTGGGGAAGTGCCAAATTGTAACAAAGACAGGCAAAGCTGTTCATAGGAGAATGCCAAGCAAAATTTAAGTTTGTTTTTAGATACAGAACAATGGCGTCCAAATGTCACAGGCATCTGGGAACTTTTTTTTCAGGTCTGCTGATTTGACACAAAAGACAGTTTAATTTTCTGCACAATTGCATACGTTCCTCTGCACATCACGAATGACATTTTCCATGTATTTATGTTGGGTGTATTTAAAGATTTCAAATTAAATTGAAATACCAAGAACAGTGTTTTAAGCTCAAATGAATTAGTAGCCTGGTACTTGAATACTCCCCCTGAAGATGGAGAAAATAAGCAAAATCATTTTCCCAACATCCTTCTATACATATTTTTTTAAAAACAATATTGTCATGCTGGGTAAGTAAGGGATTCTTTTCCAGTCAGGTCTATAACACAGGGTATTGTTTTCATTTATGAAAGACATACAATAACAAATAAGCATACCTTGATGTACAACAAGAACTAAAAAACAAAGTGGTCACGTGCAGAAATTGCAGAGAGCGCTTAATACCAGCTTCACCTGTCAACCACAGTGTGTGCGTGCACATTTAGGGCCTGATTTTTAGAAAATGCAAAAAAATCCTGCAAAGCCCCTGCGGTAAAATCGACTTTGCGAACCCTTGCATGCAAAGGTTTCTATGCGCACGCTGCGTATTCATGGAATCTGAGGGCCAAAATAACCTGATGTGCAAAAGAAATTCGATTTGCCCATGGAACTGCCACAACACAGCCCCATGCAAAGCAAATCCAGCCATGTCCTCATCCCCAACTTCATGAACCCCGGTACTGGGGCCCATCCACCTGCAACCAAGGCAGCACCCCGGTGGCACTGCATACAGACCCCCATAGCTCCTACCTGCACGCCGACAATATGCGTACCATTTCCCGTAAGTGTAGCCAGACCCCGGTATATCTGCATGCGAACCCCCATAAATCAAGACTGCACCCCGCTAACATACATACGACACCCCTAACTGCAATCGGCACGACAACTGTGTGCATGCACCTCTAAATTCCTGATCCCACCTTACTTTGCGCGTTGGTTCCAATGAGATTGGTACATTGCTGGTCCGTTCATGTGGCATTAAGATCGCAAGCTTTGCGTGCTTCTTCACCTGACATGACATTGCATGGTTAGATCCATGAATATGCTTGTGTTTGCGTAGCCTGTCGCTCAACACGCTCACGGACAACTCCTTGCTCTTCCTCAATCTGCATAGAGAATTGGGAATATGCATGTTCTGCCCCCTATTTATTTCCTTGCATAGGCCCATCCCACACTTTGCATGGAGTGTCGCGCAGAGCGCCTGACTGCATGCCAAGATGTGACATACCTGCACAAAGTCCATGCAAGGCCACTGAAGAGTGCACAAAGATGACTCCATGAATCGATGTAAGTGTTGTTGCAAGCTGAAAAGTGTGAACAGTCAATTTTCAGAATGGACAAAATGTAATTCTAGAAATCAGGCCCTTAATCTCTAAACTCTTAACCTGTAAACATGTCCAGTGCCTAAATATTTCAATATTACTAGCTCCAAATTATAATTTAGTTTTCAGAGTACGCTCTTCGAAAAAGTGTCACTTATGGTTTAACTGGCCATAGTGCTGCTTCAAAGGGAATATAGTGAGGACCTTTTTTTTATTGTAAATCTGAATGCCATATGTTTATCTGCCCTCTAATTACAGTGCCACTTGTAAGCACTGTGCCCCTCTTTAACTTTTAGTTTATGTCCTTATACTTGCACCTTCTTCGTAGCTTCCATTCCATAGCCACAATCTATGATATAGTAAGTGTACCTTGTTTTGAATATCTTTCAATCTGTGTCCTGTATCCATGCGTGAACACTTTTACATTCAGTGAGGCTGATAATCGGAGTGATGTGTCTATGCTGCGATATTCGTACCTTTACAGTCCATCCTGCACCACGTATAACATTCTCCTGGCTGCTATTGCTAAAATGTATCCACCTATGCCATGATACATGTGCCCTGGTCTACGTCTAATGTTGCATTTGAAATGCCACTTGTTATGTTGTGATTCCAGAAAGGATGAAAAGGATAAGGGGACTTGAATAGAGTACTCATACTTATTCTGATTGCAGTCTACACAATGAGGCGATTCATGGAATAATGTACGCTGAAAATTCCTGCGCAAGCGTGCGAAAGCGTGCGAATCGCAGCACAAGTGCGAAAATCGCAGCGAAACCCACGCACATCGATTCATGGAAGTCCGTGCACGTGTCAATCCCTGGATGTGCGCTAAAATCCTGCGTTGCGCACGCTGGCTCACACGTCTCCAAACAGCGTGCACTACGCGCACAGCGAAAGCGCATATAGCGCAGCGCACACAACTAAAGTAGGCGGAACAATGGGCGTAACACTCGGAATGGGGAACAACGCGTGAAAATGTGGGCATCACGGGGGAAGTACAGGAGCCAAATGTGCGGAACGCCCACACGCGCGTCTACAACACGTATTCATGGAATCAAACTGGTCCAATGCGTGTGCCAAAAAAAAGACGCGCTAATCTGGAAACACATACGCCAGCAAGAAGCAGGCGTACGTGGACCCGCGCATCATAAAAGTGTGCGCAAACAACAAACAAGCACAGACACCAATATGAATATACCGTTCCTCGCAGCAGTGGTTGTGGGATACGCAGGAGGAGGAGGATAGTCTGGCCCAGAATTTTTACACCCAGAACCAGCCTTTTTGGGATGCCTGATGACCAGGTGTATGGGAGGTACAGGTTTCCACCTCACATAATACTCGACCTGGTGAGTGAGTGGGAGGATGACCTCACATCACCCACACTGTGCTCCCAAGCACTGAGCCCCTTGGAAAAGGTGCTCAATGTACTGCACTTCTTGGCCACTGGTTCATTCCAGCGGACAACTGCGATAGTGGGGGGGTTCTCACAGGCCACGCAGTCATGCTGCCTGCACCAGGTGTTGGCCATCATGACTGCACGCCCATCAGTCCGCAGGCACATATACCTGCCCAGAACACCTGCAGAAAGGCAGGGTGTCGTCAAGGATTTTTACGGGGTGGCACACTTCCCCAAAGTGCTAGGTGCATTGACTGCACCCATGTGGCTCTACGTCCTCCCAGGTCAACTGGACCGCAAGCACTGGCATTCCATCAACGTGCAGGTAGTATGTGATGCCAAGGGAATCATCACCTCAGTATATGCCAACTATCCAGGGTGCACCCATGATAGTTTCATTTACAGAATGTCAACCCTAAACCGGGACCTAGAAGCTGGGCAGCATGTTGTGTAGCACTGGCATCACACATCAGCCTGTGAGTGGCATGTCCAATAAACATACATGACACATGCCAGCACACAGATGTCATGTAGCATACCCATGGTAAATCAGACACCTACAGCGATATGTCAGTGAATGAGTTCTGTCACACATCCATGTCACATGGACATGATGAGAAGATTAATGCAGAATAGTGTTGCAAAATATGCATGTGGCGCACACTGCAACACATCCAGTGTACAATTAGACAGTGATGTTAGGCAGATGTACACATCAATGGTTGGTCACTTCAACATTACAGGAAACAACTATCATGTTCCACATGCAAACAGGCCATAAAAATAAATTTCAGCAGGCCAATACTCCCTCGCCCTGAATGGTTTAAACATTCACATAAGCAGATAACTAAAGTGGCACAATGTGGGATGTAAACAATGACAGAAGCATGTCACATATGTGGCATTAGGGATGAAAAAAGCATATGAAAAATGGGATAATCTAAACAATCAGCCTGAATGAACACAGACAAAATCAGAATAATGTTGTTGCAAGATGATAGTTCAAGTGCAACAGCAGTAAAGTGGGGCTAACTGGCTACTGTGTGCAGAAGGGATACTGTCATACCCAAAATCAAAGGCACATGAATGGATTGGAGGAAGCACATGGGTGACCCATTACACTCAGGCGTACACACCCTCACGTGGCACTCAATCAGAACCCGTCACCCAAACAACATACACATGGATTACACACACATGCATGGGCACTCACCGGAAAATGCCTCATAATCAGGTAGCTCTCCCACGCCTTGGATCTGTTCCTCTGTGACGAAGGTCCCAGCAACAGACTCATGTTCAGTGAGTTTGTTGTCCTCTGGTGGAGACCCACCGCCAGTCACCAGAGTAGCGGCATGATTTGAGGCCAGCTTGTTCTTTGCTCTGCTTTTCAGGTAATTCCACCACTTGTAGCAATCATCAGCTGTGCGCCTCACAAATCCAAGGGCACTTATGCGGTCAGCGATGGTCTGCCAGTGTGCCCTACTTTGACCAGGTGTGGTCTTGCACCCTGCAGTCACCACCATTTCGTGGCTATGTGCCGACACATAGGTCACAAGTGCATCAAGTTCGGGGTCATTAAAGCTAGGCTTCCTTGACGTGCCGGACTGTGTAGCCGTGTCTGGGGTCTCAGCCTGTAGTGCCAGAGCACCCTTCTTCCTCTTCTTCAAAGGTGGAGCAGAGCCTGAGTAGGGGCAGAAGCGCAGGTGAACTGGGTACTGGGAGTGTGCGAAGGCACAATGACCGTAGGTCTTGGTGCAGGCATTGGCTGAGGTGTGATGTTGGCAGGGGCAACGTCAGTTTGATGGACCAGGACCGACACTGTCCCGGCTGGGAGACTCAGAGCTAGGGTGGATAGAGCTGCAGCTGCCCCTGCAGCCTCCCCACCCTGTCTACTTTGGGCAGCTGATGACATCGCTGCCCCAGATCCACGTGGCCTGGTGACACCAACTTGCACCGGCACACATGGCTTAGACTTGCTGACCTGGAAGTCAGCCTGGGAGTCATCCTGTGCCGGGTAAGGTGCCACAATGGGCTGGTCCAACAATAGCTGAGCTGGGATGGTGTCAGCCACGTTTCCCTCAACCATGGGGGTGGGGGAGCATGGGTGTCCCTGATTGGTCCTCCACCCATAGGGGTCTAGGGGCACCTTGCAAATCATGGCCACGTCCCCTACTGCAAATTGGAGGTCGGCCACCTTTGCCTCCCTTACCGTTTGGTCGCCTCCCAACCATGGCACTGATGTTGTTGTGCGTATGGGAGTAGCAGTAAACAATTGTCTAGGGCAATTGGGGGTGAAAGGGGTAGGGTACTAGATGGAATTCGTACCCTAGTGCACTAGCAAGGCTGTCTGTGACCCCTGGGGGAAGATGACGGGTCACCCAACGCACAGGCACCGCAAAAACAAAAAGTAATGTGCACGCAACCCCTCGTAGACCACGTGCGTGGAAAAATGAACCTGCACTAGTGTGTGGCACCCAGAAACACAAAAACAAGCATACGCGTGTTACACGCAGCCTACAATGACCTCTAAAGGGGTACGCGACACACGGGGCAAGCACAGTTGGTAAATGCGTGCGTGACTCACCGTCTGCCTGGACAAATAACGTAAAAAAACATGTGTGTGTGCGTAGGGAACACCCCTGCCAAAAGAAGAATTGTATGCTCTCTGAGGAGACAGGACAAAAGAAGAAGTGAACGCTGTTTGAGGAAACAGGCCCAAAAAAAATAAAGAACGCTGTCAGAGGTAACAGGGAGTATGAACTTGAAGTAATCGCGTGTGATCCGACAAGAAGTACAGAATTCACCCACTCGCTCTCCACGAAAAGCACGTACAAGGGAATGGTGTCCTACACGTACCTTTTAAAATGGCCCACACGTACAACATCACTCACGCGTGTACGCGCTAAGGCCTTTTCCTCCAATTACACGAGCTGACACTTGGACGTGCAGTTTTTGGACGTGTACGATGATCATGTACCCGTATTGATGGAAACGCCCGCGCGCGTCACGTCACTTACGCGTGTAGGCCCTTTCCTCGGATTACACGCATTCACACTCGGACGTGCAGTTTTTTCACGCGCGCTGAACCACTATGGCCACATCACGAGGGAAAAGCCCGGGCGAGTCACGTCAGAGAAGCGCTTACGCGCTAAGGGCCTTTGGTCCAATGAAACCGCGTACGTGTGCTGATGCGCTTACGCGCGAAGGGCCTTTCCTCGAATTACACGCTGACGTGCAATATTTTCACATGCCAAATCACTCCATATCAAGCTGGCCACGCAACAACACACGGAAGACCACGCTCCTGCCCAGAAGGCCAAATTACTGCCCCCCAGAGCCCCGAGCATGCTCCCACCTGCCATCTGCTGCTGCCTGACTGCCTGCTGCCCACGTGCCCTGCTATTTGCTGCCTGCACAACAGCCAGGGATGCAGTTGCTTTGACCACCCCTGCTGGAACCGAAGACTCCCGACTGGGATACCATCGCTCCACAGCCCAGCCCCAGGACCCAGTTGCCCTCCCACTCCTGCCTCTGGGGTTGCCATGTCGGGAACAACACCATCTGGCACCACTGGCAACCCCCAGCCAGAGAGGGCCACCAGCTTCAGTGCCAGGGAAGTTGATGTCCTGGTGGAGCAAGTCCTGGGGCATTATGATGCCCTCTTTGGATGTTTGCGCGCCGACAATGAAAGACGGACCAGGATCTGGATGGACATTGTGACTGCCATCAACGCGGAGGAGGTGGCAGTCTGCGACTTAGAGTGCCAAGAAGCGAGTGTCAAGAAGCGCGGGGAGGACTTCAGGTCCAGGACCCTCAACAAGGCCCGGCGCCTCTTGAAGGCAGCGGATGCCAAGGGGCGCCGGGGCCACCTGTCCGACCACCAAATGAGGGTCCTGGAACACATATGCCCAGCGCTCCACATCCAGGTCCTTGAGAGGAAGACCCGTCTGGAGTCGAGCTGTAAGTGTACATGCATACTGATTGGACGCTGTGCGTGTGGTGGTGTGCCAGTATTATGCAGGTTGCACATGTGTTTTCGTAGGGCCATGTAGGGATGTGTATGAAAAGAGGCGTGAGGCTGCCACATGTGAGTCCTCTTAGGTGTGAGACCCATTGATGGTGTATGTGTTGGTAAGTATGCTGTGCAAATGCAGGTGTGGGAGCACACATGTTTGATTTTATGTGTATGCACGTTGGCATGGTTGTGGTGTCACACATGGATGGTGGTTCCTGCTGCATGTATCTGCACTGTGTACATGTGCATGTGTGTGTATTTGACAAGTGTGCAACTGTGATGCAACATGGATGCACGTGACACTGATATGTAGAAGGCTGAATGCCAGATGTGACATGTATGGCGATCGCATCACTGCGACAGTTGGAGGATATGTAGACATGCATGTAAGTGTGGTGGCGTGTGTGCATGTCTAGTGCAATCCCTGTGTTTTACATGTAATGTCAGGCTCACCTTCGGCTGTTCATGCTGTTGTATGTGTATTGATGGTGCTGCCTGGTGCAATATTGCTGTGGAAATGCTCATGTGTGTGAGTTGAAATGACATGTGTGTCGTGGAGTGTGATGCCATGTCTGAAGTTTGACACTGCAACTCATGTGCAACTGTCATGTGTGTATCAGTCCATTGTACAGTGCCCTGATGTCTGTGTTTTATCTCTCCCTGTCTGCAGCGTCAACTGATGAAGAGGGCGGAGAGGGTGCTGTGGAGCACAGCGGCAGGGATCGCACCACCAGCTGGAGACGCAAGGGCCGGCTCCCCTCCCAGATTGTCATCTCGTCGAGGAGTGAGGAGTCTGGTGCCGCGTCCCAAGCCGCAGCTGCCGAGGGTAGGTCCAAGAGGCGGAGGTCGGAGGTGGACTCCTCGGCAGCAGAAGGGGCAGTTGAGACCCCACAGGGTCCAACGGAGGAAGATGGCACGAAGTCATCCAGGTTGGTGGGGGGTTTGATGGAGGAGGAGGCCACGGAAGGGACACACACGGGGTCTGGAGGTGTGGGTTCAACTAGTGCTAGTAGTGCAGTGCAGGGACAGGGACAGGAGGCAGCACAGGCTGCCGCGGAGAAGCCTGTGTGCAATCCTATCCCTGATCCTGTCACTGCATCATTTGGCAGGGTATACTGAAAAATTTGTCCAGAGGTTTTTTTTATTTTATAAAGGTATCAAATTTTATTTACTAAGATACATTATTTTTTCAATGAATTAATCATCTATTAATATACACATTAAATTACATAAATGTTGCAGGAGAGCATGGTACACCAGATTCTAAAACAACCTAACACAACCAACATTCTTCAACAGTCAAACCATCATTTGTACCTCAAATCAATCAACCTCATTCATTCACAATAAAAATTTGGACCAAACAATTGGTGCAATATATATGTGTAGTAGCACTTCATTGATTAGCCCCACATAATCTTTGACATTTCATTTCATCCACATTCAGTGTGTATTAGCACAATAATTGTCCAAAATGTGCTCTATTCCGCGGAGTGGGTGCATTCAACAAAAAATGACAGATCCCATCCCCGGATGTTCTTCTACCGGTTTCGACGTTTGAGGATAATTAAACCAACATCTTCATCAGGAAAACCAATTATTGCAATATAACAATTGATTTCCAGTGTCAAATGCTCTCAATGGTTGGAGCCCCAAATATGACTCAAAACGAGTTCAGAAGGATTCCAGATCCCGGGCCAGATGTCAGAGATATTCCAGTACTGTGCCTACAAGTGCCACGTATGCCATCGAAGTAGATAAAAATTCAACTTGCACGGATCAAAATTTCATTGTTATCTCAGTCAGCCGGTCAGGCTCAGGCCTTGTACATTAACAGGAGTTGAGGATCCATGCCGGGAGGACATCTTAGGGCATTGGAGGGTGGGTGCTCGACTAGAATGCGACTCTGAGTCGGGCAGGGAATTCCTCAGGTATGGCAATAGAAAGAGGGCCAAGGCTTGGGCTGAAATCCGAGGGTTATGCTACTACGCCTTCCGTGACTTCTTCAACTAACTTGCAAATTGTTAGCATAGAGACACGCGAGGACTAGTTCACTTTGCGTGTATGTCCAGCAAGTACTGCAGGAAAAGCACAGTTTTAACACAGCTGTAAAAGAGGTGCTATCGGAATAGTATGAACGTGTGCTGTAGTGATCCAGCAAACAGCACTTAAAAAATGCACTTGCGCGAATGCGCGCGCGTCCAGCTATTTGTGGGCGCTTCTGGGAAGGGGGGAGAAGCCAGCAGAGAAGTCACTGTAAGAAGCCAAAAAAGATATATTGATATAGATATAAGCGGCTCCTGAAGCAGATGAAAATAGCTAACAGTATATACAATAGTCCACTTGTGCTGAAAGATGATCCGTACCAGGATAGTTTCTGTTGGGATGTTCTGCCGGGCCAAACTGCATCATTTGGCACCAGAAGGGATGCCTACGTCCAGACCCGTTTTCAGGGAGGGGTTGAGCACACAACAACTGGCCTTCCTCTCCCTGTGGACGTGGCTATCCGGGACCGTGTTGAGCCTGTCCTGGCCGGGATAGCGTTGCGTCAACGGGGCATGCGAGGTGACCTGCGGTCTTTTCTTGAAGAGACTGCACGTCATCTCGGATGCCTCTTTCACAATGTTGACCTGCTGGGACGGGTCACCGGTGCTGGATTCCTCCGTGTGCTGGACCTTCTTGCAACCCCCCCCTCACCTGAACCCCCTACGCGCCAGTAGTCCTCCATGCCATCTTCCCACCCATGTATCACCTGGTTACCCTGTGGAGCTGCCTCTGACCCAGTGGCCAGGCTGGTGGAGGACACAGCCCTGCCACAGTCGGGAGTCGGACGTCCAGCAGAGGTGGCAACCACGACAACTGCACCCCCGCCAGAGGAGGACGTGCAGGCAGCAAGAGCCAGGTCGCAGGCACAGGCACAGCAGCAGCAGCAACATGGTGGGAGCAATGATGGCTTGGGGCCTTCAACATCGGAGGGGCAGGCATCGGCCAGAGGGCAGGAGGACCCAGGATTCCAAGTGTCTTCCGTGTGGCAGCGGTTGGGCCACGCCATAGATGCGGAGCGGCAGCGGGCAGACGAGTCACGGCTCACAATGGTCAGGGCGGAGAACTCTATGCAGAGAGCACTGAGGCGGGCCGAGTGCTACGAGGTAATTTGCAGGGAGTTGGTGGTGAACATGTCGTCGTCCCTGCGAACCCTCAGGGCCATGGAAGAGGACTGCCTCCAGGACATTAAGTGGGAGTTCGATGATGGCCTGGCCCAGGACATCAAAAAGTGAGCCGTTGGACTAGCCCGCTGCCATTGTAAATAGTTTTTAGAGTTAGGTTTCCTTTTCCTTTTTTCTTTGATTTGTGGTCAATGGACAATGCCACACACATTTGTATATAGTTTTTTTTATTAGGTAGTTTATTAGGTAGGTTTCATTTCTTTCGTTGGGCTCAAGGACCCTTGACAATGGATTGTACATAGTTGGACAATGGATTATTTTGACCTTTTTCATTTGATTTCACCATGGATCAATGGATTTATCTTTTTACGTTTCCTTTGGATTTGCGTTGTTGGAGGGAGAGTTTGGACTATTTTTCTTTCGGATTTGTTTGGATTGGTTATACTTTTGATTTACTCATCTTTTGCACATGCTTTTCATTTCATGTTTGCTGTTTTTTTATGCTTTCATGTCATTGATTTTTTTTTGTACATAATACATTTTCATATTTTAGTTCCATGTGTGGGATTCGCTCATTGGGTTGATGCATGTAAAAATGTGGGTTTACACAATCAATGCCAACCAGTGTGTGTGTGTGACGGACATTTGTTGATGTACATAGTTGACTATTGGTTTGTGTCTTGAGATCTTGAGAGAGGCATGTCAGTGTGGGGTGGATTGGGAAATCATTGCGTCTCAAGAATGGGGTGGCGTGCTGTGGTATTTTGGTGTAGAAGTGGGACATGATTGTGCATCTGTATTTCATGTGGGGGGGACATGGATGGGGGCCTGCTGGCAGGTGCCCCTGACTGCTGGGGGATAGGGGTGCTGGGACACATGAGTGGGGGACTGCTGGCAGGTGCCCCTGACTGCTGGGCGGTGGGGGTGCTGTGGGACATGAGTAGGACATGAGTGGGGGCCTGCTGGCAGGTGCCCCTGACTGCTGGGGGATGGGGTGCTGGGGGACATGAGTGGGGGCCTGCTGGCAGGTGCCCCTGACTGCTGGGGGGTGGGGGTGCTGGGGGACATGAGTGGGGGCCTGCTGGCAGGTGCCCCTGACTGCTGGGGGGTGGGGGTGCTGGGGGACATGAGTGGGACAAGAGTGGGGGCCTGCTGGCAGGTGCTCCTGACTGCTGGGGGATGGGATTGCTGGGAGACATGAGTGGGGGCCTGCTGGCAGGTGCCCCTGACTCCTGGGGGGTGGGGGTGCTGGGGGACATGAGTGGGACATGAGTGGGGGCCTGCTGGCAGGTGCCCCTGACTGTTGGGGGATGGAGGTGCTGGGGGACATGACTGGGGACCTTCTGGCAGGTGCCCCTGACTGCAGGGGGGTAGGGGTGCTGGGGGACATGACTGGGACATGAGTGGGGGCCTGCTGGCAGGTGCCCCTGACTGCAGGGGGGTAGGGGTGCTGGGGGACATGACTGGGACATGAGTGGGGGCATGCTGGCAGGTGCCCCTGGCTGCTGGGGGGTGAGGATGCTGGGGGACATGAGTGGGGGCCTGCTGGCAGGTGCCCCTGACTGCTGGGGGGTGGGGGTGCTGGGGGACATGAGTGGGACATGAGTGGGGCCTGCTGACAGGTGCCCCTGACTGCTGGGGGATGGGGTGCTGGGGGACATGAGTGGGGTTTGCTGGCTGGTGCCCCTGACTGCTGGGGGGTGGGGGTGCTGGGGGACATGAGTGGGACATGAGTGGGGGCCTGCTGGCAGGTGCCCCTGACTGCTGGGGGATGCGGGTGCTGGGGGACGGGGTGGGGGTGCTGGGGGACATGAGCGGGGGCCTGCTGGCAGGTTCCCCTGACTGCTGGGGGTGGGGGTGCTGGGGGACATGAGTTGGATATGAGTGGGGGCCTGCTGGCAGGTGCCCCTTACTGCTGGGGGATGGGGTGCTGGGTGACATGAGTAGGACATGATTGGGGGCCTGCTGGCAGGTGCCCCTGACTGCTGGGGGGTGGGGGTGCTGGGGGACATGAGTGGGACATGAGTGGGGGCCTGCTGGCAGGTGCCCCTCCCTGCTGGTGGATGGGGGTTCTGGGGGACATGAGTAGAACATGAGTGGGGGCCTGCTGGTAGGTGCCCCTGACTGCTGGGGGGTGGGGGTGTTGGGGTACATGAGTGGGGGCCTGCTGGCAGGTGTCCCTGACTGCTGGGAGGTGGGGGTGCTTGGGGACATGATTAGGACATGAGTGGGGGCCTGCTGGCAGGTGCCCCTGACTGCTGGGGGATGGGGGTGTTGGGGGACATGAGTGGGGGCCTGCTGGCAGGTGCCCCTGACTGCTGGGGGGTGGCGGTGTTGGGGGACATGAGTGGGGTCCTGCTGGCAGGTGCCCCTGACTGCTGGGGTGTGGGGGTGCTGGGGGACATGAGTGGGGGCCTGCTGGCAGGTGCCCCTGACTGCTGGGGGATGGGGGTGTTGGGGGACATGAGTGGGGGCCTGCTGGCAGGTGCCCCTGACTGCTGGGGGATGGAGGTGCTGGGGGACATGACTGGGGGACTGCTGGTAGGTGCCCCTGACTGCTGTGGGGTGAGGGTGCTGGGGGACATAAGTGGGGGCATGCTGGCAGGTGCCCCTGACTGCTGGGGGGTAGGAGTGCTGGGGGACATGAATGGGACATGAGTGGGGGCCTGCTGGCAGGTGCCCTTGATTGCTGGGGGGTGGGGGTGCTGGGGGACATGAGTGGGGGCCTGCAGGCAGGTGCCCCTGACTGCTGGGGGATGGGGGTGCTGGGGGACATGAGTAGGACATGAGTGGGGGCCTGCTGGCAGGTGCACCTGACTGCTGGGGGGTGGGGGTGCTGGGGGGCATGAGTAGGACATGAGTGGGGGCCTGCTGGCAGGTGCACCTGACTGGTGGGTGGTGGGGGTGCTGGGGGACATGAGTGGGACATGAGTGGGGGCCTGCTGGCAGGTGCCCCTGACTGCTGGGGGATGGGGTGCTGGTGGACATGAGTGGGGGCCTGCTGGCTGGTACCCCTGACTGCTGGGGGGTGGGGGTGCTGGGGAACATGAGTGGGACATGAGTGGGGGCCTGCTGGCAGGTGCCCCTGACTGCTGCGGGATGGGGGTGCTGGGGGATGGGGTGGGGGTGCTGGGGGACATGAGTGGGGGCCTGCTGGCAGGTGCCCCTGACTGCTGGGGGGTGGGGGTGCTGGGGGACATGAGTAGGATATGAGTGGGGGCCTGCTGGCAGGCGCCCCTGACTGCTGGGGGATGGGGTGCTGAGTGACATGAGTAGAACATGAGTGGGGGCCTGCTGGTAGGTGCCCCTGACTGCTGGGGGGTGGGGGTGTTGGGGTACATGAGTGGGGGCCTGCTGGCAGGTGCCCCTGATTGCTGGGAGGTGGGGGTGCTTGGGGACATGATTAGGACATGAGTGGGGGCCTGCTGGCAGGTGCCCCTGACCGCTGGGGGATGGGGGTGTTGGGGGACATGAGTGGGGGCCTGCTGGCAGGGGCCCCTGTCTGCTGGGGGGTGGCGGTGTTGGGGGACATGAGTGGGGTCCTGCTGGCAGGTGCCCCTGACTGCTGGGGGGTGGGGGTGCTGGGGGACATGAGTGGGGGCCTGCTGGCAGGTGCCCCTGACTGCTGGGGGATGGGGGTGTTGGGGGACATGAGTGGGGGCCTGCTGGCAGGTGCCCCTGACTGCTGGGGGATGGAGGTGCTGGGGGACATGACTGGGGGACTGCTGGTAGGTGCCCCTGACTGCTGGGGGGTGGGGGTGCTGGGGGACATAAGTGGGGGCCTGCTGGCAGGTGCCCCTGACTGCTGGGGGGTAGGAGTGCTGGTGGACATGAATGGGACATGAGTGGGGGCCTGCTGGCAGGTGCTGGCAGGTGCCCCTGACTGCTGGGGGGTGGGGGTGCTGGGGGACATGAGTAGGATATGAGTGGGGGCCTGCTGGCAGGTGCCCCTGACTGCTGGGGGATGGGGTGCTGGGGGACATGAGTGGGGGCCTGCTGGCTGGTGCCCCTGACTGCTGGGGGCGGGGGTGCTGGGGGACATGAGTGGGACATGAGTGGGGGCCTGCTGGCAGGTGCCCCTGACTGCTGCGGGATGGGGGTGCTGGGGGATGGGGGTGCTGGGGGACATGAGTGGGGGCCTGCTGGCAGGTGCCCCTGACTGCTGGGGGGTGGGGGTGCTGGGGGACATGAGTAGGATATGAGTGGGGGCCTGCTGGCAGGTGCCCCTGACTGCTGGGGGATGGGGTGCTGAGTGACATGAGTAGGACATGATTGGAGGCCTGCTGGCAGGTGGCCCTGACTGCTGGGGGGGTGCTGGGGGACATGAGTGGGGGCCTGCTGGCAGGTGCCCCACCCTGCTGGGGGATGGGGGTTCTGGGGGACATGAGTAGAACATGAGTGGGGGCCTGCTGGTAGGTGCCCCTGACTGCTGGGAGGTGGGGGTGTTGGGAGACATGAGTGGGGGCCTGCTGGTAGGTGCCCCTGACTGCTGGGGATGGGGGTGTTGGGGGACATGAGTGGGGGGCTGCTGGCAGGTGCCCCTGACTGCTGGGGGGTGGGGGTCTTGGGGGACATGAGTGGTGTCCTGCTGGCACGTGCCCCTGACTGCTGGGGGGTGGGGGTGCTGGGGGACATGAGTGGGGGCCTGCTGGCAGGTGCCCCTGACTGCTGGGGGATGGGGGTGTTGGGGGACATGAGTGGGGGCCTGCTGGCAGGTGCCCCTGACTGCTGGGGGAAGGAGGTGCTGGGGGACATGACTGGGGGCCTGCTGGCAGGTGCCCCTGACTGGTGGGGGGTGCGGGTGCTGGGGGACATGAGTGGGGGCCTGCTGGCAGGTGCCCCTGACTACTGGGGGGTAGGGGTGCTGGGGGACATGAATGGGACATGAGTGGGGGCCTGCTGGCAGGTGCCCCTGACTGCTGGGGGATATGGGTGCTGGGGGACATGAGTGGGGACCTGCAGGCAGGTGCCCCTGACTGCTGGGGGATGGGGTGCTGGGGGACATGAGTAGGACATGAGTGGAGGCCTGCTTGCAGGTGCCCCTGACTGCTGGGGGAAGGAGGTGCTGGGGGACATGACTGGGGGCCTGCTGGCAGGTGCCCCTGACTGCTGGGGGGTGGGGGTGCTGGGGGACATGAGTGGGGGCCTGCTGGCAGGTGCCCCTGACTACTGGGGGGTAGGGGTGCTGGGGGACATGAATGGGACATGAGTGGGGGCCTGCTGGCAGGTGCCCCTGACTGCTGGGGGATATGGGTGCTGGGGGACATGAGTGGGGGCCTGCAGGCAGGTGCCCCTGACTGCTGGGGGGTGGGAGTGCTGGGGCACATGAGTGGGACATGAGTGGGGGCCTGCTGGCAGGTGCCCCTGACTGCTGGGGGATAGGGTGCTGGGGGACATGAGTGGGGGCCTGCTGGCTGGTGCCCCTGACTGCTGGGGGGTGGGGGTGCTGGGGGACATGAGTTGGACATGAGTTGGGGTGTGCTGGCAGGTGCCCCTGACTGCTGGGGGATGGGGGTGCTGGGGGATGGGGTGGGGGTGCTGGGGGACATTAGTGGGGGCCTGCTGGCAGGTGCCCCTGACTGCCGGGGGATGGGGTGCTGGGCGACATGAGTAGGACATGATTGGAGGCCTGCTGGCAGGTGCCCCTGACTGCTGGGGGGCGGGGGTGCTGGGGGACATGAGTGGGACATGAGTGGGGGCCTGCTGGCAGGTGCCCCTCCCTGCTGGGGGATGGGGGTTCTGGGGGACATGAGTAGAACATGAGTGGGGGCCTGCTGGTAGGTGCCCCTGACTGCTGGGGGGTGGGGGTGTTGGGGGACATGAGTGGGGGCTTGCTGGCAGGTGCCCCTGACTGCTGGGGGGTGGCAGTGCTGGGGGACATGAGTAGGACATGAGTGGGGGCCTGCTGGCAGGTGCCCCTGACTGCTGGGGGATGGGGTGCTGGGGGACATGAGTAGGACATGAGTGGGGGTCTGCTTGCAGGTACACCTGACTGCTGGGGGGTGGGAGTGCTGGGGGACATGTGTGGGACATGAGTGGGGGCCTGCTGGCAGGTGCCCCTGACTGCTGGGGGGTGGGGGTGCTGGGGGACATGAGTAGGATATGAGTGGGGGCCTGCTGGCAGGTGCCCCTGACTGCTGGGGGATGGGGTGCTGAGTGACATGAGTAGGACATGATTGGGGGCCTGCTGGCAGGTGGCCCTGTTTGCTGGGGGGGGGGTGCTGGGGGACATGAGTGGGGGCCTGCTGGCAGGTGCCCCACCCTGCTGGGGGATGGGGGTTCTGGGGGACATGAGTAGAACATGAGTGGGGGCCTGCTGGTAGGTGCCCCTGACTGCTGGGGGGTGGGGGTGTTGGGGGACATGAGTGGGGGCCTGCTGGTAGGTGCCCCTGACTGCTGGGGATGGGGGTGTTGGGGGACATGAGTGGGGGGCTGCTGGCAGGTGCCCCTGACTGCTGGGGGGTGGGGGTGTTGGGGGACATGAGTGGGGTCCTGCTGGCAGGTGCCCCTGACTGCTGGGGGTGGGGGTGCTGGGGGACATGAGTGGGGGCCTGCTGGCAGGTGCCCCTGACTGCTGGGGGATGGGGGTGTTGGGGGACATGAGTGGGGGCCTGCTGGCAGGTGCCCCTGACTGCTGGGGGAAGGAGGTGCTGGGGGACATGACTGGGGGCCTGCTGGCAGGTGCCCCTGACTGCTGGGGGGTGGGGGTGCTGGGGGACATGAGTGGGGGCCTGCTGGCAGGTGCCCCTGACTACTGGGGGGTAGGGGTGCTGGGGGACATGAATGGGACATGAGTGGGGGCCTGCTGGCAGGTGCCCCTGACTGCTGGGGGATATGGGTGCTGGGGGACATGAGTGGGGGCCTGCAGGCAGGTGCCCCTGACTGCTGGGGGATGGGGTGCTGGGGGACATGAGTAGGACATGAGTGGAGGCCTGCTTGCAGGTGCCCCTGACTGCTGGGGGAAGGAGGTGCTGGGGGACATGACTGGGGCCTGCTGGCAGGTGCCCCTGACTGCTGGGGGGTGGGGGTGCTGGGGGACATGAGTGGGGGCCTGCTGGCAGGTGCCCCTGACTACTGGGGGGTAGGGGTGCTGGGGGACATGAATGGGACATGAGTGGGGGCCTGCTGGCAGGTGCCCCTGACTGCTGGGGGATATGGGTGCTGGGGGACATGAGTGGGGGCCTGCAGGCAGGTGCCCCTGACTGCTGGGGGGTGGGAGTGCTGGGGCACATGAGTGGGACATGAGTGGGGGCCTGCTGGCAGGTGCCCCTGACTGCTGGGGGATGGGGTGCTGGGGGACATGAGTGGGGGCCTGCTGGCTGGTGCCCCTGACTGCTGGGGGGTGGGGGTGCTGGGGGACATGAGTTGGACATGAGTTGGGGTGTGCTGGCAGGTGCCTCTGACTGCTGGGGGATGGGGGTGCTGGGGGATGGGGTGGGGGTGCTGGGGGACATTAGTGGGGGCCTGCTGGCAGTTGCCCCTGACTGCTAGGGGGTGGGGGTGCTGGGGGACATGAGTAGGATATGAGTGGGGGCCTGCTGGCAGGTGCCCCTGACTGCCGGGGGATGGGGTGCTGGGCGACATGAGTAGGACATGATTGGGGGCCTGTTGGCAGGTGCCCCTGACTGCTGGGGGGCGGGGGTGCTGGGGGACATGAGTGGGACATGAGTGGGGGCCTGCTGGCAGGTGCCCCTCCCTGCTGGGGGATGGGGGTTCTGGGGGACATGAGTAGAACATGAGTGGGGGCCTGCTGGTAGGTGCCCCTGACTGCTGGGGGGTGGGGGTGTTGGGGGACATGAGTGGGGGCTTGCTGGCAGGTGCCCCTGACTGCTGGGGGGTGGCGGTGCTGAGGGACATGAGTAGGACATGAGTGGGGGCCTGCTGGCAGGTGCCCCTGACTGCTGGGGGATGGGGGTGCTGGGGGACATGAGCAGGACATGAGTGGAGGCCTGCTTGCAGGTACATCTGACTGCTGGGGGGTGGGAGTGCTGGGGGACATGTGTGGGACATGAGTGGGGGCCTGCTGGCAGGTGCCCCTGACTGCTGGGGGATGGGGTGCTGGGGGACATGAGTGGGGGCCTGCTGGCTGGTGCCCCTCCCTGCTGGGGAATGGGGGTTCTGGCGGATATGAGTAGAACATGAGTGGGGGCCTGCTGGTAGGTGCCCCTGACTGATGGGGGATGGGGGTGTTGGGGGACATGAGTGGGGGCCTGCTGGCAGGTGCCCCTGACTGCTGGAGGGTGGGGGTGTTGGGGGACATGAATGGGGGCCTGTTGGCAGGTGCCCCTGACTGCTGGGGGGTGGGGGTGCTGGGGGACATGAGTAGAACATGAGTGGGGCCTGCTGGCAGGTGCCCCTGACTGCTGGGGGATGGAGGTGCTGGGGGACATGACTGGGGGCCTGCTGGTAGGTGCCCCTGACTGCTGGGGGCGGGGGGTGCTGGGGGACATGAGTGGGGGCATTCTGGCAGGTGCCCCTGACTGCTGGGGGATGGGGGTTCTGGGGGACATGAGTAGAACATGAGTGGGGGCCTGCTGGCAGGTGCCAGTGACTGCCGGGGGATGGAGGTGCTGGGGGGCATGAGTGGGGGCCTGCTGGCAGGTGCCCCTGACTGCTGGGGGGTGGGGGTGTTGGGGGACATGAGTGGGGGCCTGCTGGCAGGTGCCCCTCCCTGCTGGGGGATGGGGGTTCTGGGGGACATGAGTAGAACATGAGTGGGGGCCTGCTGGTAGGTGCCCCTGACTGCTGGGGGATGGGGGTGTTGGGGGACATGAGTTGGGGCCTGCTGGCAGGTGCCCCTGACTGCTGGGGGGTGGGGGTGTTGGGGGACATGAATGGGGGCCTGTTGGCAGGTGCCTCTGACTGCTGGGGGGTGGGGGTGCTGGGGGACATGAGTAGAACATGAGTGGGGCCTGCTGGCAGGTGCCCCTGACTGCTGGGGGATATGGGTGCTGGGGGACATGAGTGGGGGCCTGCAGGCAGGTGCCGCTGACTGCTGGGGGATGGGGTGCTGGGGGACATGAGTAGGACATGAGTGGAGGCCTGCTTGCAGGTGCCCCTGACTGCTGGGGGAAGGAGGTGCTGGGGGACATGACTGGGGCCTGCTGGCAGGTGCCCCTGACTGCTGGGGGGTGGGGGTGCTGGGGGACATGAGTGGGGGCCTGCTGGCAGGTGCCCCTGACTACTGGGGGGTAGGGGTGCTGGGGGACATGAATGGGACATGAGTGGGGGCCTGCTGGCAGGTGCCCCTGACTGCTGGGGGATATGGGTGCTGGGGGACATGAGTGGGGGCCTGCAGGCAGTTGCCCCTGACTGCTGGGGGGTGGGAGTGCTGGGGCACATGAGTGGGACATGAGTGGGGGCCTGCTGGCAGGTGCCCCTGACTGCTGGGGGATGGGGTGCTGGGGGACATGAGTGGGGGCCTGCTGGCTGGTGCCCCTGACTGCTGGGGGGTGGGGGTGCTGGGGGACATGAGTTGGACATGAGTTGGGGTGTGCTGGCAGGTGCCTCTGACTGCTGGGGGATGGGGGTGCTGGGGGATGGGGTGGGGGTGCTGGGGGACATTAGTGGGGGCCTGCTGGCAGGTGCCCCTGACTGCTAGGGGGTGGGGGTGCTGGGGGACATGAGTAGGATATGAGTGGGGGCCTGCTGGCAGGTGCCCCTGACTGCCGGGGGATGGGGTGCTGGGCGACATGAGTAGGACATGATTGGGGGCCTGCTGGCAGGTGCCCCTGACTGCTGGGGGGCGGGGGTGCTGGGGGACATGAGTGGGACATGAGTGGGGGCCTGCTGGCAGGTGCCCCTCCCTGCTGGGGGATGGGGGTTCTGGGGGACATGAGTAGAACATGAGTGGGGGCCTGCTGGTAGGTGCCCCTGACTGCTGGGGGGTGGGGGTGTTGGGGGACATGAGTGGGGGCTTGCTGGCAGGTGCCCCTGACTGCTGGGGGGTGGCGGTGCTGAGGGACATGAGTAGGACATGAGTGGGGGCCTGCTGGCAGGTGCCCCTGACTGCTGGGGGATGGGGGTGCTGGGGGACATGAGTAGGACATGAGTGGAGGCCTGCTTGCAGGTACATCTGACTGCTGGGGGGTGGGAGTGCTGGGGGACATGTGTGGGACATGAGTGGGGGCCTGCTGGCAGGTGCCCCTGACTGCTGGGGGATGGGGTGCTGGGGGACATGAGTGGGGGCCTGCTGGCTGGTGCCCCTCCCTGCTGGGGAATGGGGGTTCTGGCGGATATGAGTAGAACATGAGTGGGGGCCTGCTGGTAGGTGCCCCTGACTGATGGGGGATGGGGGTGTTGGGGGACATGAGTGGGGGCCTGCTGGCAGGTGCCCCTGACTGCTGGAGGGTGGGGGTGTTGGGGGACATGAATGGGGGCCTGTTGGCAGGTGCCCCTGACTGCTGGGGGGTGGGGGTGCTGGGGGACATGTGTAGAACATGAGTGGGGCCTGCTGGCAGGTGCCCCTGACTGCTGGGGGATGGAGGTGCTGGGGGACATGACTGGGGGCCTGCTGGTAGGTGCCCCTGACTGCTGGGGGCGGGGGGTGCTGGGGGACATGAGTGGGGGCATTCTGGCAGGTGCCCCTGACTGCTGGGGGATGGGGGTTCTGGGGGACATGAGTAGAACATGAGTGGGGGCCTGCTGGCAGGTGCCAGTGACTGCCGGGGGATGGAAGTGCTGGGGGGCATGAGTGGGGCCTGCTGGCAGGTGCCCCTGACTGCTGGGGGGTGGGGGTGTTGGGGGACATGAGTGGGGGCCTGCTGGCAGGTGCCCCTCCCTGCTGGGGGATGGGGGTTCTGGGGGACATGAGTAGAACATGAGTGGGGGCCTGCTGGTAGGTGCCCCTGACTGCTGGGGGATGGGGGTGTTGGGGGACATGAGTTGGGGCCTGCTGGCAGGTGCCCCTGACTGCTGGGGGGTGGGGGTGTTGGGGGACATGAATGGGGGCCTGTTGGCAGGTGCCTCTGACTGCTGGGGGGTGGGGGTGCTGGGGGACATGAGTAGAACATGAGTGGGGCCTGCTGGCCGGTGCCCCTGACTGCTGGGGGATGGAGGTGCTGGGGGACATGACTGGGGGCCTGCTGGTAGGTGCCCCTGACTGCTGGGGGCTGGGGGTGCTGGGGGACATGAGTGGGGCCTTCTGGCAGGTGCCCCTGACTGCTGGGGGGTAGGAGTGCTGGGGGACATGAATGGGACATGAGTGGGGGCCTGCTGGCAGGTGCCCCTGACTGCTGGGGGATGGGGGTCTGGGGGACATGAGTAGGACATGAGTTGAGGCCTGCTCGCAGGTACACCTGACTGCTGGGGGGTGGGAGTGCTGGGGGACATGAGTGGGACATGAGTGGGGGCCTGCTGGCAGGTGCCCCTGACTGCTGGGGGATGGGGTGCTGGGGGACATGAGTGGGGGCCTGCTGGCTGGTGCCCCTGACTGCTGGTGGATGGGGGTGCTGTGGGATGGGGTGGGGGTGCGGGGGGACATTAGTGGGGGTCTGCTGGCAGGTGCCCCTGACTGCTAGGGGGAGGGGGTGCTGGGGGAAATGAGTTGGACATGAGTTGGGGCCTGCTGGCAGGTGCCCCTGACTGCTGGGGGATGGGGGTGCTGTGGGATGGGGTGGGGGTGCTGGGGGACATTAGTGGGGGCCTGCTGGCAGGTGCCCCTGACTGCTAGGGGGTGGGGGTGCTGGGGGACATGAGTAGGATATGAGTGGGGGCCTGCTGGCAGGTGCCCCTGACTGCCGGGGGATGGGGTGCTGGGCGACATGAGTAGGACATGATTGGGGTCCTGCTGGCAGGTGCCCCTGACTGCTGGGGGGCGGGGGTGCTGGGGGACATGAGTGGGACATGAGTGGGGGCCTGCTGGCAGGTGCCCCTCCCTGCTGGGGGATGGGGGTTCTGGGGGACATGAGTAGAACATGAGTGGGGGCCTGCTGGCAGGTGCCCCTGACTGCTGGGGGATGGGGGTGTTGGGGGACATGAGTGGGGGCCTGCTGGCAGGTGCCCCTACTGCTGGGGGGTGGGGGTGTTGGGGGACATGAATGGGGGCCTGTTGGCAGGTGCCCCTGACTGCTGGGGGGTGGGGGTGCTGGGGGACATGAGTAGAACATGAGTGGGGCCCGCTGGCAGGTGCCCCTGACTGCTAGGGGATGGAGGTGCTGGGGGACATGACTGGGGGCCTGCTGGTAGGTGCCCCTGACTGCTGGGAGCTGGGGGGTGCTGGGGGAGATGAGTGGGGGCCTTCTGGCAGGTGCCCCTGACTGCTGGGGGATGGGGGTGCTGGGGGACATGAGTAGGACATGAGTGGAGGCCTGCTTGCAGGTACATCTGACTGCTGGGGGGTGGGAGTGCTGGGGGACATGTGTGGGACATGAGTGGGGGCCTGCTGGCAGGTGCCCCTGACTGCTGGGGGATGGGGTGCTGGGGGACATGAGTGGGGGCCTGCTGGCTGGTGCCCCTCCCTGCTGGGGAATGGGGGTTCTGGCGGATATGAGTAGAACATGAGTGGGGGCCTGCTGGTAGGTGCCCCTGACTGATGGGGGATGGGGGTGTTGGGGGACATGAGTGGGGGCCTGCTGGCAGGTGCCCCTGACTGCTGGAGGGTGGGGGTGTTGGGGGACATGAATGGGGGCCTGTTGGCAGGTGCCCCTGACTGCTGGGGGGTGGGGGTGCTGGGGGACATGAGTAGAACATGAGTGGGGCCTGCTGGCAGGTGCCCCTGACTGCTGGGGGATGGAGGTGCTGGGGGACATGACTGGGGGCCTGCTGATAGGTGCCCCTGACTGCTGGGGGCGGGGGGTGCTAGGGGACATGAGTGGGGGCATTCTGGCAGGTGCCCCTGACTGCTGGGGGATGGGGGTTCTGGGGGACATGAGTAGAACATGAGTGGGGGCCTGCTGGCAGGTGCCAGTGACTGCCGGGGGATGGAGGTGCTGGGGGGCATGAGTGGGGGCCTGCTGGCAGGTGCCCCTGACTGCTGGGGGGTGGGGGTGTTGGGGGACATGAGTAGGGGCCTGCTGGCAGGTGCCCCTCCCTGCTGGGGGATGGGGGTTCTGGGGGACATGAGTAGAACATGAGTGGGGGCCTGCTGGTAGGTGCCCCTGACTGCTGGGGGATGGGGGTGTTGGGGGACATGAGTTGGGGCCTGCTGGCAGGTGCCCCTGACTGCTGGGGGGTGGGGGTGTTGGGGGACATGAATGGGGGCCTGTTGGCAGGTGCCTCTGACTGCTGGGGGGTGGGGGTGCTGGGGGACATGAGTAGAACATGAGTGGGGCCTGCTGGCAGGTGCCCCTGACTGCTGGGGGATGGAGGTGCTGGGGGACATGACTGGGGGCCTGCTGGTAGGTGCGCCTGACTGCTGGGGGCTGGGGGTGCTGGGGGACATGAGTGGGGCCTTCTGGCAGGTGCCCCTGACTGCTGGGGGGTAGGGGTGCAGGGGGACATGAATGGGACATGAGTGGGGGCCTGCTGGCAGGTGCCCCTGACTGCTGGGGGATGGGGGTCTGGGGGACATGAGTAGGACATGAGTGGAGGCCTGCTCGCAGGTACACCTGACTGCTGGGGGGTGGGAGTGCTGGGGGACATGAGTGGGACATGAGTGGGGGCCTGCTGGCAGGTGCCCCTGACTGCTGGGGGATGGGGTGCTGGGGGACATGAGTGGGGGCCTGCTGGCTGGTGCCCCTGACTGCTGGTGGATGGGGGTGCTGTGGGATGGGGTGGGGGTGCGGGGGGACATTAGTGGGGGTCTGCTGGCAGGTGCCCCTGACTGCTAGGGGGAGGGGGTGCTGGGGGACATGAGTTGGACATGAGTTGGGGCCTGCTGGCAGGTGCCCCTGACTGCTGGGGGATGGGGGTGCTGTGGGATGGGGTGGGGGTGCTGGGGGACATTAGTGGGGGCCTGCTGGCAGGTGCCCCTGACTGCTAGGGGGTGGGGGTGCTGGGGGACATGAGTAGGATATGAGTGGGGGCCTGCTGGCAGGTGCCCCTGACTGCCGGGGGATGGGGTGCTGGGCGACATGAGTAGGACATGATTGGGGGCCTGCTGGCAGGTGCCCCTGACTGCTGGGGGGCGGGGGTGCTGGGGGACATGAGTGGGACATGAGTGGGGGCCTGCTGGCAGGTGCCCCTCCCTGCTGGGGGATGGGGGTTCTGGGGGACATGAGTAGAACATGAGTGGGGGCCTGCTGGTAGGTGCCCTTGACTGCTGGGGGGTGGGGGTATTGGGGGACATGAGTGGGGGCCTGCTGGCAGGTGCCCCTGACTGCTGAGGGTGGGGCTGTTGGGGGACATGAGTAGGACATGAGTGGGGGCCTGCTGGCAGGTGCCCCTGACTGCTGGGGGATGGGGGTGTTGGGGGACATGAGTGGGGGCCTGCTGGCAGGTGCCCCTGACTGCTGGGGGGTGGGGGTGTTGGGGGACATGAATGGGGGCCTGTTGGCAGGTGCCCCTGACTGCTGGGGAGTGGGGGTGCTGGGGGACATGAGTAGAACATGAGTGGGGCCCGCTGGCAGGTGCCCCTGACTGCTAGGGGATGGAGGTGCTGGGGGACATGACTGGGGGCCTGCTGGTAGGTGCCCCTGACTGCTGGGGGCTGGGGGGTGCTGGGGGACATGAGTGGGGGCCTTCTGGCAGGTGCCCCTGACTGCTGGGGGGTAGGAGTGCTGGGGGACATGAATGGGACATGAGTGGGGGCCTGCTGGCAGGTGCCCCTGACTGCTGGGGGATGGGGGTGCTGGGGGACATGAGTAGGACATGAGAGGGGGCCTGCTGGCAGGTGCACTTGACTGCTGGGGGGTGGGGGTGCTGGAGGACATGAGTGGGGGCCTGCTGGCAGGTGCCCCCGACTGCTGGGGGATGGGGGTGCTGGGGGACATGAGTGGGAGCCTGCTGGCTGGTGCCCCTGACTGCTGGGGGTGGGGGTGCTGGGGGACATGAGTG
Source organism: Ambystoma mexicanum (assembly GCF_040938575.1). Taxonomy (NCBI): domain Eukaryota; kingdom Metazoa; phylum Chordata; class Amphibia; order Caudata; family Ambystomatidae; genus Ambystoma; species Ambystoma mexicanum. The sequence continues at coordinate 955,988,287 of NC_090937.1, read as the reverse complement.
GGACATGAGTGGGGGCCTGCTGGCAGGTGCCCCTGACTTCTGGGGGATGGGGGTGCTGGGGGACATGAGTGTGGGCCTGCTGGCAGGTGTCCCTGACTGCTGGGGGGTGGGGGTGCTGGGGGACATGAGTAGGATATGAGTGGGGGCCTGCTGGCAGGTGCCCCTGACTTCTGGGGGATGGGGGTGCTGGGCGACATGAGTAGGACATGATTGGGGGCCTCCTGGCAGGTGCCCCTGACTGCTGGGGTGTGGGGGTGCTGGAGGACATGAGTGGGACATGAGTGGGGGCCTGCTGGCAGGTTCCCCTCCCTGCTGGGGAATGGGGGTTCCGGGGGACATGTGTAGGACATGAGTGGGGGCCTGCTGGTAGGTGCCCCTGACTGCTAGGGGATGGAGGTGCTGGGGGACATGACTGGGGGCCTGCTGGTAGGTGCCCCTGACTGTTGGGGGCTGGGGGTGCTGGGGGACATGAGTGGGGGCCTTCTGGCAGGTGCCCCTGACTGCTGGGGGGTAGGGGTGCTGGAGGACATGAATGGGACATGAGTGGGGGCCTTCTGGCAGGTGCCCCTGACTGCTGGGGGATGGGGGTGCTGGGGGACATGAGTAGGACATGAGTGGGGGCCTGCTGGCAGGTGCACTTGACTGCTGGGGGATGGGGGTGCTGGGGGACATGAGTGGGAGCCTGCTGGCTGGTGCCCCTGACTGCTGGGGGTGGGGGTGCTGGGGGACATGAGTGGGACATGAGTGGGGGCCTGCTGGCAGGTGCCCCTGACTGCTGGGGGATGGGGGTGCTGGGGGACTGCGTGGGGGTGCTGGGGGACATGAATGTGGGCCTGCTGGCAGGTGCCCCTGACTACTGGGGGGTGGGGGTGCTGGGGGACATCAGTAGATGAGTAGGATATGAGAGGGGGCCTGCTGGCAGGTGCCCCTGACTGCTGGGGGATGGGGGTGCTGGGCGACATGAGTAGGACATGATTGGGGGCCTGCTGGCAGGTGCCCCTGACTGCTGGGGTGTGGGGGTGCTGGGGACATGAGTGGGACATGAGTGGGGGCCTGCTGGCAGGTGCCCCTCCCTGCTTGGGGATGGGGGTTCCGGGGGACATGTGTAGGACATGAGTGGGGGCCTGCTGGTAGGTGCCCCTGACTGCTGGGGTTTGGGGGTTTTGGGGGACATGAGTGGGGGCCTGCTGGCAGGTGCCCCTGACTGCTGGGGGGTGGGGGTGCTGGGGGACCTGAGTAGGACATGAGTGGGGGCCTGGTGGCAGGTGCCCCTGACTGCTGGGGTAGGGGGGTGTTGGGGGACATGAGTGGGGGCCTGCTGGCAGGTACCCCTGACTGCTGGGGGGTGGGGGTGCTGGGGGACATGAGTTGGTGATCACTAGTGCAAGGTGACATGTGGCCTGGCTGGGGGGCATGCCCATGGTGGAGGGATTGGCTGCGGCACATGGCCAGGGGTACAGGGTAGTACCCTGTGGTGTGGGCTGCATGCAGGGGCCGTGGAGGGGGTAGAGGGGACTTCTGGGAGGGCCTACAGTACTAATTCACGTGTGGGACTCCACGCGCACCCCACTGGATACACGTACCCCGCTCTGACAGCGTAATCGCTTGTGAAACTTCCCTCACACCCCCGAAATACACGTACCCCGCTTGCACTGGGCCAATCACGTGTGAAACTTCCTGCGCACCCCCGTAATACACGTACCCCGCTCGCACTGGGCCAATCGCATGTGAAAGTTCCCACGCACCCCAGTAATGCACGTACCACACTGGCACAGGGCCTATCACGTGTGAAACTTCCAGTGCACCCACAAATTACACGTGCCCTACTCCAATCGCGTGTGAAAGTTCCTGCGCACCCCAGTAATACACGTACCCCACTCGCACACAGCCCATTCATGTGAAACTTCACGCGCACCCCCGAAATACACGTACCCCGCTCCATTCGCATGTGAAACTTTCTGCGAACCCCAGTTATACACGTACCCCGCTCCAATCGCGTGTGAAACTTCCAGCGCACCCCCGAAATACACGTACCCCGCTCCAATCGCATGTGAAACTTCCAGCGCATCCACGAAATACACGTACCCCGCTCCAATCCCGTGTGAAACTTCCCGCGAACCCCAGTTATTCACGTACCCTGCTCCAATTGTACATGTATTCGGAGGGGTGCGCAGGGAGTTTTACAGGCGTTTTCGTGGTTGGGGGCCTGTGCGCCACGTACGGGATTTGTGCGCTGTGCATGGCGCACGGGGAGGGGTTGAGGGCGTAACTGGTGCTGTTGCAGGTTTTCTGCGCCACTCTGGCCCACGGCTGGTTTTGGAAGCTAAAATCCATGAATATGCTGTGCGCGGAAATGGATTTTTGCGCACGCGGCTGGCGCAGAGAGTCGCACGCGCACACTGTGCGCCAGCCGCGTGCACCACTTGTGCGCTGAATTCTATGAATTACCCTGAAAATGTCCTCATATCTTTTGCTTGACATTGCTGATTCTTACTGATGACGAGTCCACCAACAGTATAAAATAACAATATCCTTGTTTGGAGATCAAGTATATCATTCGTATTAGAAGTACTTACAATTATTTCTGATGTATTTATGAAAATATGACAAATGTAATAAACCATGCTGCAAAATGCTGCAAAATATGATGCAGCATGGTTGATTAAATGTTTAATATTTTCATGAATACATCAGAAATAATGGCAAGTACTTCTAATGGGAATGATATACCTGATCGCCAAACAAGGAAGTTGCTCTGTGGTTATTTGTCTTCAGTAGTTATGGGTGCATTGGAAAATCTGTGAGTCAGAACACTTTAATAATACTCTGCACCCACTGCTGTCAAGGAATACCACCGACAATTGATACTGGTTTGTAGATCAGGAACACCACAGAAATATGTGCAGTGCTATTTATCCCTAGCTATAGAGTCACTGGAGACAGTGGCCCTGATTCATGGATTATTTGCGCTGAATAAAATGGGATGTGTGCGCCATTCTGCCCGCAAATCCATGTTTTTCGGCGCAAATACTCCATGAATCAGGGTGCATGTGAAGAATGACCAGATCCTCACAATTAGAGTTGATATAATTTCATTTTGTAAGATATATTTTGGTCAATGGATATGAATTACATCAGGCAGACAACCCCAATCGAATAGCCCCTAATTAAGCAGTCCCACCCCACAATTCTGGGCAAGAAGCAGGCATTTTTATCAAAAGTCAAATTTACTTAGAGTAAGAAATTAAAGGTGAAATCAAGGCAGAGATAGTCTTATGCACAGAAAGCCACCACAATATCACAATCACAGACAGCTAATTGCCCAACTCATGTCCCTCCACCCCCCCCAAATGACGGGCACCTTCCAGCAGGCCCCAACTCATGTCCCCCCCAATTGACAGGCACCTGCCAGCAGGCCCCTACGCATGTCTCCCCCAATTGACAGCAGGCCCAACTCATGTCCCTCCCACCCGCACCCCATTGACGGGCACCTGCCAGCAGGCCCGATCTATGTCCCCCGTACCCCCACCCCATTGATGGGCACCTGCCAGCAGGCCCCGGCTCATGCCCCCCCAATTGACAGGCACCTGCCAGCAGGCCCCGTCTCATGCTCCCCTACCCCCACCCCATTGACAGGCACCTGCCAGCAGGCCCCGACTTATGTCCCCCCACACACCACATCATAACTATACAGACCCATGGCCCTAATGCCAACCCAAATCCCACACACCCACCCCCAAGTAAAAACACCCAACGATCTACAGGACTCACTCCCTAGTAAATTACCCATTCCATGATAGTCTGAAAAGAACCAGAATGCCCATCAACAAATTTCCTACAGAGCCACACAGTGGCAACACATGACTTAGCCAATGCTCATGGAGACATGCACAAAATAAATCATAGTACACCACACCAACAATGTTGAATTATGAAATGTATTAAAAAAGTAAAACAAATGAAAAAATGATAACCACACATGCAAATGAAGAAATAAATAGTGCAATAAGAAAAAGAAAGTCAAATCCAAGGAAAAAAATAAATCCAAAACATGAAAAAATATAAGTGTTCCATACCCAAAGTCCAAAGAAAAAAAATCATAATTTGAAAAGCATAAAAAACATTAATCCATGTGAACATCTAAAAAAGAAAGTATGTACATGTCCGGAAAAATTGTAAACAAAAGTCTGAACGGTCCATTATCCCAAAACAAAAGGAAACCTACCTAAAACCCTATCTAAAATACAACTATATACAAAAAGTGGAGAAAAGTCTGTGGACTCCAAATCATAATAAAAAGCAAATGAAACCTAAACCTAAATAACTATATACAAAGGCGGCGGGCTAGTCCGACGGCTCACTTATTGATGTCCCAGGACAGGGCATCAATGAACTTCATGTCGATGTTCCGGAGGCCGGCCTGTTCCCTAACCTCGAGGTCTCAAAGGGATGCAGCCATGGACTCCCCCAACCCCCCTTCGAGTTGCCTCGAGGCACTCAGCCTGCCTAAAAGTACGGTGCATGGAGTTCTCCACCCTGACCATTGTGAGCCGTGCACTCTCCGCCCGCTGCTGCTCCGCATCTATTTTCTGGCCCAACCGCTGCCACATGGAAGACACTCCCAATCCTGGGTCCTCCTGTCCGCTGGCCGGCCGATGCCTGCCCCGATGTTGTTGAGGGTCCGAGGCCTCATGCCTCCTAGGCCGAGCCTGCCGCCGCCTTTCTGCTGCCTGCCGCTGCCACCACAACTGCCTCTAGGTAGATGGCAACACGTGGGTCCGTCGTGCAGGTGCCCTGCTTGTATGTGCCTGCACATCGTCCATTGCCAGGGGTCCAGTTGCTGGGGTGACCACCTGTGCTGGAGCTCCAACTCCCGACTGTAGCAGGGATGCGATCTCCACCAGTCTGGCTGCGTTGGTTGGGCAATGTCCACAGGGGGGCCTGGTGGCATGTGGGCCGGAAGACGGCACGGAGAACGACTGGCATATAGTGTGCATAGAGGAGGACAAGGCCGCAAGAGAAAGCGACACATGGAGGAAATCCCCAACCATGAGCCCTCCCAGCTGGGTCACGTTGGCACACATCTGTTCATGATGACGTGCGTGGTCGCTCCAAGAAGCATGCACATCATCATGAATGTCACGTGTACGCAATGTGACACCAATCAGGGTGGAATCAATCCTGTCACGGGTCCCCACGTCTGCAGGTAGAGGAGTGCCATATGATGTGGACCTCTCCCCTACCTGCGGACAGGCCTGGGATGTGGCATCCCTGCTGGTGCATGGTGATGCAGTCACAGTGTCAGGGACAGTGACATGCACAGGCCCCTCCGCGGTGACCTGTGTGCGGCTCTGAAGCGGCCTACTCCTCCTTCGTACACACCACCAACATGGATGGCTCTGCACTGTCTTCTGCCATCGCCAGCCCCTGTGGGGGCTCACCAGTCCCTTCCGCTGCAGCCATAGTGGCGGACGTGGCACCAGTCCCCTCGCTCCTGGATGATAGATTTACCTGGGAGGGTGACTGGGCCTTGCGTCGCCAGCCGGTGAAGGCATCCCTGCCGCTTTCCTCCACAGTGCCGTCTCTGCCCTCTTCGTCACTTGCTGTTTTTTAAAGGCAGACATTGAACACAAGCATCAGGGTACTGTACAATAGTCCCCTAGACACAAAGAAATAGCACGAGTGGCACAGTCAAACGTCACTTCCATCATGTCCCTCCACAACACATGGGTCAGTGCAGGCAACACACATGCAGGAACAGGCCTGGCACATGCAAAAAACATGTGCATCCATGTCCAAGGCACCGTAGAAACATCCAATGGTGGGCTGAAACTCACATGCATCATGGGACATGCTGATCATATGCACACACATCACCGGAGGGTCATGCATCTGGCCCCATATACCCCCAGGCACAGTGGATACAAGGATGACTAGGCTGTATCAGTGAATCAACACATCGTCACAGACATGTGTTATGCATCAATGGCGTTTACCAGTCACTCACACACTACCCAGACACACAGCCATGTACACCATGCATGTCCATGACAGCAGCACCCATCTCTCACACCCCAAACATGTCCAACTGCAGACACAGGCATGCATGCATGTGTGCATTCCACATGCTGCTGCACATGATGCATTGTAACACATACACCATCCATGTGGGTCACGCCTGACTGGACCCACATGCAGTACCATCATGTCCCTGCACACGCACATCCATACATAACCCATAGCACACATACAGCCAAGTAGCTAGCTAACTACCACCACACTGCAACATACACTGTTTTAAACGGGAATGCAGGGGCACTTACCGCTCGACTTCGACTCCAGACGGGCCTGCATCCTGAGGATCTGGTGGTGAAGCACTGGGCGAATGCGCTCCAGGACCCTCATCTGCTGGGTGGTGAGGTGGCCCTGGCACCCACTGCATCCGCTGCATCCAAGAGGCGCCTTCTTGAGGGTCCTGAACTTGTAGTCCTCCCAGCGCTTCTGGACGTGTTTGATGTCATGGGGTGCCTCCCCCTCCGCATTGATGGCACCCACTATGTCCGTCCAGATCCTTTTCCGTCCTTCCTTGTCGGCACGTGATGGTGAGAAGATGGCATCATAATTCCCCAAGACATGCTCCACCAGGATGCCAACTTCATTGGCAGTGAAGCTGGCAGCCCTCTGGCTCTCTGCTGAGGGGTTGCCACTGGTGCTGGATGGTGTTGCAGTGGACATGGCAACCCCCGAGGCAGGTGTTGGTGGGCAACTGGGTCCTGGGGCTGTGGAGCGATGGAACACCAGTCAGGAGTATTCTGTTCCAGCAGGGGTGGTCCCGGCAACTGGACCCATGCAGATGGCTGATGTACAGGCACCAAATGGCAGGGCACTTTTGGCAGAAGGCAGGCAGGCAGGCAGGCAGCAGCAGATGGCTCATAGGAGGCTGCCTGGGGCTCGGGGGGGGGAAGGAAAATAGCCTTCTGGGCAGGAGCTTAGTATTCTGTGTGTTGTCGCGTGGCCAGCTTGATGCAGAGTGAATTGGCACATGAAAAAACAGCATGTCAGAGTGTAATCCGCGGAAAGGGCTTTAGCGCGGAAGCGCGTCAGTGACGTGATGCGCATGGGCGTTTACCTCATATGGGTGCATAGTGAATCTGCATGTGCAAAAACAGCACGTCTACATGTGAATGTGTGTAATTCAAGGAAAGGGCCTTAGCGCGTAAGCGCGCCAGTGATGTTACGCATGCGGGTGTTGCCTTCAGCACTGGTTAAAGGTCCAGCGGCGGTCCAGCGGGGAAGCTGTCCACTGTACGTGCTGTTCGTGGAGACCGACGCGTCTGTTTACTCTTGTGGATTCACACACGATCACTTCACAGCGTTTCAAGTTCGTACCTCTTCTTTTGGCGGGGTGTTGCCTACGCGCACAAACATGTGTGTTTTTCTTTTTCTTTTCCACGCAAGGTAGGTGGTGAGTCGCGCACGCTTTTTTTCCCATTGTGGTTCCCCCTGTGCATCGTGTACCGTTTTTGAGGTCATAGTGGCCCGCGTGTTCCACGCATACGTGTTTTTGTGTCCCTGGGTGCCACAATGTACTGCTGGAGGTAAAATCCACACACGTGGGCTAACGGGGTCACATGCACATTTTTCTTTTGAAATTGTACTATTTTTTAACATATTTTATTTAACATTTTTTTTGTTAATTATTATTATTTTTTTTTTTGTGGGGTGGCCTGAGTGTTGCGTGACCTGTCATTTTTCCCCAGGGGTCACAGACAGCCTTGCAGGACCAGAGGGGTACCTATTCCATCCAGTACCCTGCCCCCTTAAACCCAATTGCCCAGGACAATTGTTGGGTGGTGAACCTCCCATCGGCTATTTACCATCTGTGCCATGGTTGGGAGGGCGGCAAAGTTGGCCGTTCTCCCAGGGCTGGGCGTTGTCGGGCACATGGGCGCTGTCACGCTCACCTGATATCCACAGGGACGCCACTCAGCCCTGGCTGGAAGATTAGCACTCTCAAACCCTCTCCCTTGATAATGTGTTGAATGTGGATAGCGCCTGCAATACAGGAGAACTGGATATAAGGCTTAACATCTCTCTTGGATTGATTCCCACCTCCCTCAGCCTCAAATTCCTCCCTTAAGTCTAGTCTCTCTCCGTACCTTAATATTAAGTATGGTGTGCTCTCCGTCCTCCGTCTCTGTGCAGGGGTGCATTGGAGGTGTGGGCGTTCTGCGACCTAGTTGCCTCACTGGTGCGTTACCCCGTGTTCGGGTCCAGGCCTCCTGTGACTTTGATTTGCTTGATGAGGTAGGTACTATTGTTGTATAGTCTTTTTGTAGTTATTAATGTCTCTAGTTTCTTTCCCTCAGATGAGTTGGAGAGTTTTGGCGTTGCCTTGCTGTATAGGATGAGAATCCCAGCAAGGTAAGTGAATGCACAGTGCGCTGAGCCTTCTTGCCTTTTCTTTTTGCTAAACTGTAACTGCACCGCTTCCTTTGCAGGTCGTTATGATGTTCCGGGGCTCTGTGATGTTCTGAGATCAAGGAGAGACTGCATCTGGTGAGTAGTTTTCGTTGTCCTTGCATGGCCGTGAGCGAGTGCTCACTAATAATGTATCTCTTGTCTCTTTCAGGTTGCTGCAGAGTACTGAAGATGGATGCAGCGTCGTGATGAAGAATCCCCGGATCGCGTGTATTCAGGTTAGCAGCTGGTGGTTTTACCAAGCATAGTGCTAACTGCAGAATAATGCGAAGCATGTGCTGCTGTTTGGGTGTGGCTTATATAGCCCAAGTAAAGTAGTTCCAGGTAAAGTAGTCCCAGGCCTGGCCACACCCGAAACACTAGATCGCATAGCCCGGTTCTGTGTTGCTGAGCTATATGAGTGCCTCCATTTTAACTGAAGTCCCAATCCAAATGTTGGCCTTCACATAACAGTATGAGCCTGATGCCAAATGAACCAAGACTGGCTCCAAGAGAGTCCCTGATGGTGTTTTGTGGCCCTTGAGGCCACCATGGAAGCCTGTAACCTGGCCCCAGCTGAAAGGATGGTTTGGCCATGATGACCAGGGGCATGAATCATGACAGGCGCGGAGACCAGGGGGGACAGGGAGTGCAGGGTGGCTACAGAAGGGGAAGAGGCATGGGTGCCCCACTGGGGCAGGATGCCCAGCCATGTGCTCGTGCAGACATGCCACCACCCCCTGTGGCTCCTGGAGACGCAGCTTTTGCATCATAACCTGGCTCCCATATGACCCAGTGAGCAAGTTACATCTGCTGTCACGGGCCCATCGGTGGTGGTAGCTGCAGGTGTGGCTGTGGGGACCACCACCCAGTGTAGCTGTGACCGGGGCACACGTATATGGGGCAGATATGACATCTGCTGCCCCAAGCAGCCGGGTGGTGATAACTGCATGGGCAGATGCAGCCAACACCACCCAAGGAGTGAGTCAGACCCAAGCCAGATCTTCCGTCCTCATTCAAACACCCACTCCCTTGGTCCACTCCACCAGCGCCACTGCCCCCATTAATCAGGGCCACATTGGCCACTCAGGGTCAGTACCACTGCACAAAAGGAGGAAGCATGCTCCTGTGCAAGAGGCTGAGACCCCAGACATGGCTCCGGCCTCCGGCACGTTGAGGAAGAAGCCTTTCGGCAAGCAGGAACTGGACTTCCTTGTGGACTATGTTTCGGCACACCAACGCAATATGCCTGTGGGCCCACAGTGCCATACAACGCATCACCAGCATTGGGTCCACTGGCAGCATGTTGCAGCTGGTGTGACAGCCATGGGATTCCAGGTGCGCACGGCTCAGGACTGCTACAAGCGTTGGAATAACCTCTGATGCTGTGCAAAATGAAAGTGTGCCTCCAATTATTCCATGTCTCAGGTGACTGGTGGTGGGCCAGCACCAGAGGAGGAAGAATTCACTCAGCACAAGTTCATCCTGGAAGAACAAATCCGTGGAGTGGGAGAGAGGATGGATTATGATGCATCGTCCGTTGAGCATAGATGCATGTTACTCAATGACGTGTGTGTTTGATGTGTGTGACCCTCCCAGCTACAACTGGGGTCCTTCCTTTCATGAATGTCCCCCTCTACCTGTGGTGTTCACCGGGGGTCTTACCTCTCGGCCTGGCTTTCCAAACAGCACCTTGCAGCTCTCGCCTACTGCATTTTCATTTTCTGCTACAACTTCATGTGCTATGCTGATGACACTCAACTCATTTTCAGGCTGCCCTCGGCCACCTCTTCTCTGTCCCTCATTTCTGATAGCCTCATTGCCATTTGAAATTGGTGTACTGCCAACGATCTCTGTCTGAATGCCAACAAGACTGACATCCTCCTCATCGGTACACCTTCACCATCCTTTCCCCTCACTCTCTGGCCGGCCTCCCTTGGACCTCCTCCTACCCCCACCTGCAAGGCCAACAACCTTGGGGTCACCTTTGACTCCACACATTCCTTCTCCACACACATTTCTGACATCTTTTGAGATATATTAAGTTCTTGCTTAACCTCCTCAGGGGTATTGTGCCTTTCCTCTCATTCACCTACAAGCTCACTGTCTTTCAAGCTCTGGTTGTCTCAAGGTTGGACTACTGTGACATACTCTTTCAAAATTCTTCCTGCCTCCACACTCCGCCCTCTACCACTAATCCAGTACAGGACTGCGAGACTTGTCCTTGGCCTCAAGCCCTGGGATCCTATCTCTCCAGCTATGAAATCCCTTCATTGGCTACCAGCGGATGCAAGGATGACATTTTATACCCACTGCATTGTGCACAAGGATTTCTGGGGCCAAAATACCTTCAACTATCCCTCTGCCAATACCTCCGCTCTCCAGTCCTTTGCTCCTCTACCTCACACTCCCTTTGGGTCAGTCGTTTATTGAAGAAACAAGCTGGGGGCAGATCTGTGTCTATGGCTGGGACCTCCCTTTGGAACTGCCTACCTGCAACGTTGAAATGTGAGGAGAAACATTTCTGCTTCCGGAAGCACCTCAAGACCTTCCTATTTGCTCCTGCATTTGCCCCTCTTCTCCCCAGCTGTACTGTTTCCTCTCTTGGCACTGTGCACCTGGACACCCTCTGTCCTTCGGGCACAGGTACCTGCTCACCCTGCCTACCTGCTGCACTGCCTCCAGGCCTCCCATTGCAAGAGGTCCTGTACATGTACCCATGCAGCCCCCCACTCTTCTTCTGAACTCATCAGATTTGCCCTACCCAAATGATCTTGCACTACCACTTGCTGGCTGCACTATCACCTTTTGAATGCATATTCTATCATTAGACTTCATTTTCATTCTTTGGTCTCCCCTGTTTGGCACTTTCCACTTCTCCCGCTTCCAGGCTCTTCAACCCTTTATCCCTTCTCCATGCACTTGAGAGTTCTCAATGTCACTTTGCCCAGTATTATTTTCATTTCCTTTTCTCTCTTGTTCCCTTCCCTTTGCTTGGTTGCGCTCTGAGCCACTTGTGTATGAGGGCAATCTTGATGAGATGTCATATCATGTCACTGGTGCAGTGTGTCTCACTCTGACAGTGCTGATTGCAGTGGCTCCCCATGCACATGTGTGCACATTCATGCTCCATGTGCATTCCATATATGCCCCTAGGTGTCCTTGATCGCCTGCTCATTGTAGTATGTCTCCAGGATGATCCAAGTGTCATGTAATTTAGACAGCCATTTCATGCTCACTGTGGGTCTCTGTGTCATCACGCACGACTTTATTGTGTCCACATCTGTGTCGTGCACATGGCTCCCCCTGTTGCAGGCCCACTGCCTCTTTTCAACTGGTGTGTCTTCTGCATGCATGGGTGTACTACTGATGGTTCCTCATCTGCACTGCATCATGTCCACTTCTCATCGGCTGTAGTGACATTTGACTGCGGACATGCAATAGACGCATGCCAGCACTGTCTGCCAATGCACAGTTCTGTGGTGAACCTTTCATTGCCATGCAGTGCCTCCCTGCTATTGTCCAGAGGGTGGGTGTTTCACGGTATCCATGCTACATGGTGCATGCCATTTGCACATGATGGCTGCAATTGCCCTTACACTGCTGTCACGTTTGGAGATTGACATCACTACGTACATGTTGATGGTGGAAGTTGAGGGGGTTCACATGCACTGCACCGCACACACCCACTCGTGTGCTAAGTTCAGCCCTTCAACATGCCAACACAAAGCTGCTATGTGATAGTGACTTGCCATGTATGTACCCATGTCCCTCATTTCACTGTATCGAAATGCAGTTGTGTAGGTGCCTCCTCTGACACATGTACACTGCATATTCAATGGTTGTTGAGTGCCGCACGTGAACATGCATGTTACATGTGTCATGGTGTGATTGGTGCGATTGCCAGCTGTGGCTATTTGTGTGTTCCCACATGCTTGGTATCAGGTAATATTATCGCCACCAAAAATATCGCCATACATATGGTCGTCGGGAACGGCCATAGGCGATATTTTTGGTGGGGATAATGTATGGGGTAAATGGATGGGGGGTTGCGGGGGTGTCCCCCACTCCCTTTTAAAATATATGGGAGTTGCGTGGGTGTCTCCCGCAGGTTCCATGGGGTAATATCGCCGCAAAAACATGGAAACATCTTTGTACGGCGATATTTTTGCGGCAATATTATCACATGGAACCACATGCTTATGCTACATGCCATCTCTCATTTCTGCCTTGCATATGTGCCTGCTAGAGGTTGTGTGTGATGCAGGTGATGGGCAACATGCAAAACATGTGCTGGCTTCACATTTTGCACACATCCTTTTCTGCTTTCAGGATACCCTTGCATTGCAATGCCACTGGATGCATGTTGGGATTTGAGTTGCGTGTGACACGTCTGCTTCATGTGTTGGCTGTCAATGTTGTGATCTGTATGTGTGTGGTGTGTGCTACTGACATGCGCGTTCTTGTTTCTTTTGTTTAAGTTGCAGGTGATGAAGCACTGGAGGCAGAGGATGAAGATAACATCCCAGACACGGTGGTCAGTTCACATATCTATCCAGGCACCAGTGGTCGTCGTAGGGTGGCAGCCGAAGAGAACCCACTGGTGCTCCAGGCCATAGTATCCTCTGACCACTATGTTGAGCCGGATCTGCATCATGATGTGTTGTCACCAGTAAGTGAACCTGTTTTGGATGATCTTCTGTCTGTGACACCTGCAGTAGGGGGCCAGGTGGGGTTGGAATGTCCGCCTGTGGTAGTTACGGGTGCAGGGTCACACTCAACACCAGTTGGCGATGTTCCTGGGGCATCAGGTCGACTGAGGGATGCAGTCCTGCAGCCGCGGACGTCACCAACCCAGCAAAGACCATGGCTCCTTGGGCCCGGCAGGTGTCGTGTCCGGCAACACGGTGGCCGTGCGCTACCGGGATCAACTGAGTGGGAGCATGCCGTTTTTGCCATAGCACAGCAACATGGGGAAGCAGATGAGATGATGGTTCAAGGTATGGAAAGTGTGGCCCGTTCCATCCTTCCCCCTTAAAGGCAAGTGCAGCTCCAGCAGCAGGCTACGCGGTCCACGTGCCGCTCACTCAGGCTGGGCATGCCGGCCTCTGACAGGGCGCGCCAGGCTGAAATGGTGGCTCTGCGTCAAGCAATTTCTGCTCTGGGTGCTCTCATGATGGACGACAGTAGGCGGGTAGAAGACAGCATGGAGCAGCTTGAAAGAACCATCTCAGCTGAATTCCATGCAAGCCGTGAGATACTCTGTATGTCATGTGAGGCCATGCAGGCTGAACTCCATCTTACTCGTGAGTCCTTGCAGGAGGAAGCATGTGTGACATTGCCATGCAGGACCTGGCTTACCAGACCTGCATGCTTGCTGCCGCTGAGGGGCAAGGTGCGGATAGGCGTGGTGAGGCAATTGTGCCGTGTCCACCTTCTGATTTCCATCCAGATGGTGACGACGACAACCTACCTCCCACATAGGTCAGGCCTTGCAGGCGCTGAGCCCAGTGCATTTTTTTGTTTTAATCTCAAAATCTACACATGTGGGTGTTGAGGTGCACCCTGTACCTCCCCCCTCCTGGGTGCCCCCAAACCCCCTGTCATAAGTAGGCATTTTTTTGTTTTTCTTTTTTTTTTTTGTTTCCTGCAAGTCATTTATTTGGTCTATTATGTATTCATGTGACAGTGTGGTACTTTGTGGCATTTTAAGGCATCCACTGTGTGTTCCAGCAGGGTCCATTCAGGCTTGTCTCGTGTATGTGGTTTGCTTGAGGTCCTGACACATATGCTTTCCATGGGCTCGCAAGGATGGCTCGGTGTGACAGCATCTCACACATGGGTATTGGGCTTCCATCATATCTGTGGCCAGCCTTCAGTCCTACTTGTGTGTACACCCCTAGTAGGTATTCCGGATGGCTTCTCCATCATGTTTGTGGTCTGGACCTGCACTTGGCCCTTGTGACAATCCGGCCAACCAGGAGGCTGGTGCCTGCCACCACTGCCAAAGGCCCACAATGGCGGCCCTGTCTACCTCGGTCCACCCCTCTTAACCACCCTTCTGGGTCCCTTGATTGTCCCCCTGTTTCCTCTGCCCCCCACCTGCCTCCCCATGTCTCCCTTGCCCCACCTGTCTCCACCTGCCCCCTGCCAGTCTCCCCCTGTCCTCCTTGTCCCCTGCCAGTCTCCACCTGCCCCCTGCCAGTCACCCTCTGTCTACCCCCTTCACCATCACACCTGCTCCCCTTCTGCACCGTCTTCTTTCCCTCTGCCCCCTGTGTGTGCTTTCCTTCCCCCTCTCCCCCTTCCTGCCTTTACACCTAGGCCGCTCCTCCCCTCTCTCCTCCCTCTCCCTCTCCACCACCCTTTCCCCTCCTCCTTGTCCTCTGTCTGTCTTTTTCCGGCACTACCCCAATAGCCGTCAGGCGTGGTGATACATAGCCGCTTGTTCTTTGCAGACACTTCCCCTCTGCCTGCGCCCATCCACCCCACAGCTTCACCTTTTTGAGTTTTATTTTGGCACTTACTTTTATCATCAGTCCCTCCACCACTGATTACAAGTCGTCTGTTCCCCCTTTCCCTTCTGTGTTTCTTCTCCCCCTCCCTAGCACTATCTTGATTATTCATCGACCTTCCATAGTTTGTCACTTGTTTTGTTACTCTCCTCACTTCTTCCCTCCTCTTCTCTCACCCCCCCTCCCTATGTGACTCCTGCACTGCAACTATTGCCATCAGGCATAGCAATGTTGATGCTAGTTTTGTTTTCCCACATTCCCTCCCTAGACTCTACCTTATTGTTACAAGCACTTGCACTATGTACTTTGATTTGATGGTTCATTTTCACATTCTGGACTGTTTCAAGGACTTGTAGGAAGGTCCTGTTATTCTTCCTTTTCCCTCCCTCCCTGAGGCGCTTTGATGTGCTTTGTGTGTAGGCCCTATAAGGCTTTTCAATGAATCAGTGATTGCTCACTGTCTGCCATTGTCGGTGTGGGGTACTCTGTACATGATATGTTCTGCTGGACAATGGCTGATCCTGTGTTGGGTTTGATTTTGAGGTGTCAGGGGATTGGTGTGGTTTAACACACAGGGGGGTCCTTGAGTGCAATGTTCACATGTGCTGTGTACAGGACACCGAGGCTCACTTCATTTCACATGCATGTATTTGATGCAAGTCCCTACTGACACACACACTTAGGCAATGGCCTCCCCCACACCAACTATGGTGACACCATGCACACACGTGCACCCAGATTGCCTTCTCAGGCATGCTGTGTCCCTACAATTCATGTTCACTTCCAATTCATTGATCGTGTACATGCATGACAGGCTACTATTTGGTTGATTGTACTTATTTTTCATGATGCTCAAGGGGTTTCCCCAATGCAAAGCACACTCACTGTGCTGTTCGGTGAGTCGTGTGTTGCAGGGGATACACACGCAGTACACAGTGTTTGTAATGCCAATTTGCTATTGCCCAATGCGCATGGCAACAGGTATTCTGACTTTTATTGCTTGCAGCACTGGTGGCATGCATTTATGCCACAGTTTTCAGTGTTTGAGATTTTGGTCAGTCATTTCTTTAGATTCCATGTCAGGTGTAATTGTCTGGTTCCTATTTACATTTCTCGCGTGGCACTTCATGACGATTGTTTCATGTGTTGTGCATATGGTTTGATGTTTTGCCATTGCATACTATGTTATGGTGTGGCAAACAGGGGTAATGGGGTTGGGAGGGTTTCGGGTGGCATACCAGTACTTTCCTGGGTTTTGTGCGGGGGGGGTATGCACCTTGCATGTGTTCCTGTTGGTCACATGGGATTGGTTGTGTTTAAGTAGCTAGGGATGCACACAATGTGGTACTTCCGTGGAAAAATTCTCAGGGTGGTAAGGTTGCGACAGTTAACTGTCCCTTTCACATCATCTATTGTCACCTGGTATGTGCCAGGCCTGTGTGCACTCCGCAGGGGTTGGAGTTTAGGTAAAAAATGTGGCTACACGCTTGGTATGGGCTGCCTCGCCACATGCCCGTTCCCCTCCCATGCGCAGCGGCCGTGCGTGTGGTTGGGGATGTGGGGGCATCACGATGTCCACTGGTACACCCTGCCATGTTGCAAAGTTGTGCAGGACACATGTTGCCACAATGATCCTGCACACTACTGGGGGTGCATATAGTAGCTTTCTGCCAGAGAAGTCAAGGGAGCGGAAGCGTGACTTGAGCACTCCGAATGTGCACTCCACTATGCCCCTGGTTGCAATATGGGCTGCGTTGTATCTTACCTGGGGTGGTGTGGTGGGGTTCCGTATTGTAGGTGCTCAAAGGGTAGGCACTGTCCCCTGGTAAGGTTATAATGATTGTCATTAGTTGGGCTTGTGTATTTGTCTGTGTGTGACATGCATGCATGTGCAAGGGCATTTGTACTCACCTATGAGCCATGTGTCGCCATGCTTCCTAGCTTCCATGGCCCGGTTCAGGGCGGACATTCTGTGTTTGAAACTGTCATGGATGGACCCTGAATAGTTTGCATAGATAGAGGTGATGATTCCCTTGGCATCGCATACAACCAGCACGTTGATGGAATGCCAGTGCTTGCGGTGGTAGATGTTTTCAGTGGCTCTAGGTGGACGTAGGGCCACATGCGTGCAAACTATGGCACAAGCACTTTGGGGAAGTTTGCCATCCTGTAGAAGTCCAGGACCACGGCCTGCCTTTCTGTGGGTGTTCTGGGCATATATATGTGCCTGTGGACTGAGGGGCACGCAGTGATGATTGGCAACACCTGGTGTAGGAAATGTGACTGCATGGCCTGTGAGACACCCCCCACTATGACAGTTGTCTGCTGAAATGACCCAGTGGCCAAAAAATGCAGTGCATTGAGCCCCTTCTCCAAGGGGCTCAATGCTTGGGAGCACAGGGTGGGTGAACCCTCAGTGACCAGCTCTAGGATGATATGAGGTGGAAACCTATACCTGCCATAGACCTCGTCATCAGGCATCCCAAAAAGGCTGGTCCTGGGCAAAACAATGCAGGCCTGGCTATTCTCCTCCTCCTGGGGTGTCCCACGATCACTGCTGCGAGGAATGGGACATTAATGGTAGCTGTATATGATTGTTTGTTGTTTTTGCGCACTTTCATGCTGTGCAGGTGCACTTCCACCTGCTTTCGTGTGGTGGACGTATTTATGTGTGTACATATGCTTTGACGTGCATGGGTTTTCCCTATTCGATTCCATGAATACGTGTTGTTCACTAGCGTGTGGGCGTTCCGTTTGTTTCCCAGCGATACTTCCCACGTTACGCCTACATTTTCACGTGTTGTTCCCCATTCCCCGCGTTCCGCCCCCTTTTTAGGTGTGTAAGCAAGAAATTGTGCGATTTCCCCGTTCCTGTCGCGCACGTGTTTGGAAAGTCGCAGTGACGTGTAAGGTAAGGGCGGATTTGGCACACATCCCGGGAAAAACACGTGCAGGGCCTTCCATGAATCATACGTGTGCGATTAGCAATCGTGCGTTAGCTTTTTCACGCGTGCGCCAGCTTGCGCCACAAATTTCGGCACACTGCTTCTTTCCCTGTAATACAATTCTTAATAAGCATATTATCTTTGTTAACCACTGTAGCAAATGCAATGTATTGCAGCATTCATCACCTGCTCACATGCACAAACAATTACAATACTCTGCACTCCAGAATGTTTGTACTTATAAGCATTGTGATGAAAGTAAAAAAAAATGCGTTTATACCAGCCCTATGTTACTGTTTCATAAAATAAAAGAAAAGCAGGTACAATAGATCTTTAGACCAATTTTAAGTGGGAATTAATGTCTGCCAGTTTAATATGTTGGTAACACATGTATACATCCCAACATAACCAATTCCAATATATAGGTGCTTATTTCGTTTTTCTTTTTTCCTTTGCATTCTGTCACCTCAAATTAACTTCGCCCATTCCATTATACAACTCAAACTATAAGTCTCAGAATGCAAAAGAAAAAACACAACTGAACTTCAAGATTCAAAACTGTGACATGTATATCAAATGAACATATAAAATGCTGTGCTTTTCAAAATATTTCTTTTTGGAAGCATTTTGAAGAAATTTAAACAATGGCCCTCATTCCGAGGTTGGTACTAGTCATGGCGCTATTAGCGCCATGAGTAGCACCAATACCGGTACCGCCACCGACGTGGTGGTATGGGGACTTACCGGTCCATTCTGCCCTTTGCGGGACTGGTAAGTCCCCATTTGAAATGCCATTCCCCATTCCCATTTGAGCCCCCATAGGGCTCAATGGGAAGGGGGATGGCGGCAATAATAGTACCGCAAATTGCGGTACCGTTATTGACCCCGGTATCCCTTTGCGGGTCCCGTACTTAACGCCTGGTAAAACCAGGCGATAAGGGAGGGACCTGCAAAGGGACCTCGTAGTAGGGCGCAAAGGGATTACCGGCACCCGATATCCCTTTGCGCCCAGCTTGTAACGAGGGACAATGTATATCTACATTTACAGCAGCACTGTGTCACTTTTTCTTAAAAGAAAGTAAAAGTAGATAGAATAGATGTGTACACTATTGGTAATTGACACTCAGTGTGTGCCAGTTTAATATAATGACAGTACATGTATACTTCCTAACATAAGCCATTCCAATCTTCAGATGCTTATGCAGTCCTAGCTTTTTCTCTACATTCTGTGACTTGTACTCCAACATTTATAATGGCAAAAGAGGAACTACAAGTCCCAGAATGCAAAAAAAATAAAATAATCTAGGACTACATAAACACCTACAGATTAGAATGCATCATGTTGGCAAGTATGAATATAGTCCTAACATATTAAACATTCACACACAACTGCCATTTAAAAGTGCACTACATATCTTTTCATCAACTTTTCTTCCCTTTTACAAAACGTTACAGACCTTCTATAAATGCACATAGACATTTCTTAACTTTCATGAAAATGCTCCTAAAAGCAAGCATTTTTAACCATACACCAATTTTATTAACTGTTTTCCCCACCACTCCCCCTTTCTTCATAAATATCAACCATGCTTACTAAAAGTACTTCACCATTACCACATATCCCCAATAATTTTCTTTTACAATTACTGGAAAGAAACACATTACCGAAGACAACAACCAAAAAATGAATACCCTTCGCATCCAACAAAGTAAGTACATTAATGGACCATGTATATGTATGTAATTACAGCAGCACAGTTCCAATATATATTACCTCAGACTACTCCTTTTAAACCAACATTTCTTTCACTCAGCCCATTTTATTTCCACCATTCACACTCTTACTATTCCCATCTAAACACGCCCATTGCAACACCAACTCAAAACAGTACAATGACCCTACAGAGTCCATCACACCACCACCACCTTACTCACTAACACAACACCACCATCCCAGCTCTGCAGGCTCTTACTCTCACAACCTTCCTAACCACACCTAATATACCACCTCACAATCAAACAGCACTTGATTAATCTCTACAGTCTCACCCACAAACCCATGCACCATACATCATTATACATTGCACAACTTTCCAACGCAAACATACTCTTTTCCCAACAGACACAATAAAATGCCTTCTAAAAAGCAACTCTGTAGAACAGAAAGAAAACATAGAGCAGATAAAAATAAAACTACACCATTTAGTCATCCACCTCTAAAACTGTTTATAAGAGGCCACTCTTCCAAAAACTAAAAGTAACAAAATATCTACAAAGAATAGCAGACCTATGAACAAACCCAACCATCAAACATATTCACGGTAAACCAATCCAAAAGAAAATGTCCCAGTTTAGAGTTCTTCGCACTCGTATAAAAACTGTAGAAAAGTCACGATCTAACCTTAAAAACTGCTGCAGGAGACTAATCCTGCAAGCTCTAATTAACAGTGCTTTTCTACTGAAGAGAAAATTGTTTGTATTGATTTTCAACAGAATGAAACCACTAAATG